>NC_087337.1:4051765-4387765 GCF_037043105.1 Vanessa tameamea
GGTACAACCTGTAGGGATTAAATAATTAATTTAACATTTTGATGGTCAATGTAAAAACTACCACGTTTCGGAAAAGAAAGAACCCTGACCTGTAAACAGGGAATTGTAAAATTATATTGTTGCCAACTTCGACGGTGCCAGAAGGATCTGACCTCAAAAGAGACACGTATTCTGATACCATAGGTTGTCTCCCAACATCATTCTTGAGTCGAGTACTCGCCGACCGCATAACATTTGCAAAACCAGTAGGAATAAAAAGCACCAGTTCGAAAATTAATTAATCTTATAACTACAATAATGACGTAAGGGACATGTTGCCATTTTATCTTACAGCTCACAAAAATGTGAAACTGTTCATCACTCACGGTGGTCTCCTGAGCACTCTGGAGTCGCTCCGGTTCGGAGTCCCCATCATTGCCATCCCCGTGTTCGGAGACCAGCCCTCCAACGCGCAGAAATCTGTGCAAGGAGGACACGCATTGATGATAGACTTCTCGCCAGAAATGGGGGGACCGCTGAAAGACGCCTTGAAAGAAATGCTGAGCAATGACAGGTGGTGTAACTACTTATCTATTTAAATATAATCTAGACGAAATAGGCCGCTTGCCTCTTTGCATGATAAGTATACGCATTCTATCCTCTACACCGGCAATAATAAATACATTATTAATATCATAACAGATACTACAAACGAGCGAAGTACCTGTCTCAACTGTTCGTTGACCGCCCCGTGAACACCACTCACCTCATACAGCACTACGTGAGACACGCCATCGAGACCAACGGTACATATTTTTATAAGAATTCATAGTTTAGTTTATTTAAGTATGAATATTATTATCAGATTCGTTGAAAGAAGCGTTCATCTTAGGTTACACTGATAATAATTACACTGATCAGGGCCGGATCTACCGTATGGCTTTTTGGGCTTCAGCCCAGGGCCCCGTGACGATAGTGCGCAAGAATGCACAAATTTATTAAATTAAACAGATCGTATGGTTTGCAGCCCTGCGAGTCCTGCAATTAATCAAACCCATTCAATCAATTTAATTCAAGTCTACGTTCAGGTATGTCTTACCAGGGCCCCCTAAACGTACCGTCCGGCCCTGACACTGATTTCGATTCATGTTATGCTGCTGTTGTTTTGCACGAATTATAAACGCTTTTTTATATATTATCACTACGCGAGTTAGTTTTTAGTAAGTAATATCTGCGCCTGTTTTTTTAGTATTTCTCATAACACCTACCTTCCTGTTGTGAATGATACGGTTTTATCAGTATTTCCCTTATAATTATCATTATCATAATTACATAGTACAAAACAAAGTCGCTCACCGCTGTCTGTCCCTGTGTACGCTTAGATCTTTAAAATCACACAACGGATTTTGATGCGGTTTTTTTTAATAGATAGATCGATTCAAGAGAAAGGTCTATATACATGCACAATTTAGTAGAGAAAAATAATAATTTTAGAGTTATCTGATATGATGTCTTAAATAAACACATTTTTTGCGCCAACGCTGACTTCTTGGTTATTTTCGAAGGGTATTTAAGCAATACAGTATTAATCCTTATCCAATTAATTACCTTCATTATAAATTTATTATATATATTGTGCATTTAATATAGATCAATATGGCCCTTTACAACATGTAATTTAAATTAATATTTTCGAAGATATTACAGTTTTGAAATGCAAGGGCACAGCGGTTTGTATTGTCTGACAAAAAGCCGTGAACTTTGTATATATTTCACATACATTCTGTAGTATATTTAGTATCAGTATTGCACACGTGCGAAGCCGGGCGGGTCGCTAGTATGTTTAGAAGACTCGAATGTGTTTTTGTTTTTAGTTTAAGTTGCTATTTTCATTTCCAGGCGCTCACCATCTCCGCTCCAAGGCGCTCCTCTACTCGTGGTACGAGCTGTGGATGCTGGACCAGGTTGCTTTCCTTCTCGTCATACTGTATACAATATACAGAGTGTTTAAGAAGATCGTCGGTTGTTTTAAGAGAGATAAAAGTATCAAAACCGGGAAAGAGAAACGACATTAAGAATAATTTATTTAAATAAAGACAATGATATTGTTTTTTATTTTATTTTTAGTTTTCAAAACCATAAACCACAAACTCCTTATTTTTTTTAATTCTATGATTGTTTATTTTTAATTTGTCTATTTTAAATAGAGGTTCACCAATATCTGTTCCTCGATCAACCAAAAAATGCAGTAGTACTCTTGGATTACGCAGCTTACCATAACTTTGGATCAAAATCAAAATATACTTTATTCAAGTACGCTTTTACTGGCACTTTGGAGCCGTTTTACACTGTATTTAACGTAAAGCTACCACCGGTTCGGACAATAGATTCTATAGAGAAGAACCGGCAAGAAACTCATTAGTTACTCTTTTCCAATATTAGAGGTATATTGTGTTAATTAAATACAACAGGCTATTTGACAATGTGAAAAATAAAGTGTCAATTACTGTAATCAGTATATATTATGAGTTTAAAAATGGTTATTTATTTATTTAAAAATCCGTTAAACTTTTGTCACGTGACACAAAACGATCCTGATTGATCGGGTTTATGATGACGTCACTTGCTTTTAAACCTCGTTTGCCTTGCGTTTCGTATATTCTTTTAATGTTCGGCAATGAAATTTAGAAGGGAAAACTTTATCTTTCAAAATTATTGATGGGACGAGTGGACGATTGTGTACCGTTCACGCTGTAGCGAAAAGAACATTTCGATAAGCAGTGTCGAGTGTTATGCCCGAGCGTGTCAGGCAGGCCTGCGTCATAAATAAGCCCGTTGTGCCAGACCTTAACGAATGCCTTGGCTGCGTCGAGAAACAGCACCCGTACCTTTCGGTAGGCGCGGTTCTGACCTATTAGTATCTGATCGTTGTGCGGTGCACTTGGCGTACGTACCGCACGAGTGTCCGGAACGGAATCCGAATTGCTCGTTTACTATAATGTTATTAGCTTCTACAAAGGCTAAGTCCGGCTAACATTAGTATAGCCTTAAATATATACGTATTGCCACAATCATTTATACTATTATAAATGCGAAAGTAACTCTGTCTGTCTGTTGCTCTTTCAAGGCCGAACTACTGGACCGAAACATGAAGCAACAGGCTACTTTTGTATGCCCTAACGATCAACCCCTACAGTGCGAACGAATCCGCGTAAATCCATGTAAAGCTATCACCGTTTCAGAACCGGCAAGAAACTTACTCTTTATTCAATTATCTTTAAATTAGTTTACATTTGATATTCATGAATGTTGAATTAAAAATTGATCTTTGTCAGTGTAAGTTACGAAGTCTATTTTATTTTAAAGTATTAAAAAATATATGTTTTTAAATGAATAAATAAAGGTAGTCATCCGCCAGGCTGCCTTCCACCCTTAATAAAAATGAATCTTAGCTGAGGATAGCGAGTTCAAACCCGCACATTAACATCACTGATTTTTCGATCGTAAACTATATGACAGATTTTTTTTGTTTTTTATAAAGATTTATGGATGAAAAAGGCCCATCTCATGATAAGTAGTCACTATAGCCCACCAACACAACACCAATACGCCACCAACCTTGGGAAATAAGATGTTATGTCCCTTGTGCATGTATTAAAACTCGGCATTCAAACCGGTACCCAACAGTACTAAACTGTTTGGCGAATTGAAGATCAGATGAGTGGTACCTAACCGGACGGTGCTCAACGCCCTACCAAGAACATACATATATATTTAGGAGATTCCTTTATCCGTCCAACTGGCTAGAACAAACCAACATTCTTTTGTCTATTTGGGCGCGAACAGTAAGGTCGATACTGGCGCGACTTGTGATTCGTTAATAGTGTTATTTGTGTTTTATTTGAACTTGTAAGCTCAACTGGGAACGTAGTTTACTTCAGTATGTATGATTTGGTGATTTATTTATGTTAAGACTGTTACCCGCGGCTTTGCCCGCGTAGAATATGAATATATTTACAAATTAACTTAAAATGTTACGTTAATTTAATACCTCTTTGTATACTACATTGGTGGGTATTTCCGCCCTTAGGGTAGAATATCCAGAAACGCTTAAATACGTATCTACTCGTTTTTAATCAGTAGCCCAAAAATAAAGTTTCCTGTTTCTAACTTCAATAATGATGGACTTCCATAAAAAAAATCATTCCTTGCTCAGAGGTAGGATGTCAAGAAACGCTTAAATACGTATCTACTCATTTTTAATCAGTAACACAAAAATAAATTTCTCATGTTTATAATTTAAAAAATGACGGACTTGTATACAAAATTTCAATCCTTATTTCACCCCCTTAGGGGTATAATATGCAGAAACATTTAAATAGGTATCTACTCCTTTTTAAATAGTATCTCAAAAATAAAGTTTAATGTTTCCAACTTAAAAAAATACGGACTTTCATACATACTTTCATCCCTTATTTCACCTCCTTAGGAGTAGAATATGCAGAAACGCTTAAATATTTATCTACTGATTAAAAATGCAGTATCCTAAAAATAAAGTATCATGTTTCCAACTTAAAAAACGACGGACTTCCATACAAACGTTCAACCCTTATTTCACCCCCTTAGGGTTGGAATTTCCAAAATTCCCTCCTTAGTGGGTGTCATGAAATGTTAGTTTATAAGTGTACACTGTACAGCCTAAAATATAAGTTTTATGCTTCTAGTTCTAAAAATGACAATATTTTCAACAACTTACAACTTTTCATCCCCCTTTTGATTTACAGCATTTTTTTTTCAATTAAAAAGTAGCTTGTCTTTTCTCAGGCTCTAAACTATGTTTCTACCATTCAAATTTCATTTAAATCGGTCCAGTAGTTTTGGCGTGAAAGCGAGACAGACAGGCAGACAGAGTTACTTTCCCATTTAGAACATTAGTATATTAGTATGGATAAATTCGAAGTTAGAACTATTTACGGTTTGTTAGTAAATTGTTTAAAGTAATTTATATACTTGTCTTTTTTATCTATTTCAATTCTGTACGCTAAATATATACACGTGTTCTGCTACTACCGAAAATCAAAAGTCACGATGATTCAGAATTTATGTAACATCCGGTGACTACGATGTTATCAAATAAAAATGGTACAATATTGCACAATCTATTAATAAACATTTTGAAATGATTGTTATGCTAAGATTATATACTACAACTAGCAAACCGCCCCGGCTTCGCACGGGTACAATTCTGATACTAAATATACTACAGAATGTCTTACAACGTTCACAGTTTTTCAGTCATTAGACAATACGAACCGATATGTCCCTGCGTTTTAAATATATAATATCTTCAAAAATATTCATTTAAATTACATGCTGTAAAGCGCAATATTGATCTATATTAAATGCACAATGTATTTAAGGTACTTTATTGGATAAGGATTAATGATGTACTGCTTAAAATCGCTTCGAAAATAAACCGTTATTTCTCGTATAAAGTAAAGGTTAAAATAATGGTCATTTTGGCTTATCCCTAAGAGATAGACATATACCATCGCGGACTTTTTTCAAGACCTTTTTAAGGTGTACAATACTGTAGTACATTATTTTGATCTATCTCGTAGGGTTCAGCCAGCGTTTGCAATGTAAGCGCATAAAAATGTGTTCATTTACGACATCACATTAGAAACCTCTAATATAATCAGTGTTTCTCTACTATATTGTACATATAAACCTTCCTCATGAATCAATCTATTTATTTAAAAAACCGCAATAAAATCCGTTGTGTAATTTTTCAAGATTTAAGCATACACAGGGACAGACAGACAGCGGTGAGCGACTTTGTTTTATACTATGGTGGTGATTATGATCTGTTTCATTGATAAAGATTGTTCTTTTGAACGTTTCAGTAAAAATTTAAACGTGGAATCGATCGGCCGTTTGAATTTCAAATTATAAATGGAATAGTTTAAATTTGGAATGTAATTTCCTTGACTGTTTTGTTATATTAGAAAACTGTTTAAGTCGAGTAAGTAGGTTTTTTTTTATTATTTTATAGTTTTTAATTTGTTACAAATATTAGTGATGTGTTAAATTGACGGTTAACAAAATTAGTTATTGATTTTAGAAATATTTATTGAACGCTATCAAATAAACTACTCTTTTTAGTTGAAATTATAAAAAAATATATATAATTTTGCCGAATAAATATCCGAGCCATTGCTAATGTTTAATTTACTGAATTTCTGTCAATATTAATTTAGTGAAGAGCATATTTTTATCCGTTGTGTGCTATACATATCAGAGTAAAGCGATCGTGAACTCGGATGCGAGAGCAAAAAGATAAGGCTATCCCTGTTTGTTACGTCTATATTTCATAAACAAATTGAAAGTTGAATGAGACAAATATATATTTATATTTTTTTATTCAAATACTGACAGACGAGCAAATAAGCCACTAAACTCAAACTCAAACTGATATTCCTTTATTCAATATAGAAGTATTATACTTACTTATTGATAGTCGAGTTAAAGACTACCGCCAGTTCGGATAAGAAAGTACCAAATATCACTCGTGCCTGTAGTTATACTGGCTCACTCGTTCTTCAAACCGGAACACAACAGTATTGAGTACTGCTGTTTGTCGGTAGGATATCTGATGAGTGGTACCTACCCAGAGGGGCTTGTTATTTTGGCTTTTTATATTTATTATTATTTCCTACCGAAGGTCCCTTGGGCGAACCGGGTTATATGGGAATCCTACCCACTAAAACCACTACGATGATCGTCCTCAATTCGGATCAGCCATCGGAGAGGCTGCGGGATCGTGTCGATATAACGCATCCCCGGGCCTCTCCCGTGCTGTGCTAGTTGATAGTCATAGTCTTCTGGTGTACTACCAAATATGACGTACCCTATCAAGCTAGCAGACAATGTGCTGTTTCCTAACAAGGAGAAATAGATGTAAGACTCGTCACCGATGGTCTCAGACTTGACCAGTAAACGGATTGCCCCAAGATTTATTGACTTTGTGTTATCAATTTTGATTTATACGGGTTTCAACTTTTTAAGGGTCTTGGCATCGGGTTTAGCAGCATCCCTTCATGAGCCTTTTATAGTCATATCGATGCTGAAATATGGCAGCTTGTTTCTACTTATCGGTTTTTCAAAGCTGGCAATGACCCACCCTTGGCTGAGACGAAGCCGTCGCTTTTTTCAGTTATACCAATGCCCAAATTTTAGGAGACGCCATAAAATCCCTACCAGAAGCGCCACATATAATACCAAATAAGTCTGGAAGGAAGCAACGTATTTTTCCCGTCCCGTATTTTTTTTTTTTAGTGGTTCTCCACTCGCTTTGAGAGAGACCCGCGACATACTCAATACAACCGATCGAATGAAAACAACAATTATAATAACCGGAAACGGTATCGCATCCATACATAAAACAGGGCGACTTGATAACAATACCCTCTAAACTCGGCCAACAAGTACGAGACCGATGACCAATACATATTCAAAACACAGGTTAGACGTATTTTAATAGTGTTCTTTTTATAATATAGGTAGGCGGACAGGCTAATGGGCCACTCGATGGTAAGTGGTCACCACTGCCCATAGCCATAGACGCTGTAAGAAATATTAACCAGCAGTCCAGAGCAGTCAGTCTCAATTGAAAGAACTTGAGTAACTCAGAAATACAACGACGTTTCTTACCTTTTCTTGCATAATTTTGTAATATGTATATGACGGCGCATGGGGCGCCATCTTGTTTATTCATACTGGTTGGAAAAGAGTATCAGTGGGAGTTGAACGGCGCTCTAGTGAAGCGTCGCGTCGATGCTAGCGAGGCGGCCATCTTGGATCGACGGTTACATTCAAGTTTTCCCGCGCACCACGTTTGCGACGAATCGCTAATTTCCGAAATTATATTTAATCTGTTGTAATCGATTCAGTGATTTATATGTGTTTGTGTATATGATATTATAACAAAACGATGTTTATGTCTATTGTGAAATTATCTGTGTAATTTATTTGTTTAATAAAAAACTTACTGAATTTGTGAATAATAGTTTGAATATCCGCCCACTTATGATGAATAATTCTGATATCGGCAATAAAATGTTAATATATAATAAATCAAATCAATATTCCCGCCACGAGTATCTGTCAATGTTTATGTTGACAGATTAAAAAGAAAATATTATAATGACTATTATACAAAGTGACAGATACTCGAATGCAATATACAGATAATAATAATTCGTATAATATTTAATATTAAGTATTACATTCTGATGTGGTCTTACTCAATGGAGACAACAGAGGCTCAGCGTCATGTTCCGTGACTCTACACAGTATTATGAAATAAAAAAAAAAAAAACTTTTTCAGACCATGAAGTCGGTGCTAGTGTTCCTGTCAGTCGTCGCCACGGCTTTTGGTTACAACATCCTGTGTATTCAATCGGTGCCTTCGAAAAGCCACTACCATCTGATGAAGGGCATCGTGGATCCGCTCTTGAAAGCTGGGCATCAGGTAATTCATATTTATTTTTAGTCTGTCCCAATCGAAGAAGGATTAAAGATAAACAAACCTTAGATTGACATATACGACGCGATTTGCTAATAGCTCAGCTATAGCTGAGCTGTTAGTGTTGCACAATATATTGTGCAATACTCAATTTTCTTATCTCTCTGCAATACTCAAGCTCTTGACTAATATATCTTTATTTATAAAACAACAATATTCGTGTAAACGACTTATATCCACTTTAATTTTTTGTCCAAAGTTCCGATAATAGTTCCGTTTACGTTGAAAACGTCATTTTTTCGAAAATCCATAAAGTATATCATAAACTATTCAAGCTCTCGGCCAATGATATCACGTCTATTCGGTGTCAAATGTTGTTTATCTTGTGTTCTCTTGTGGTTGGAATATATAAAATTATAAGCATAAACTTTCATTAAACGCCAAGTTTTCGAGTGCTTGATATATTTTTTTTAAATTAATGCACGAAAATGCCTTAAAAACAAAAAAAATCGTTATGAAACTTGTCCTGCAGATTTTATTTATAAACATAACCGGTTTATCAGCTCTCCAAAAATGTATAACAACTAGGAACTTATTTCAAAACAACCGAAATAAAATGACCACAAAGAACGCTGGTGGAAATTCGTATTCGAACATGAACGAAATCGGACTAAAGTTCGCTCTTTAAAAAGTGCGAAAAAATCGTCCCATTTTCAGAAATACTTACGTCTACCAAGTCATGACGGAAAATCCTAAAATTTACTTTTAAATCTTAAGACGTACCGTAGTTCGAGCTTTTACAAGTAACATATATATTTATTTTTCAGATAACATTCATAGCACACTTCCCTGAATCAAAACCAGTGAAAAACTTGAAGTACATTGATGTTAGTCACATAAAGATACCAGCTGAAAGTGAGTCATAACAATGAACTTTTAATGGTATTGTGATTAACCTTGGTATACCTTGGCTTTGTGCTTGGGTAGTTCACAATCATCTGGCAAACAATACCAACTGTATTTTACTTGGTGGTTTGGCAACACCCACTCGTCAAATATTTTATAGCCTAATAGGTATAATTGGCATTGCTGTGTTGCGGTTTGAAGGGAGATCAGTGTAACTACAGGCACAAGGGATCTAGTAGCTTAGCTCCCTTTATTTACTTTCCTTCATAACTCCTCTATAGAAGTATTATATATCATATATCTATGGTAGTATTTAAATATCGACGATTCAAAAACGCTTCATTGTGGACGTTACTTGAATAAAATTGATTTGATTTGATTTGAAGACGTATTTTCTGGACCACATTTTCATTACAAACAAAAAAATATATACTTAAGTAAATTTCTTGAAACATATCTGGGTTAGGAGCGAGCTATACGTGTTTCCACGTCCCAGAGGGCGTGAGAGCAATACATTTTATGGATTCAAATTAAATCGAACAATAAGGACAACAAAGCATTTTTATATCGTCAATATTTCGACTCCACCACCGTGTCGGAAAGCAGCGAGAAGAAACGGCAATAAAAACTCGCAAGAAAGTACCAAGATTCTACTTCCCCTCGGGTCGTTTTAAATTGCCATCCCAGACTATCCTAAAATCCTAAAATCAAGGATTTTTACATACACAAAGTAGTGGTCCGCGATAACTGCGGAATCACAAAACGGTTGAGAAGGTATTTAATGGGGATGTTGAGGATGCAAATTTTTTCACATCCGCAGCATCCGTGGATGTGAAAAAATGCGGATGCGAAATTTGTGAAATAGTTTTAATTCTTCTCGGTGGATGCTCCACCAGTTTAGAGGATTTTCATCAACATTAAACCCATTTTTCATTGCGGTAAAATATCACTTTGTGCCGGAGGTGACATTGTAATTCACTTGTCACTAAATAGTATAAAACAAAGTCGCTTACCGCTGTCTGTCTGTCCCTGTGTATGCTTACATCTTTAAAATTACACCACGGATTCTAATGCGTTTTTTTTAATAGATAGATCGATTCAAGAGGAAGGTTTATATGTATAATAATTGCACAAGTACAGAAACACTGATAATTTTAGAGGTTTCTGAAATGATGTCGTCAATAAACACATTTTTTGCGCTTACATTGCAAACGCTGGCTGAACCCTACGAGATAGATCAAAATAATATATTACAGTATTGTTCACCTTAAAAAGGTCTTCAAAAAAATCCGGAATGGTATATGTCTATCTCTTAGGGATAACTCACAATAACCATTTTTTATCCTTTACTTTTTACGAGGTATAATGGCGATTTAAAGCAATAGAGTATTAATCCTTATCCAATTAAGTACCTTAAATATATTATGAATTTAATATAGCCCTTTACAAAATATTTTCAGATGCGTATAATCGCAACATCCCTAGTATTTAATCTTAAAAAAACATCGGCTCTGTTTATTTTCACAATTATCGAAGTATCAGTTCCTGTAGCTGTCTGTCTTACCGTGCTAAATCGTCTTAACCAAAAGTAGTAAAGGATGTACTTAGGGAGGCACCAATACCTTCTTGTCCTTCTAAAGTGCGCAGCGTGTACGCACCAGGCAATAGAACCGTCTATAATTACTTACTTGACAGGCGCTGAATAATATTCTGCTCGAAACGTTGTCACGCGTCTTTTAACTTCGACTGACTTTTCAGCTGAAGATTGGTCAGATAAATCAAAGCAAAGCATAGCGGTAATCAAGAAGCTCGCGAGGAACTTATTTAGGGATTTAATAGTAACTCCAGAAGTCAGGGAGGCGTTGCTCAAGGAAAAATTTGATGCGGTTGTGACGGAGTGGTTCTTCTCGGATACTGATACTGGGTATGTTCTGTTAAGGCTCTGCCTGTGGCAACACCAAGCCTGCTGGTCAGTCGTTGAACGATGACCTTGGCTGTTTTTAAATATCCAAGAAGTAGGGAAGAATTTTATTTTAACTTCGTCATTTTTGTTTACTTTTGCCCAGATAACGTTTGGTCGATAGGCGTGGATATTAATCGTCGATCTAAGGTTTTGATTCAGGCGAAACGCGTAGTTCTTAGAGTGAACTGGCAGAAATTGACGCGTAAGGAATAAGTGTTAACTCCACGCAGCCTTTCTCTCGCTTTCTCTTTTACTCTGTCTCTTTCTTTTATATATATAATAGTAATAATAAAACTAAATCTAATTTTATATAATAATATTTCAAGTTATTTTTTGTTATTGTTTTAGTTCACAATTGGGTCACATTGAATTGTTCTCAAACGTTAAGTATAACATAATACAAACAATGTTTAATGTCATTGTGCGTGTTATGTAATAATTAATAATTAATAAACCCAAGGATCTTTTCACTGGAGCTTCCCTGAATAAAAAAATTTAAACGAATGTTTTTCTTTTCCAACTCTTTTCCTTTTCCAAGCTCTGGACTACTACTGAGAATTTTCTGACACGTCTAAAAACTTTTAATAGGCTCGACATGAGCTTCGAAGCCTGGACTATTTGCAGCCCTTACTAAATAGGCTCGCCCACGAGACAGTAATAACCATAACGTTCATTTGATTTGATATTCATACTTGTGAAATTTTGTAAACGCCAATTTGTATTTTTTTTAAAGTATCTTTTATATTCTCCAGATATGCAGCCGTTCAGCAAGTACCATGGATTCTCCTCAGCGGTTTAGCGATGCACTCGCATGTGGAAAGCTTGGTGGACACAGTTAGATCCGTACCCACGATACCAGCCTTTTTAATTGACTCACCCATACCCATGAACTTTTGGAGCCGCCTCCAAAATACTTTATTGTATTTGCTAATGTCGACAGAATCATTGTAAGTATTCTATTATGTTAAACTATGCGTGCTTTATTTATACGACACCACGCAAAGGTAATACAACGTGTCAGCGCTGCAGTCATCCAATATTCTTCCGCCAAGAACAATGATTCATATCATCGTGTTCCGGTTTGAAGGATGGGTGAGCCATTATAACTACACGCACAAGGGGCATAACATATTCCTCTTATAATGCCAATTTATTGATTAAAATATTTCTTCCAGATTGGACTACTCAGTGTTAAAGTCCGACTATGAAACCTACTTCTCCCCCTTCGCAAAAGCCCGAGGAGTAACTCTTCCTCCTTACAACGAAGCCATCCACGACATCTCCGTACTCTTCGTCAACTCGCATCCCTCTTTCTCACCAGCTCAGAGTCTACCACCCAACGTAGTTGAAATTGGAGGATATCACATCCCTGAAGAAATACCCCCACTACCAAAGGTAAAGAATATATTAGCTTGATTATATACGTCAAATAGCAAAGCTTTGAATCGCCTTATTCGGTTTTAAAGGCCGACCAAAGAACTTCAAATAAGCTAGTACAAGAGACCTTACTTCCCATGGATGGCGTATTGTATGTACGAAATACTCTTTTGGAATGCATTTCTTATAGGGCTTATGAGCATTGGTGATCATAAAACAATGAAAGTTCTGATAGCCTTAAAAATGAGCTCCGTCTTTAACACAAAAGCATTCGGGTGTCATATTAGTGTCCTCTGGTGATCTCCTCTTCGCCAAAAATATTTTTGAGAGTCTGTTTAAAATTTCAGGATCTCCAAGATATTCTGGACTCCTCCCCACAGGGTGTGGTATTATTCAGCATGGGATCAATCATCAAGTCCAAAGCACTAGCTGAACATACTAGACGAGACCTGATCAAAGTCTTTGGTGAACTGCCCTATACCGTGCTTTGGAAGTTCGACGAAAATATCGAAGGTCTGCCAAAGAACATCCACATTAGATCCTGGATGCCACAAACCAGTATTCTTGGTGAGTTATCCAAATGTTATTGTGTATGCTATTGGTACAGCCTGTGGGGATTTAATAATTAATTTAATATCTAATTAAACGTAAAAGTTTAATTAACATTTTGATGGTCAAAGTAAAAACTACCACGTTTCGGAAAAGAAAGAACCCTGACCTGTAAACACGGAATTGTGAAATTATATACTCTTACATTGTTGTATGTAATGATGTACCAGAAGGATCCGACCTCAGATATCCTCCGAAGAGAGATACGTATTCTGATACCTTAGGTTGTCTCCCAACATCATTCTTGAGTCGAGTACTCGCCGACCGCATAACATTTGCAAAACCAATAGGAATAAAAAGCACCAGTTCGAAAATTAATTAATTTTATAACTACAATAATGATGTAAGGGACATGTTGCCATTTTATCTTACAGCTCACAAAAATGTGAAACTGTTCATCACTCACGGTGGTCTCCTGAGTACTCAGGAGTCGCTCCGGTTCGGGATCCCCATCATTGCCATTCCCGTGTTCGGAGACCAGCCCTCCAACGCGCAGAAATCTGTGCAAGGAGGACACGCATTGATGATAGACTTCTCGCCAGAAATGGCGGGACCGCTGAAAGACGCCTTGAAAGAAATGCTGAGCAATGACAGGTAACTATGGCGTAACTACTTATCTATTTACATATAATCTAAACGAAATAGGCCGCTTGCCTCTTGTGTCTAATAGCATACGAATAGCATTCAGCTCACAGCTATTCAACAAACTTGTATACTATTAAAAAGCATCTTGTAATTTCAATATTAAGCATTTTCAGCTGGAAACAATCCATTTCCGCACAACGCTAATGTTTTCAAATAAATCCAACCATGTTTATTGGAATTTTCCATAGTTCTGTATAAAACGATTTGCGAATCTAGTATTCATAAGTCGAAATACTAATCACGGGTATAACTTTCCTCTTCAATTCTTCACCAAAATGAAGGTTTTGGTACCACACATAATTTTTGTGACCCCACGCTTTGCATGATAAGTATACGCATTCTATCCTCTACACCGGCTATAATAAATACATTATTAATATCATAACAGATACTACAAACGAGCGAAGTACCTGTCTCAACTGTTCGTTGACCGCCCTGTGAACACCACTCACCTCATACAGCACTACGTGAGACACGCCATCGAGACCAACGGTACATATTTTTATAAGAATTCATAGTTTAGTTTATTTAAATATGAATATTATTATCAGATTCGTTGAAAGAAGCGTTCGTCTGAAGTTCTTGCAAATAAAAAAAGATATTTTATTAGCTACAGTATATTCCAATCGAAGGCGGAGTAAAGATAAACAAATCTTACATTTACGAATTCCATGCGATTTGCTAATAGCTCAGCTATATTGTGCACTACTAACAGTTCTTGATTAATACATATTTATTTAACGCAACACTATTCCACTAAACTTCTGTATGCTCACTAATTTTAAAACAGTTTCGTCGACGTTCAAAACGCCATATTTTCGCAAATCCATAGTGAATATCACAGATTAATCGAGCTCTCGACCAATGATATCGCGTCAATTTGCTGTCAAATGTTGTTTATTTGGCTTTTGTCCTCTTTTGGTTGGAATAGGCTGTACGTTAATTTATCATACAAAGGACCAGCTTCCACCAAAGGGCAAAGTAGCAGAGGTTATGTATATAACCAATCAGATATCGAAGAAATGCTCAGAGGTACAGATATGGACAAGATGATGTGATAATGATTAAGATGTCATCTTGACTGATATCGGTCACGGAGACAATCTCAAGTGACTAACCAATTACATTTACAACAACATTAACAGCCTTTAAATTTCCCACTGCTGGTCTAAGGCCTCCTCTCCCTTCGAGGAGAAGGTTTTGAGCATATTCCACCTCGCTACTCCAATTCGGGTTGGTGGATACACATGTTGAAGAATTTCATTGAAATTAGACCCATTCAGATTTCCTCACGATAAAACATCGTGAGGAAATCTGCATGGGTCTAATTTCCTTCGCCGCCGAGCACGAGATGAAATTATAAACACAATTTAAGCACGTGAAAATTCAGTGGTTCGCGTTCTAACCACTGTTTCATCTCGGCTCTTCGAACTCTTCAAACTCTTCGGCTCGGCTCGAACCAACTATAACGAAATGTTATAGTGACTGACGACCTCCGTGGTCGAGTAGTGTGTACACCGGTTTTCATGGGTACGCCACTCCGAGGTCTCGGGTTCGATTCCCGGCCGAGTCGATGTAGAAAAAGTTCATTAGTTTTCTATGTTGTCTTGGGTCTGGGTGTTTGTGGTACCGTCGTTACTTCTGATGTTCCATAACACAAGTGCTTTAGCTACTTACATTGGGATCAGAGTAATGTATGTGATGTTGTCCAATATTTATTTATAATATTTATTTTATTTATTTATAGTGCAGGCGTGTGTGCGCAAACATAGATGATCTCTATTCCCTCACTCTTATAATCCGATGGGACGGCAAATCCGACCCGACCGGAAAGAGTTCAGACCAACGGCTTTACGTATTATTTGACGCACGAGAATGTACACACTGCCAAATTCCTGACTCCGGGGCTGTTACTGCGAATTTTTTCGATAGAATAACCCAATAACTTGTTATAGTACCGATCTGGGGTTTGAACCCAGTACTAGTGTTGCATATCGATAGTATTGTCACATCGATAGCCAGTTATTTTTCGATAGTATAACTTTCTCAAGATAAGTTATTTAGTAGACCAGGTAACGATATTATATTTTAATAAGTTTATTAAATTTGCACCAGTAAAGATTACAAAATTGAATACATTTAGAACTATTTTTGGATTTATGAATTACCCTCAACCCTCTAGTTTAAAAATTGTGTGTCTTTAATAATAAAATTACATACGACCGTCGATGTCCAAAGAAATAACAATATTCAATAAAAAATCATTAAGGAAAACTTTGACTTCGTCAATATCCTTTTCTCAAAAATCATTCAAAGACTATCGACAGTCCAAAACTATCGATACTATCGATAGTATCGCCGTTATCAATAGTATTGCTCACGGAGAGCTATCGATACTATCGATAATATTGATCAAAGAGATACTATCGATAGTACTATCGATAGCCTGAATAGTTTTCGTGGTCAACTATCGGTAGTCAAAATATCGATAGTTCTGTAACACAGCCCAGGACTTCGGGATGTGCTGCTTTACATCAAGCCATTATGCCAACGAAGCAGAAATGGACAGGATACCTAACACCTGCCCCCCCCCCCCCCCCAAACATCGACTGGCAGATATAACTTAGTATCAGAAATGTTATTTCTGATACTAAGTTATATCTGCGCCTGTTTTTTAGCATTTCTCGTAACAACTACCTTCCTGTTATAAATGAAACTATTAACTTTACTTTTCTAATAATGCTTGTTGACTTCCAGGCAGGAGACATAACATACATATATAATCGTATTTAACTAACATGACTGTATTTTTAGATATTGAAAAAGAGTAACTACTGAGTTTCTTGCCGGTTCTTCTCGGTATAATCTACATTCCGAACCGGTGGTAGCTTTATTTTAAATAGTTTCTTAAATGACGATTCAAAAGTACTTGCAAAAGCCTACTTGAATAAAGTATATTTTGATTTTTAATTTATACAACTCGATGTGTTGTTTTTTATTTTAAGTTGCTATTTTCATTTCCAGGCGCTCACCATCTCCGCTCCAAGGCGCTCCTCTACTCGTGGTACGAGCTGTGGATGCTGGACCAGGTTGCTTTCCTTCTCGTCATACTGTATACAATATACAGAGTGTTTAAGAAGATCGTCGGTTGTTTTAAGAGAGATAAAAGTATCAAAACCGGGAAAGAGAAACGACATTAAGAATAATTTATTTAAATAAAGATTTTTTTTTAATTATTATTATTTTTGTTTATTTTTTATGACATCGGTAGGCGGACGGGCAAATAGGCCACCTGATGGTAAGTGGTCACCATTACCTCTAATCATTTTTCAATACATGTATAGCTTGCTAACATCGTGTGTCGGAATAAAACTCTCAACAAACTATATAATTATTATATATTCTTCGAGTTTAACAATATTAATTGAAAAAGAAATTCGCGAATAAGTAATAAGAACAGTAAGCTGGTACACGAGAAATATAGAAGAGAAGATATTGAAAGCGTGAGAAAGTTTAAAGAAATACAATAAGGCGAAATAAAAGCGGACACAGGTTCGACGCAGGGAAGCAATAGCGGTCTACTGTGGCGGCCGTAGGTCGACTGGTGCTCCGCGGTCCGTTGGCTCCGCCCACTTTTGCGCGTCACTGGATACATAGTGGGATCAAGACGGCCAGTTTGCATCGCTCGCAGCCCGTCGATAGTGGTCACCACACATGCACCAACTTTGGAAACTGAGATATTACGACCCTTGTGCCTGTACACTGGCTCACTCACTCTTCAAACCGAAACACAACAATACCAAGTATTTTTATATATAATATACAATGTTATGGTGAATATATATCGTGGTACCTGCCCATATAGATCTACCACCACGTGAAAAGTGTCTAAAATGTAAGGTAAATAATGAGGAGACTTCGTTTTGTAATTCGAATTCATATGCCCGTTGTCTTCCTTTGTCATCTCGCTAAAATGAAAGTTGAATCTATCAGCTCTCTTAATTAAATAGAACATTGTTTTAGAAATCTCGTCTTTCCCTCTCTGATTAAAATGACATCAATATATCGAAAACCGCGATTCCAAATTTCAACTACAGCTTAAAAAAAAAATATCGCAAGAAAACAATCCAATGAATTGTTGAGGCCAAGAATAAGAAAGTAAATTCAATAAAGAACCATTTCAGGCATTTTTATACACATACTGGACTTGTGGCATTACCACACTAACAACCCCCCCCCCCATTTTACTCTCTCGAGGGATAAATTAAAACAGTAGCGTATGTACCTGGGCTAATTCCAGAGCAAATTTCATCATAATCGGTTCAGCGTGAAGAGGTAACAGACGCTACTTTCACATTTATAATAGTAGTATATATATAAATAATTTTACATACCTCGTGTTCAAGCACCTTCTAAATATAAACTTTTATTAAAATACGATACTGTTATTATTGGTATATAAATAAAAATCTTCATTACTATATAACGTTTATTGAAATCAATAAAATAAAATAAATGAAACAAAACATCGACACACACACATCGTGCTTACAACACTATACTGATTCACACACGCGACAATATCTAAACTAAAATGACAGAACTAAAAACATGCTATCTCTGCCTTTAGTATGAGATAAAAATGAGATATGTCAAAACTGTCAAATCAGTTTAAAAATTAAAAGGTGAGGAATCAGTATATTTCACAATAAATTGTGCAAAAAAATATTTGGTATAAATAATACTTCGAATTAAAAATAACAGATAAAAAATTTAAATTAAAATATCAAAGACGAAACAAACATTTTCGTTCGACTCACTCTGTTCAATATTAAGGTACAATTTTTAATCTTTTGGCATTCGCCGCGTATTAACTTAAATAAATAAAAAATAATAATCGATTTACTCTATGGTAATAACATCTTGGTATAATAAATTATAAAAAAAAAAAAATATATATCACATGTCAAAATGACAGATTCATTCAATATTCGCGGGAAATACTTAATATTTTTACTTTGGCGTATGTAACGCAATCATATTTTCTATTAAGCATCGCCAAAACTTCTTTCGATATGTGGCTTTGATTAATTATTTATGTGTCCAGATAGATTATCAAAATAGTGGCCAACCGTTGGCTACAAAGTACACGCACACTAGCAAAGTAATATGACATTCCTGTTACACACCAAGATGATAAAGTTTGCTCGTTCGTTTTAATTCTTTAGAAGTACGACACTATCTAGACATTAAAATAGGTATAATCACGGTTCAAAACAAAATAAATATTTGTTTACAATTTAAATTAATAGGCTAATGAAAATGATATTTTAAAATAACACACGTTATCAAAATAATTATCTTTGGAATGAAATATACTTAATTATCTGTGATATTAAAAATGGTTCCGAATGAACTTCTGTCATAATATACTATATTCCAACGATAGACGTAATACAGATAAAACAACCTTACCCAACTCTGTTATATTATGCTCTGGAATCTCGATGAATATATATTTATTTATAACACAACACCATACCAATAAACTACATATAGAACACACTTTAATTTTCAAGGTCAAATGACTTAGTTCGAGCCAATGTTGCCATTATGAATTGGCTAGACATTGGACCTACCATTTATTGACAAATATTGTCGCCTGCGGTTTCTCTCACGTTTTCGATCTTTGGCATAAAATATGTATTTTCCTCTCTCGCATCAAATTCAATTCAGTGGTTCAGACAGATAGATTTTTATAATATTAGAATAGACAGTTGACACTCTATTGTGATTAATCTATTATCTATACGTAATCGGACAATACCAAAACACCGTCACACGTGAGATCTCTGTCATATACATGGGATGTGTACGAATTAGTTTTGCATATCGATAAACTATCGATAGTTAAGGTGTTAGCGATAGTATCGATAGTCTATCGATACTATTGTCACGTGTCAACACTATCGATAGTCCAAAACTATCAATACTATCGATAGTATCGCTAGCTCTCTATGAGTAATACTATATATATATATATAATATAGTATTGATCAAAACGATAATATCGATAATAATATCGATATCCTGAATAGTTTTCGAGGTCAACTATCAATAGTCCAACTATCGATAGTTCTGCAACGCTGGTACAAATATTTCAATTCTGTCAAATTAATCGTATTGTACATCAAAACCAAACAATTTTAATTAAAGGCCGAGCACTGATAATGTGTTCATCTTGTCAATTGATCACCACTACTAATCTGTACTTGAAGTAGCACTTCGTTAAGTATTCAAACATTTTCTCATGACTGTACAGATACTTTAAAAACAATTAAAATAGATCAACCAAAGCATCGCACAATCTGCTTAGCCGAATTCGATAAAACTTTTCCTGTTAAAAAGCTTTGAAAAATTGAAAACTTTTTGATATATTATGACAGGAGCCCGAACTATAAAAGGAACCGTTCATACGTGATGACTTAGTCAACAATAATAAAAAAAAAGGTAAAAACGAAAAATATATTAAATTCAGGCGTTTAATTATGTCATTAATAAAACATTACAATTTTCTATTAATAATTCATTCTTCTCCGTCACAGCGTAGAACGTTCTAGAAATAATCTTAATCATTTATCCGTCTGTGTCTCGCAATCTTTAGTAAAATCACGTCGCTCCTCGACCTACAAAGATCATTTGTTACAGCTTTTTTTTATAAATTAAAAAAAGGATTCCATTTTTAAAAAGTTTACTTTTTTATAATGTTAACATTATTATTACACATTGCAACACTGGTCTACCACTATTTAGTGTTTGTTACTAATTTTGTCAATAGAGGGCACTAGTTGTAGTAATCGAACTAACGAAGTTTTCTTGAAATTAGTTACATGTTAGTTTAAAAAAGTTAATCTATCATTAGTTGAGGACCTTGGAGACTCGTGATAGAAAAACGTTTCCACAGTCAGACTATCCCGTGGTAAATATTCTTAGGCTAATCACTTCTGACGATATGTTATTAAAGTTCGTAGTAGTAATATTAAGCCTACTCTAACATACTAAGGTACCCGAGACATAAGGGTGACAGATGTCATTATTTAGGTTGGCAAATCCTATACGTCAAATTTACAGACATTCTAAGCAAAGACAATGTCCTAAAATTTAATAAATTAATAGGACAGGTATTAATTTATTAATTATTCGATAATTCCAAATAAAATTTCATCAATCAAGAGGCGTAAAAAATTGGTCGCCTTTAACCAAGTTTTTTGAAAAATTTTGTCCACAGACAAACCCAGACATCTCGAATAACAATCAAGTTTACCAATAACATTAAAAAACATCCTTATTTTATACTATTCAATTGCTGTAGGTTTTCGTACAAGTATAATTTAAAAAAATATGACGTAACGACGTCACATAAAATATAATTTCAACATAGGACTTGAAATTAAACGCCTAAATTTAAATTGAACCTTATTACTACGGCATTTGGTTGGATTTCGTTTGTACTTCATTACGTGTCAATACCATCTCAATAAATAAAAATATATTAATATATTATGGAAATAAATCAAATATAAATAATCGATGAGTAACACAGTCTACATGTTTGTTACGAATACGACATGAACACTACTGTTAACTTTATGTAATACTAAATCTAGTTCTGTCCGGACGTCATGCGTTTTTCCGTCTCTAATATTTTATCGACAATCGGTCCGGGTCGGAGAGAGAGACTCGATCTTTTGTCTCGCTCTTTTTTTTGTTCGACCTGTAAATATCAATATTAGATACACAACGGGGTTTACATGGATCAAGTCCTACAAAAGTTGAATTGAAAGTCGAAAATTATTGTAATAATATCATTTTCAGTCTCGCATTTTTAAATTTGGACCGATAATTGTTATTTTAATATCGACAAATAACCAGTGTTTAATTGTTTTTATAAGACAGAAGAAAAAAAGTGACTTAAATCGATACTTATTTTTAAATAAATTTTTGAAGATTCATTTTGAAAAAGGTTAAAAAACTTGATAACTCGAAAATGGATCACTTTTACATGCATGCATATGGGGGTTAAAATTAACACATAGTCAATAGTCACCCCTATCACCTGCTAACTTGAATACGTCGAATTACCAATAACTATAGACATATTAATATATATATATATATGTCGGCGCAAACGCTTTAAATTGATTGTTTAATCAAGTTATTTCTAATTAATTTGTAAATGGGTTGTTGTTTGTTGTTTAGAAAGGGAACAGGAATTAGTTAATAATTGTGAAAACTAAACATAATAATGAATTTTAAATGTTATGTCATTGATTGAACTCCTGTGTTCAACAGGTGTTGTTGTTATGATTTTTGCTATAAAAAGCAGTGCGACGGTTGCTCGGGGGTTCATTCTCATTCGAGCTGTCGGACTGTTCAGACGAACGTTGTGTCCTGATCGATTGTTGAATAAACCTATTATTTTGCTGAAATAGTTTTACTATTTCATTGCAAAATGAGCCATCAACATCATGTTGCTGAAAGTGACGTCAGCAATGCTGACGTCACGCTTTTTTAAAAATAACCCTGGAGGCACTTCTTCGATATATATATATATATTAACTAGATATAGATATACAGACAAGTTAAAGATAAAATATGACAAAGAATGATTTCAATTCAGTATATACATATAAACATTATACACAAAACATATACTTTTTTTAATTTAAAATAGGGAGGCAGACTAACAAATTGACCCTCTGATGGTAAGTGACTCACTTATTTTTGCACCATAATGTTGTATTCAGTGGTGACCACTTACCATCTCGTGTGGCCCATTTGCCAGTCTGTCTGCCTAAACATAATTATTATTTAGATATGACTCACCTCAGGCTCGCCCATTAGAGTGTTGGAGAGGTAGGGAGCCTTCAGAACACCTCGCCAGTAGAGTTTCTCCAGGGGCCTGTTAACGCACCAACCCACGCAGCGGACACCCAACGACCGCCAATAGAAGACTTCGCTTCTGCAATATAAAATTGAAAGATGTTTCATATTATAATGAAACATCTTTCAAGGTTAAATTACTGAACCGAATTTGAAGAAATTGGCATGAAGCAAGCTTGAACTTCAAGGACAAACTGAGTCCGTGACCAGGGATTTGCTGCCGTTCGACGTCGATGTCCGTGCGTACTCACGGGCTGGCGGCGTCCTTGTGCAGCAGCCCGGCGCTGGCGGCGAGTACTCACGGGCTGGCGGCGTCCTTGTGCAGCAGCCCGGCGCTGGCGGCGAGTACTCACGGGCTGGCGGCGTCCTTGTGCAGCAGCCCGGCGCTGGCGGCGAGTACTCACGGGCTGGCGGCGTCCTTGTGCAGCAGCCCGGCGCTGGCGGCGAGTACTCACGGGCTGGCGGCGTCCTTGTGCAGCAGCCCGGCGCTGGCGGCGAGTACTCACGGGCTGGCGGCGTCCTTGTGCAGCAGCCCGGCGCTGGCGGCGAGTACTCACGGGCTGGCGGCGTCCTTGTGCAGCAGCCCGGCGCTGGCGGCGAGTACTCACGGGCTGGCGGCGTCCTTGTGCAGCAGCCCGGCGCTGGCGGCGAGTACTCACGGGCTGGCGGCGTCCTTGTGCAGCAGCCCGGCGCTGGCGGCGAGTACTCACGGGCTGGCGGCGTCCTTGTGCAGCAGCCCGGCGCTGGCGGCGAGTACTCACGGGCTGGCGGCGTCCTTGTGCAGCAGCCCGGCGCTGGCGGCGAGTACTCACGGGCTGGCGGCGTCCTTGTGGAGCAGCCCGGCGCTGGCGGCGAGTACTCACGGGCTGGCGGCGTCCTTGTGCAGCAGCCCGGCGCTGGCGGCGAGTACTCACGGGCTGGCGGCGTCCTTGTGGAGCAGCCCGGCGCTGGCGGCGAGTACTCACGGGCTGGCGGCGTCCTTGTGCAGCAGCCCGGCGCTGGCGGCGAGTACTCACGGGCTGGCGGCGTCCTTGTGGAGCAGCCCGGCGCTGGCGGCGAGTACTCACGGGCTGGCGGCGTCCTTGTGGAGCAGCCCGGCGCTGGCGGCGAGTACTCACGGGCTAGCGGCGTCCTTGTGCAGCAGCCCGGCGCTGGCGGCGAGTACTCACGGGCTGGCGGCGTCCTTGTGGAGCAGCCCGGCGCTGGCGGCGAGTACTCACGGGCTAGCGGCGTCCTTGTGCAGCAGCCCGGCGCTGGCGGCGAGTACTCACGGGCTGGCGGCGTCCTTGTGGAGCAGCCCGGCGCTGGCGGCGAGTACTCACGGGCTAGCGGCGTCCTTGTGCAGCAGCACGGCGCTGGCGGCGGCCCAGCGCGCGGCGCGGCGCCACGCGAGCGCGTGCAGCGCGTCGGCGACGCGCAGCGCGGCGTGCAGCGGCAGGCGCTCGCCGAACCTGCCGACGGGCCGACACCACGGTGAAGCTGGCTCGTGTACAGCATTCATTCTTAAGTTAACCGCGTAGGACCCAATTCTAACGGATTTAAGTAACGCTTTCCCCGAAGCTAATCATACTGACTTGGCGCAAAATTGACTAAGATGGATTACTCCAGTCGTACTAGAATTAAGACTGCGAGAGGTTATATGTTTATAAGCCGAGATGGCCCAGTGGTTAGAACGCGTGCATCTTAACCGATGATTTCGGGTTCAAACCCAGGCAGGCACCACTGAATTTTCATGTGCTTAATTTGTGTTTATAATTCATCTCATGCTCGGCGGTGAAGGAAAACATCGTGAGGAAACCTGCATGTGTCTAATTTCAACGAAATTCTGCCACATGTGTATTCCACCAACCCGCATTGGAGCAGCGTGGTGGAATATGCTCCATACCTTCTCCTCAACGGGAGAGGAGGCCTTAGCCCAGCAGTGGGAAATTTACAGGCTGATTATGAGAGGTTATAACGAATTATTTAAAAGTCCAAACCAAATGCAACTGCATTCTGTGGTGTACCGCAGGGTTCTCGTCTTGGGCCCAAACTATTTCTTCTTTCCATTAACGATGTAAGACTGCATTAAACATAGTTGCTTTCGCAGTATTTTTTATTAAATAATTAGATAAGGCTTCCAATTGACATTGAAACAAATAGATAAGCCTTCCAATAGACACCACTCTCAGACATCGGCACTAAAGAAATATTGCATTGGCCATATAAAAAAGAGAGCACCTGTGGTTGACACGTGCACACTATAATATGGCCTGTGTAACTGACTGGTCTTCCTTGAAAATCATTGAAATTGGACAGAACGTCATCATCATCACAACCAGTTACAATTTACCCCAAAACAGTCAAACTCGTTTACTGTTTGATAGTAAGTTAATATATGGATGCACCAATGCCTCACTGAAGGATAACTAACCTAGGATTACTTGGACCGTTCTCAGCATCATAGTCTTGCGCGCTGAAGCAATATGGACGATAGCTGATGGCGCCCACAATCTGAGGATCTTTTTTTCGTATCTAGAAAAAAAAAAAAAACTTCATAAACCGCAACAATAAATCTCTCATCATCTCACTTCACTTCACTTCACTTCACAATTAAATTCAAATTCCTCAAAGAAGCATTACACTCATTCGTTGATATTCAAACCTAAAAATGTAAACCTCCCCCCACCACTAATAATGATAAGTCTATATAACTAGTTACCTGGTATAAGATGAAAGGATTGAACGTCGTCACAGCAGCAAACTTGTACAGATTTGGACGGGATGCGAACGTATCGAGGATACCGTTTATAACCTGGAATTGAGACAAAAATCTTTAAATATATGACCCAGACCATTCTTAAGACTGCGTGAGACCTATTATAGTATTTTGGATGTAAAACATAGAGTCTAGTCACTTATGAATGCAACAAGATGTTGTGTTATATTAATATGAGGTCCAACTAAAGATATAATATGCTATATATACAGATAGGTATTTAGGCATGTATTTTTCGGTGGTAGGGCTCTGCACAGACCCAACTAAGTTGGTACCACTCAATCGTCACATATTCTGCCCCCTAATAGGTTTACTTTTCATTATTGTTCCAATTTGAACGGCCCTAAAATTCTTTCATTGGAATAGGATATATATGTCTGTATAAATACTCAATGTGGTGAACGTTGAGTATGTAAACAATTAATTAATTATTCAGTTATTTAATTAATTAAAATAAAAATCTTTGCCTTCGGTTTCTATTAAACAAAATAAAAGATAACATTGTCACTACCATCACAATGTTGTACAAGATATCAGCTCAATTGCTTGTTTTAAAATCCACTTTCATGATTAGCATACATCACCTACCTCCCCCCCCCCCCCAATTAGTTAAACTTAATCCAATAACTAAACAATGAATACCTGTTTGTCTTCTCCTTTGACATCAATAATCATCCTAACTTCATTTGAAAGGAGATAGTCGAGGGCATCTTCTAGACGGCACAGGTGGACTTCTTTGAACTGATGTCTGTAATTGTTGCAATGATAATAAATAAGAATTAATGACAGTGGTGTTCAAAACAATTAGCTGTTGTGCCAACTGTTAGCTTTATTCCAGTTTATAACTAGCAATTATATTACAGGAACTTTAAATTGAGCCCATAAATTTAAAGCTTTTTAAGTACTTATATAAAGAAAATTGTAATGTATTATTATTTTATTTATTTAAATCCTTTATTGACCACCATAAAGTTAATGGGACAAAAGGCGGACTTAATGCCTTTGTTCCATAATCGGACAACTTGAATGGAGTAGTATTAATGAAATAGGGGAATAAATTGCTGAATTTATTTAATTTTTGTACATTTTTAATCTATTTTATCATTATTGTTGACTAAGTCATATTGTATACATATTTTATTAATGGCATTTTTTATAGCTCGGGCTAATGTCATAATATGAAATAACAGTTTTCAAATCTATTTCATAAACTCGAAAAGTTATATCGAAATCGGATCAGTATATAGTAGATTTTATCATGCCTTTGATGATGTATTTTAATAGTTCTAAAAGTATCTGTCAAGTTATAAACAAATGTTTAACTTAACGAAATGCTATTTCAAGTACAGAGTACTAGTCGTGACCAACTGAAGAGGAACACATATTATCAAAGTTCAGATATTAAAATGCGAAAGTAACTCTGCTGTATGTCTAGACAGACAGACAGAGTTACCTTGTCAGTCTGTTGCTCTTTCTCAGCCAAACAACTAAACCAAATTTGATGGCATTTGTATGAAGTAAGCTTGAGCTCCAAGAAAGGCTATTTTTTGTGCATAACACATACCGACCACCCCCTTAAAATGCGAGCAAAGTTGCCTTTTTTATCTATACAATAATGGTCAATGTACAACATTTAGATCGAAGCATTTAAAATAAGGTAAATTGAAATCCTACTATAAGCATGTATTAAACATATGAACCTTATTCTTGAATCATTCTCTTTATTGATGAAAACTGCATTAAAATTCATTGTATACTTTAAAAGCTCTTAGGGTACAGACTGCAGGAAATGACTTTGTTTTCTATGTACCATTTTGTACTAGTTCTGTCAACTTTTTGATATCCATTACTCTTATGCACTTGCTCCCATGAATCAACCATACTTTTTATCATATAATAAATTACATATTCGACACAGGGATTATGCCAATGTAAACAAAAGTTAATAGAAAATTGAATCAACATTAACTGTGATATGTGAGACTTATATTTTGAGATAATATTTACAATTGTTTTTTTTTCTACACCAGCAGTAAATTACTCTTTTTTTTTTTGGTATGATGTATATTCTCGAGTCTGTGCTTTATAAAATTTTAACCACATAATGAGTAATCACGAGTGAATATACCATTGTCATATAAAGTTCTTATTTTTTTTATTATGCTGAATTTAGTTAATTATATTAGTTAGTTAATTGTATTACTGATAATAACCTATTGGGATGTGTAGCACCAACATCTATATTTTTTATACTATCCCAGTCCATCATCTTGACATCAGTTATGGTACCACCAGTCAGCCTCTCCAGACCTTGATCATGTAAGAGCACTAACTGACCATCTTTCAATGTCCTCACATCCAACTCTACGAAATTACAATCTCTCTCGACACACTGAAACCAAGACAACATATATTTTTTATTTATTTTTTATGATATTGGTTAGCGGACAAGCAAATCTCCACCTGGTGGTAAGTGGTCACCATCGCCCACAGACAATGGCACTGAAAGAAATATTAACCATTACATTGCCAATGTGCCACCAACCTTGGGAACTAAGATGTTATGTCCCTTTTGCCTGTTTTATACTGGCTCACTCACCCTTCAAACTGGAACACAACAATACTGAGTACTGCTGTTTGGCGATAGAATATCTAATGAGTGGGTGGTTGGGCTGACACATAGCCCTACCACCAAGTAAAATAAACATATTTTTCGAGATGACAACACATATAATCAAAATTTATACACCGGCTATATTTTACATTCGAAATACAAAAATTTAACTTTAACATACAATGAAAACTTACATATTTTAACGCTTCCAAAGTATTCTCCGGTGCATCAAAGCCAGCTCCTCTATGTGCGATGCATTTTACCACTCTGTCAGGATACATAATCCCCTCCTGCGATCTGGGCTCCGGTCCGAATATACTCTCAACATTACTCTGATCTGGTTTCCTTAACCTCGTCAAATAATAAACAGCGATTCCTAACAGGCCAACATCCACTCCAAGCGGCAGAACTGCTTGTAAAGTCGAAATAAATGTAAATAAAAATGATATTACATAATATATACTACTGTATATGAAAGTAAATATCGCTAAGAACATATTTTCGATCGTTCGTTTAAACTTATTATCTAATGTGTGTTATGAATTTCGAAAATAAATAACATTTGTACTACGAAGGCGGGGCTTATTTGACATTGACAGATATTAATGCAGCGTTTAGTTACTGTATAATTATTTTTTATAAAAACGATTCAAAATTTATCTTATTTAAAAGTAATTATTTTATATGTACCGTAACTTACATCTTTTGATATAAAACATGTTAGGTTCCCCTAACTATCAAATGAAATTAAAACGTCCTTCGTACACATCGCACGTAACCAATCTGAATAACTTATGAACATTACTGATAATATACTCCGTGGCAGATAATAGATTATAAGAATTATGTAGTAAATTTTATTCAAAATTAAATTATAAATTTTATAGACAGATACGCTGGGATTCATAAAAAAAACTCGTCATAATCTTACTTAATATATTTTACTTGTAACAAAATTTACAAATAAGCACAAATTTAAAAAACAATTTTTTCTAAGAAATCTACATTGATTTTTTTAGTTTCAAATATACCTAAAATCTATATGTAAACGAAACTAAATTAACAAAATACAACTAGCTAAGTAATACATATAAATAACTCAATACATTTAATTAATTTTATTTATAAGTCATATTTTTTAATTTATTCATGTTTGAATTTTTCTAGTGTTATACCTATTGATTATAATCGATACAATATTTCTAATTATGAATAGGAATGTCTCCACAACAGACAAAACGCTGGCGCCAACGAACAGAGCAGTAGTACCCCCAAGAGAAGCTTTAAAAAAAAAACAAATGTTATTTGGTATAATAAAAAATATTTACAGAATAATATTGTTGTTAATAATTTAACAGGTTAGGATAAAATAAACACCAATACACTTCTTAAACAATAATTAATTAATGAAATTAAAATTAAATATAAGATTCAAATAACATTTTTTTATTTTGGTTACATACAAAAAAGATCGTCTATGCTGAATATCACGTCGCGATGAAGTCGAAATTTTGGCGGCATCAATGTGAATTTGACAACCGCTTCCGCAGGTTCCTCCGAAGTGTCATTCATGTTTATGGAAATAAAAGTGACTTCAGTTTTACTGACTACCTTATCTCATCTCAAATCGTGTAAAGTGTAGTGATTACTATAGTATCGTATCACATCTTCTTATATTTAAATAGCGATTTTTTTCCCAGTGATTATGAAATGATAGCTACACTTAAAACACTCTAACTGAACTAATGTATACTATTTGATATTAAAAAATTCATTTAAAAGAGGTTTCATCATTTTGGCGCCAAATGTAGATGAGTGACTTGCAGTTTACAATGAAATGAACTACCTAAAAAATCTTTTAAATAATCGCGAAGTTTCGCGGGAGACCCACTAGTTTGAGTTAACAGTGTAACTTATCTCTTGCCCACGGCTACGGCACTGGCCCTTTGATATTCTATGAACATTTAGCCCTATGTATACTCAGAGACGCTAACTCAAGTTTAAAATATCAACCTTGATAAAACTGATCAACGGCTAATTCTATTAAATATAATCTCAATTATATTCTGTTAACAAGTAGCACATTGGCGCCCAGCTATTGTGGCATATAATAACTATTCTCAATTATATTTATCTTAGTGATTTATTTACCAATGCCTTATTTCTATAATTCACTATTAATAATTTCGTTAATCATCATAGTAATAAATTACGCTGTAAACAATAATTTAACCTTACTAGTTCGTAAACTGACTTCCGATTATTTTTGTATAAAGAAGGTAAGACGCGCCAAAGGAGCACATTTGATTGTTTTAATAATTTCCGGAACAACGTTACGCTGTCCGAATATTATAAATGGAAGTGTACCAATTATTGGACTGTGTTTTATTTTCATAAAACCCACAAGTGTTAACAATTCCGATCCAACTTCGACCGAAACGCAACTGGATCGAACATAGTCAACGTAGTCCATTATAATTATTTATTTCGAAGATGTCTTCGATGGTATACAATAGCGACATATAGTACAGAACCGGATTTGGAGGCCTGGAGGCCCTGGGGCAACAGAGAAGTGGGGGCCCCCCTTTATTTTTTTATAAATTAATTTTAAGAAATTAATTCCTGTCAGTAACGTTTGTTTATAATTTATTTACTCTTTGTATCAGTAACTTTTAAAACAGTAATATTTTAATATTACTTTTATTATCATTTGACTAAAATCTTAATTCGTCGGAACCCCTATTGTGGAGGCCCCAGGACAGTTGCCACTTTTTTCCTCCCCTGGCCTTCATCCGGCCCTGATAAAGTAGGACGTACTGTGGCTGGCTACTGAGTAGCCACTAATCAGTTTACTTTCGGAAGTGACTGTGACTACATCTCTGCGAAGGGACTAACGAGGAAAACTCTGGGCCTACGTGAACAATTAAGCATATTGATTTTAAAATCACTTCTTATTTTCACCGGCTGCACTTCATTAGGTTAAAATTATAGACACTTTATTGATAAATGTTGTTTGACGGGAGACTTTTTGTTTTTTTTTTTTTGTGTTGTGTAACAACGGTACTTGAGCGCAAATTATTCTGCCAATGTCGTATCAAAGAACTGACACATAGAAGATTAATCGGCTTAAAATATTAAATAGATTAATGACGATGAGTGGAAACAATGTAATACAACACTAACATATATATTATATTAAGCACAACATAATAACACTGATTCCTAGACATCTGTCATTATTGTTTTGACATTAGACTGAAGAATTGTTTAACGAATTTAAAAGTTAAATACAAATTGTAACTACTTAATCTTTACAAAGCTATGCTATCACAAAACTTATATTTATATTTTTATATAGACTCTAAAACTACGTCGTATACATTTTAATATTTACGTATAAAAAAAAAAATAAGCTCACCGAATAAGAACCTTTTTGGTATGTGAATAATAGTTGAGCTCGGCGCACTGCGGCATGCAAGAGCATTTAGCAAGGTTCTTTGGTAAATTGATGAGTATCTCAACGTTTCGTCCAATGCACGCCATGCCGTGCGCGTCACACACGTCGCCATCTTGTTCCGTCGAACAAATATTACAAATTAAAAATATAATAATTATTTACTTAACTTTTAAACACATTTAATTTATGACTTTGAAGTAGGCTTTTTCGATATAACTAGATTTATAAATACATTGTCATTATTGACAGATCATTTAAAAAATATACGACTCATAAATTATATCAAAATAGGTTACAAGCATTTTTTTTTGTGATATTTTATTTAATGCTATGCAATTAATATTTTAAGGTTATTTTAGAGAGCGACGTATTTTTTTTAATATGTATTTTATGTATTTCTGGCAAATGGGTCACGTGAAGGTAAATGATCACCATTACACATTGGGACTGAGAAGCATATAACCATCCCTTACATCTAATCTAACCTTCAAACCAAAACACAACAATACAAAGTATTGCTGTTTGGCGGTAGAACAAATGATAAGTGGCGGGCGTCTCCCGAGACGGGCTTACATAAAGCCAACTGCTGGTGAGACTCACTTGAGTTCGGTCACGCCAGTAGTGAGTTCTGTCATAAAAATGCCAAATTGTGCCGTTACACACCGTAAAAACTAAGGTAGTACAACAACTCAGTGGAGCTATTGCCTAGGTATAAAAAAATGACACGCTCGGTTTGCATACTACCTATCTAATAAACATGCGGTTTTCAACGTAGTTCTAAAGACCGATTTCCAAGTGGTAACCACTTACGATCAGGTGGCGCATACACCCACTCATAGCATTAAAATAAAAATGCCGATACATATACCCGTAGCTCCACAGTAAATAACATTAAAGAGCAATTAATATGGATTTAGTACTAGCACGGTACGACTGCCTTTTGATTTCTCTTGTAGGACAATTCAAATAAATAAAAATAGAGAACAACATCACATACATTACTCTGATCCCAATGTAAGTAGCTAAAGCACTTATATTATTTAATATCAGAAGTAACGACGGTACCCCAAACACCCAGACCCAAGACATGACATGACATGAACTTTTTCTACATCGACTCGGCCGGAACCGGGCCCTCGGAGTGGCGTTCCCATGAAGACCGGTGTACACACTACTCGACCTCCGTGGTCGTCATACTCAAAGATTTCAATTGTCACTGCCAATAAGTTTCTAGAAACTTGAGGACAATTTTATGAATATACAAAAGTTGTGTTACATTCTTGATTCTATTCTGATCTGACTTCGACTTTTCCTCACAAAAATAAATCTAAGCTTAATCGTAACTGAGGACTAGATCTATTTATTTGTATCGGATATGATACGATTCCGATCCAGCAAAAAATAGGGAAACGGTTGAACGATAACGATTCGTTAAACGTTTCGTTTCGATTGCGATAAAGTGACAATGATTGCGGGTTCAAACCCATGCAACTACTGAATTCTCATGTGCTTATCTCATGTGTTATTATAATTCATCTCGTGCTCAGCGGTGAAGAAAAACATCGTGAGGAAACATGCATGTGTCTAATTTCAACAAAATTCTTATACATTTGAGTTCATCAACCAGTATTGGAGCAGCGTGGAATATGCTCTTAACCTACTCATCAAAGGGGAGGAGGCCTTAGCCCAGCAGTGGGAAATTAACAGGCTGTTATAAGTGACAATTTACTAGTAGCATTTTAAGGTGAAGCGTTTTAAGGTAAAATATTTGGCATGACAGCTTATCTAATAAGGAAGCAACAAGCATGTGTATTACGTCATAAAACTAACCGCCTTTGACGTTAAAATATGGACGACAGCCGCAGAACATGACCGCCATACGGCTACGGCAGTGCATCTGACACAGGCCGAAACTATACGCCTGTATTAAATAAAATAAAAATAGCTTTCATTTCTACTACAAAGAACTATTACACGAGTACTTATTCTAGGTTATAATAATGTTTAGTAAAATTATATATTATATATTAGTTTTGCGTATATAAATATATATTAAATAATAGTTGCCTCTGCGGCGTAGGCCTCTCCTAAACCTTTCCATACATCTCTTTCTCGTCTCTTTTGCACCAAATCATATCCACATCTCTGAGTGAAAATATCTCTCCGTCTTTTATTTGGTGTTCCCTTTTTTCTTTTCCTCACTCGTGGTAATCAATCTGTGATACGATTTGTCCATATTTTGTTACACATCCTACGCCTGTATTAATGTATTAATTAATAAAAACGTCATTAAACGCAAGAGAATAAACCGAGATGGTCCATCAACTGTTCCATCAAATTTCTTGGTGGTAGGGCTTTGTGCAAGCCCATCTGGGTAGGTACCACCAACTCATCAGATATTCTACCTCCAAATAGCAGTACTCAGTATTGTTGTGTTCCGGTTTGAAGGGTGAGAGAGCCAGCGTAACTACAGGCACAAAGGATATAACATCTTAGTACCCAAGGTTGGTGGCACATTAATGATGTTAGAAATGGTTAATATTTCTTACAGCGCCATTGTCTATGGGCGGTAGTGACCACTGACGATCAGGTGGCCCATTTGCTCGTCCGCCTACCGATATCATAAAAAAAAATCATCATAATAGAAAACGCTGCACTAAACCGAAAATAACTGGATCAAACTTGTTTTAGTACGAAGCAAATGAGTTTAAAAGAAAACATCGTGAGAAAATAAGCATTGGTCAGATATTCTGCCATATTTATATCCAGTAGAACAGCCTAGAACAAGAGCCAGACTTGTTTCCAAACCTTAAGGGAATTCCCAAGCCATTCATCAGGATACCTGCACCTTCTCTGTTCAGGTCTTAATCCTTTGATTCTATTCGCAGCTTCGATTTCCACTACCTTGAAATTGAAATGTTTTTAGAGCTAAAATTTCGGGTCACAAACTATGAGGTCTGGTTCAGAGGGCGGAGGTACTAGAGCTATGACGAGTATCCGAGCGAAGAAATAGTTCAGGGTTGAGATAAATAATAGGTCATTTATTTTATTTGGCACAAGTAGAGTGTTTTTGCGGTTGTGTTTGTTTCATACAGTGAAGGATTGACGTTTTCTGTATGTGTGGTTTATGGGTTCAAGTGTGACGCCTCATTGGACTATGAGAGTTGAAGAATAGAAAGTACACCTGTGTTTGCATAGACATATGCACTATATACCCTGTGTTGTTAGCTAGTTTCCCTTGAAAAATTGATCAAGTGTATCACCAAAAAGCAAGGTTATATATAAAGTCGTTGAAAAAAGTAACCTAAGATGTTCCCAAAGACAATTACCTTTTAACTATTTAGACATACCCCTAACAATGACAAATGTAAAATCAGGATGCATTGTTACTTATGAAAAAAAAAAAAAAACAAGTTTAAACACAACCTTAAAGTCCGTGATTAATTCATCACCGGGATAAACTTCTCCTGTAGGATTAGAGATGGCTGTTGCAATGTCGAATGGTGAATGAATGAAATACTGCAATTAAAAAAATATCATATTGAAATTAGAGCTGTGGCAATACATAACCCGTACATTTCATGGCTTTTGAATGAAATAACTGTCGTGTCGCTTTACCCATGGGTTCTTTACATTGAAACACAACAATAAAAGCAAAATAAGTAATGAGCGGTTGGTACCCACCTCATGTTAATCTATCTATTCCAGCGTACTTACTCTAACGCCATTATCACTGGAATCAATCTGGACGTAACACGACTCGCTGTGGTAGTGACACTTCATTAGATCCTGGTCCTTCCAATTGTCATCATCTACTGTCTGATACTTCGCGTATTCTGAATTAAATGTCGTACAGAGTCCCTCCTCAGTCATTACTGGAACCCATTTTACCTAGCAATACATAAAACAATTATATATATTATGAACTGTAGTGAGATTAAGGCAGAAGCGTAACATGCCTTGGCCCCGTATAAAAATTTGTTTGAGGGCCCTTAGGAAGGGTAAAGATATCTCACAAAAGAGACCAAAATGCATAAAATTTAAAGAAATACTTATTCATCATAACTTTTAAGAAGTTGCTTTTTTTGACTTGTCATTTGTGACAAAAAAAAATTGGACAGTTTTTATTATTTTTTTCTTACGCACGTTGGGGCCCCATATAAATGATGCGGAAAATACGGCGGTAGCTACGCCCCTGGATTAAGGCCTCTTCACGGTCATACTTGGTTAAAGCATGAGACATCTATATTCATTTTTAACATTCTAGCAAGGTAGAGCAAATGGACCACTTAGATGCATGTGGTCACCCCAATGTCTTCCGTCAAAGATCATTGAATGCATTATACTCAAAAGTTACTCGAAACCTATGTTCTGATGCACTTGCTCGGTCACCTCTGTTCATTTGCATAAAAATAAAACTAACCTGCGTATTTTGTGACATTTTCGCCTTTAGCGGATACTCTGGATGTACGTAAAGCGCCAACTTTAGCAAGTCTATGTTTTTCACCGTGTCATCGCCCTGGTACTTCCAGAAGTTCTGGAGATTACCACGGAAGGATATTACCGCTACCAGCTCGACGAACTCCGAATAATACTGGTATTTATCCTGATCAGAATCTTCAGTGACATTCCATTGACTATAAGTATATACAATCAAGTCAATTGATTATAACCTTATAATGGCGATCAAAAATATAGATGACCCTGTTATGGACCGACTGGATACTTTACAGACACAGCCCATGAACCCAAAATGACACTAATATCAATTGAAAAACACACAATAAAGACAAATGACACGTAAAAAACGAGACTAATAAAAAATGTAAGCCAATATTGTTATTTCCAGATAAATTCCCTGTACGTTGTTCTTTACCATTTGGGAATGAAACGATCGTCTCCTGGCTATTTTTATTCATATTCAATATATGTATTTAATTAGTTTGACAAAGAAAAAAACGACCCGCTGAGTTTCTTTCGCCGGTTCTTCTCAGGTCAGGGTGTTGCCTTTTCCGAACCGGTGGTAATGTTTAATTGGATTATCAATGAGTAAGCGAATATTGAATAAAGGAATTTGAGTTGAGTTTGAGTTTAAACTATCAAAGTCGAAATAATAGAAAAATACACCTACGGCACGGACAACATGTCTGAGCAAACTCTTAAATGATCATTAAGCCAAGTTTACGATTCCATAAATTAAAATCAATCAATTATAAACGAAACTAATGTCCTTTCTGGACCGAAAGGTAAAGATTTAAGGCAAGGCTTTAATAAAATTCCGCGGATATAAACTTTGCCTTCATAAAGTTAAAATGTTTTTTTTTTTAAAAAACCTTGAGCTAATACTTGTTCGCTTTCAAGCAGGATTTATTATTTATATAATAAATCCTGCTATAATAAATCCTGCTATAATTGCTTTAATTGCCATAATATAGAATTTCAAATGTTGGAAAAGAATGACTTCTTTGTTTCTTGTCGGTTCTTCTGGGTAGAATTTACATTTCGAACCGGTGTTAGCTTTACGTATAAAACAATTCTTTAAAATGACGATTCAAAACTGCTCGCAAAAGTCTACTTGAACAAAGTATATTTTGATATAATATAAGAAAAAATTAAACATCGTTAAATGGGCGTCATTTGAATGAAAAGTTTAAGAAGGGTTATTTTTTATCATGCTGCATTGGGCTTGTGTTGGGTTGTAAATTTTTCTGTTGTCGGTTTGAAAATTTCAATAGAAGAATCAAACTTAAAAATAACTTTTTTATGGTAGCGATCCGAGTCTTGAACCCATGACCTCGAAATGAGGGATCCTTGTAAGCTATCTACTAGAACTTCCTGATTATGATGTCATTAGTAATATATTTTACCCAAAATGCTTTCGTATTTTCTTCGTTTTTATTTAAATGAAACTACTTCGGGCGAGAGGAATGACCGTTTAATGATCGAATTGGTGCACTACGTAATGTAATATTACAACGAAACATTCCTGATGCAAATCCACAATCAACAATCCACTTCTGTCACGTAAACCGAGTTGTGAGCGCTTTAAATTATATTTTTTATTGTTTAATAGGACAAGACGATAGCATCATTCAGCGTTTCAGATGTAAGCAATTATTTAATTACTTGAAGATGAACTCCCGGGCTTTTTCTTGGTTGACTCGTTCAAGTAAGCAAGCGGTCACGGCTGGAAAAGCAGTGGACCAGCCGCGATAATCTCTTTGCAAGGAAACGACAACTGGGTCGGAGTTGTAACGCACCAGTTGACTCAACCCGCAGTAGACGGCGCCAGCGAACGCGCTGACAGTCAAAACGAACCATAGAAATCTGTAAAATACCATTAATCTTACCCGCCTGGGTACGTGCCACCCAATCATCACTTATTCTACCTACAAACATCAATAGTTAATATTGTTGTGTTCCGGTTTTAAGAGTGAATGAGCTAATCTTTGAGCCAATTTAACCACAGGCACTAGGATTTAACATCTTAGCTTCCAAGTATGCTGAAGCATTGGTGATGTAAGGTATGATTAATATTTGTTACAGCGACAATGTCTGTGGGAGATGGTGACTGTATATTGCCTGAGTCTGTATTTCCCGATAGGTACAACCTCGGTGTCTTCAAATCTAGAGTTAATAGGTATCTTCTAGACAAGCGTGCTACATCGTAGACCGTGTCGATGCTTAACAACAGACAAGACAACGGTCAAACGCTAGTCTATTAAGGGTAAAAAAAAGTGATTCAAGTAAAAAAGGTGTCAAGTCTGTGTACGTGCTGCCGGCGCATGGTGCGCCATCTTGTTTATTCATACTGGTTGGAATATAATGTCAATGGGAGTTGAACGGCTCTCTAGTGAAGCGTCGCGTCGATGGTAGCGCGGCAGCCATCTTGGATCGACAGTTACATTCAAGATTTCGCACCACGTGTGCGACGAATCGCTAATTTCCAACATTGTCTTTATTCTTTTGTAATAGGTTCAGTGATTTGTGTGTGTTTTTGTATATGATTTATTAACGAACCGATTTTGATGACTATTGTGTAAATTTACTGAATTTGTGGATCGTTCATATTTAAAATCGCTTGAATATACGCCCACTTATCTTGAATAATCGTGATATTGCCAATAAAATGTCTATATATATATATCAATTTTGCTCGTAACATTTTAATACATAAATAAAAATGAACACAAACTCTTTTCAAACAATAAATACTTATTTAGTAAAGGGAAAAACATTCGTCGAAAAGTTCAACCTTTTTTGTTTATACTTAAAAAGAAAAATAACTGTCAAAAAATTCACCGTAACCGCACAATGTGATATTTTAATTTTTATTATTTATTTTTTTAAATATCTACATACCTTTCGAAGAAGTGAAAATTCGCCGCGACGGTATGCTTCAGCCCATGTAGAGTTGTTTCCTTGCAGAAGATTGCATAAACTTCATATACATTCGAAATGGCAACTTTAATCGATTGTATTGTTGAGTTCTTGCGAGTCAGGCAGCTCAATATTGCGGTGGGTTTACTTTTTTTTAACGTTTTACTCATTCTTTAACAATTAAAATTAATATATGACAATAAAAATATCTTTTTAACTTGTGTGTTTGTAACTGATCTACTCTTAAGCGGCTGAACCTATTTTTATTAGTTTGTTTGAGTCCCTGGATTACTATTTGATCATACCTGAAACGACGCTGCGATTGTGTTTCAGGATTTTTTAACAAAAAAATGTTAATATATTTTTTTAATTCGGGATGTCCATCCAATTTTTTTTTTGTAGAATATTTACTTTTAATTAGTAACAAACATATAATTTATCTATGGAATATTTAATTAAATGTTTTTTATTCAATTAAAGCTTAAACTATATGGTATAATATGCGGATACCTGTGCTAACATAAACAAATTAAAAAAATTATAAGCCCTTTCAAAATCGATAGGAATGTATTCCAAAGTTTTCATACAAAAAAATGCCTTCATTATGTCAAACCCTTGTTTATAAACTATACTTACGTCAATTTATAGATATTAATTAATTTAAAAGAAAAAAATTCGTTTAAATTTGATAAAAGGCTTAAGCCCTAGAGCCTTGACTAAGCGAATGAAAATATTTAATAAATTTGTTCAGTCAGGAATGCTCGCAACTAAAACATATTCTTGTAAGCACGATTGATACTAATACTTACACCAAATAGATCTCTATTAGATATGGTATTATATGCCGGTAAAACGTCAATGTAAAACAAGGCTGCCAGTTGTAATTATTATTATATTTTATTGACAGTACTTTTTGAATATGCCACTCTTTAAATAAGGTGGTGCGATTTTGCTGTTGCCTGTATCTGTGCGTAAATCCGGAGCGTTTTGTGTCACGTGACAAACGTTTAAAGAAATGCATTTTTATTTATGGATTTTTGAATAAATTAATTATTATTTTCATCATTCGTTAATAAATAACCATTTTTAAACTCATAATATATACTGATTACAATAATTGACACTTTATTTTTCGCAGTGTCAAATATCCTATTGTTAAAAAAAAATATTTGAACTGGCAACCCTATCTTAAAGACGTTAACAACAGTAATTAGATTTTAATACGATTGGTCAATAAGCTATTGTATAAAGAACAAATTCATATTGTTCACTAATGGAAGTCTTTTATGAGTTTAATGTCTAATGGATTTTAATGTAGTAATTACTGTGATTATTCCCATTGTGATGTAACTATACTTTATTTTATGGAGGAACGATTAAACTGTATATTAGTTATGGGTTTTAACAGCGATTAATCTTCTGTAATTTCGGTAATTTAGGCTTAAAAAATAAATTGAAGCATAGTAATAATTCTCCAACAATTTATCAATCCTGAAGGGATTATTTCTTGTGACAGATGAATAAAAAAAAAACGATGTATGTAACAGTCTTAAATATAATGCCATATAAAATAATATTAATTAAAATTTAAGATTATTATTAAAAAAATATATTACATGAATATTTTATGCAATAATTTAAAATTAATAGTTTCTGTTATAATAACAGTATTTAATAATAACTAAATAAAATTAATTATGTCATCTTATGTCATAACACCGAATCACTAACACTTGTTTTATTGTCTGTGTCAGGCTTTTTTTTTAACATAGGTAGGCAGACTGGCAATTGGACCACCTGAGTAAGTGGTCACAACTGCCCATAGACATTGGCGCCGTTAAAATTAACAATTCCTATCATCGCCAAGGCGACATCAACCTTGGGAACTGGGATGTAATGTAACTTGTGCATGTAATTACACTGGCAAACATTCTTCAAGCTGATACACAACAATCCTAAGTTATGCTGCTTGGCGGTACAATATTGCCCAAAGCCCTGCTACTAAGTACAAAGTCCTAGCGCCAAGTTTGGACACACAGTAGAATGAGGATGTGAATGTGGTCCTCATTTTGATTGTCGCCGTAAACGAACGTAAAATGTAAGAGTGTGAGATACGACATTCACTATATTGATATACATGATTTCACGAATGAGATACGATGTGAATTCTTAGAGAATCACTCTGCATATGATTTTTAGCTTTTCTCAGTCGAATGGGAAACGTAGTTAAATATATATGAACGCGGTTTAAACCCTAATAACATAGTAAACTAAAGTGATAGCTCAGAAATGTCCCGCCGTTGGGCGAAGGACTTTCTGTCATCATAGATATAATTTTAATTAAAGTTATTTCGACACATATATACTTATTTCTATATATTCTTTGAAATCAAATCAAATCAAAATATACTTTATTCAAGTAGGCCTTTGCAAGCACTTTTGAATCGTCATTTAACAAACTATATTAATTGAAGCTACCACCGGTTCGGAATGTAGATTCTACCGAGAAGAACCGGCAAGAAAATCAGTAGTTACTATTTTTCAACATTTAAAAATACGATCATGTTAGTTAAATACAATTATATATGTATGTTACGTCTCCTGCCTGGAAGTCAACGAGTATTAACTCCACGCTTTTTTATCATCTGTAGAATATTGTATTGTATAATACGCCTTCTTTACCGATGTATTTTTTACAAATGATTTGAATTTATGATATGGCAAAGTTAAAAATGTCTGCGGAATTTTATTATGTTTTTTACTTTGTCAAGTTACAGTACTTGTCGCCCGCGGCCTCGCTCGCGTTTCAGGTGTAAGGCATAAAAAGAATTCAAGCCAAAGTCCTTCATACCAAATTGTATCCAATTCAGTTCAGTGGCTTAGCCGCGAGGGACCAACAGACAGACAGACAGAATTACTTTCGCATTTAAAAAAAAATAATATATATATATAATCCGTTTGGCAATGTAAGCCTAGCCAACAGACGTTCACACGCCCTTTTTTTTACAAATCCATAGTGAATATCATAGATTAATCGATCTCTCGGCCAATGATATCGCGTGAATTCGCTGTCAAATGTTGTTTATTTGGCTTTTTTCCAGCTATGGTTGGAATTGATTATAGATAAAATTTTACAAATCTTTACTTAATTTTAATATTCTTATTTCACGATCACAATAATTTTACATTATATTTAACACTTTTTTTTTTTTAATTCGATTCCAGTTAGCGGCCCTATTGACGCTAGCCTACTTTGTGTATCAATACCGGAAAACGATTTTCAAACTAGAAGAGGACGATGGCCTTCAACGCAGATGTTCAAGCAGAATGTCTAGATCACGATCCAAGTAATTTATTTATACACCAGCTGTGCCCGCGACTTCGTGCGCGTTTGTATTTAACAAAAAAGTTATTGTTTTAGCCTAAGTTACTCCTTATTACATCAGCTATATGCCAGTGAAAATCCCATCAAAATCGGTCCAGCCGTTCCAGATATTAGCCGGAACAAACAGACAGACAAACAAAAAATATGATATTGGTAGTATGTACCGTGTATAATATTACAAAGAGACACTCCGATTTTATTATATGTATAGATTAATTCCTCAGTTTATTAATGTTTTTCAGATCTTTTCAAGTGCACCTGATGCTAAGTGGTCTAATATTAGCCGTCCTTAACATTGCTAATGCGGTTACCAAAGTAAAAAGTAAACTATATTATGCACTACAAACAATTCCCGATTAATACAATTTTTCGAAATTCAAATATATTTTTTAACGAATCCATAATCATTACATTACACCACAGATGATCTAATATCTCAGCTGTTGATTTCGCGCCAAATCAAGCTGTTTATCTGTCTTTACTTCATCTGTGGTTGTCATAAGCAATCAATGTGTGTGTGTGTGTGTGTGTGAACAACAATTTTAATGCTTGTCTTCTAGATCTCGCTCAAGGTCAAGAACAAGAGCAGACTACAAACTGTCAGACATGAAACGAAGAGGCAGGAAACCTACACGGCGCTGCCCAGACTGCAGCCTATGTAACTTTGACGAATAGTCTCGTCAAAGGCAACAAAATAATATAATTTATAGAAACGAGTCATCAAAAAATGTTTTTAAATTATTTATAATGGTCGATATAAACTTTCCTCTATTTAATATTGTAAGCTTATTCATTAAAAACATTTCAAAGCCAAGGTAACTAATATTGGCGGTATGTTTTTTTTAAATAGTGTTTAAAAATTTAAAACGTCTAAATTATACGGTTTATTTAAAAATAAATTTACATTTATTTAATAAATCGTTAAATAAATGAATGGAGAATAGATAATTTGTTTTTTTTTTAAATATTATTATTATGCAAGTTGAAGCGCAATCACAAATGCTAGTGGGTCGCACGCGAAACTTCATGTTTATTTAAAATGTTTTTTTGGAATTACGACCTATGGCAGGTTTTGTTTTGATTTCATTTCTTTGTCTGCAAGTCACTCATCTACATTTGGCGCCTAAATGATGAAACCTCTTACAGGAAATTTTTAATATCAAATAGTCAGAATTGGATTTTGTCGAAAACAATATAGTTTAAATTGGTTACGTTTTTCATTTTTTTTTTTCTTATACAGCCATAGCGCTACTGTCTACCAGGCCAGTAATGTTTATGCGCTCTCTAAAATTAATTCTTTGTTAAATCGTAACAATTTAGTAAATTGCAATCAAGAATCTTTTTTTTCTTCACGTCTACGGCTGGAGATCTTCAAAATGAGACTATATCTACGGGGTTATAAACATAATTACTTATTTATTTGAAACACCATCGGCACATTCACAAAAAAAAATGCATTCAAAAGTACACGGAACGTAATAAAAAAGTAATACACTCTTAAACTAGCACAAAATTAGACAAAAATCCTACATTACAATGCTTATTTTTTTTTTCAATAATAATTAACGTTATCATTAGCGCCAAAACGCTCGGTCTTTGGACATCGACGGTCGTATGTGATGAATATGCATAAAATAAATCCTAAATAGTTAATGTTGAAGGGGACAACAACAACAACAACAATAACAATAAAAAATACAAAATAAAATAATCTTTTATTAAAATACTTAATTAATCGTCATCATCAAATTCGAAATTATTTACAGCTTCATTTGTCTGTGATTCCACGATGAGATATTTAATAGGGCAGCAGGCTTCATCCACTTTGCACGACCTGAAAAAATTAAGAATTAGTTACACTACTTTCTTCATAATAATAAGCAAATGTTCATTTAGTTTAATGAGTCCCTTTTGACACTGGTATGAATCTTTCCATTTTATGTTACTAGTAAGCTCATTGGTCGAGATTCAATTTAATTACTGCAAATTATAGAAAAATATACATGAATATACACATTTTCTTTCTTTATTTATTCTTATTTCTAATTGTTTTTATTGATGACTATAACTACCAAACATATATAAAAAAAAATATTCAATTTTTTCTAAAATTTTCTAAAAAAAAATTGCGTCAATGTATATTATTGATGAATTTCTAACCGAATTCATAATAAACAATAATAATTGAGCTGTATGTTCCAAAATTATCTTCAATGTTGCAATAATTAAAATGGCATCGATATTACATAAAGATGGTATTTACAGTTAAGCATGTTATAGTAGTAACTACTTTTAACAATTAAGCTAAAATAAAGTTCACTGAAATTATGTCAATAAGAAGACGAGCTTAAAATGACTTGTGATAAATGTTTAATTGATATAATATTACTAATTTGATAAAAATACCTACAATTATTACCGATAACGACTATGTTTATCAAACAACTATACAAAATAAATCGGAAATATTCGGTTTACAGTTTTACAAACAACATCACTAGTTGATATTTTGACAATTGACAATGATTTCATAAAATTCAAATGGCCCTGTCGGCACAACTAAAAGCTATTAAACTAAGAATTGAATTGAAAATTCAAACGAAAGACAACTTGCTGTTTGCATAAAAATGTTATTAAAATTTATGTATTAAAATGTAGTAAACATTATCGATTTTGTTATTAATTACGTAAAATTAGCAACTATATCGACATCATTTACATTTTTTTTGTTATGTCAATATTGTTTTAAAAACTAAATATTCAACACGACTTCAAAAGTTCAAAAAAATGAATATCGAAGACTCGCTAAACGACGTTGTAGCAATAAATTCAGATGACGACGACGAGGAAATTTCAAATTCTGGTAATTTTATAAACAAAAGTTTTTTTTAATATAATCATACTGCAGATAAGGATAATTCAAAATCGACATTCTCAGCAGGACATCCTCAAAAAATTATTCGAATTTCGAACAGTAGATGGCTAATTTCTAAACAGCCTTAAATTCATAAATTTGAGACTGTTAAGTTGGTGTCTTTTAGTTTTTAATGATGTGTTTGTTTCGTCTGGATTCTCCTATCTATATATATAGTCATTAGATCGACATTATTATGTCATAATAGGTCTGGATTCTCCTATCTATATATATGGTCATTAGATCGACATTATTATGTCATAATAGTATATTTTCAGTCCGAAACCCAACTCCGACTATTTTTCCGTTTAATTATTATTAATTTATTATTAGATATGTGGCACTATCTATACTAATATTATAAATGCGAAAATAACTATCTGTCTGTTGCTCTATCACGGCCAGACTACTGTACCGAGTTTGATGAAATTTGGTATGAAGGAAGTTTGAACTTCAAGTAAATGCTCTACACGCATAAAAAGTATACCAACTTATCCCTAAAATGCAAGTGAAGCCGCAGACAACATCTAGTAATAATAAATTATTATTAATTAATAAATAGATTGACCAATTGACACACACTACCAGATATAATAAATACTAGACATAAGATTAAATATATTAAAAATAAGATTATAATATGGAAAACATTGGATATGTCTTAAGTGCCTCAGCTAATACCAGTAGTTTGTAGGTTGTTGTCCTTGTTTACATATATTTGATTCCATTTTTGGCAAGTTTTTGAGACAAGTTGTCTTCATAATTAATACTTTTCTATTTTATGTTTAATCATTTCATTTTTCTCATTACAGACAAACCGATAATTCAACTTTTCAAGAGATTAATAACCAACAACAGTAAACAGAGCACTGTGTTGACAAACACACAGATCGTTGACATACTTAATAAGGAATTTAAGGTTAATTTATCAGAACTGCACGATTTGGAAGGAGATATATATCTAACGATCATGAAAAAATATCTTAAAGACTGGCCGCAATGGGACGAATTTGATAGAGTCATCAGCAGTTTAAAAGATAAAAATAAAGAAGCTGAAATGGAAAGGATATTTGAAACTAAATACATTAATTTAAAAAACTATTTAAAGGTCATGCTCAATTCTGCACAAATTTTGGCGAAGGAAACAGTTCAAAAAGTCATAGATAATAAAATTGAACTGACCAAAGAATCTAACAAAGAATCTTCAGATAGAACAGTTGTTCTTGAAATCAATGCGTCGAGAAACCAGCTCAATCAATTATTCTTCCGACAGCCTAATATGAATCTAAATAATACAGTTTTCAACGCTACATACTCTTTACCGACTCAGATACAGCTTAAAACGTTACCTCTAGAGGCTATACTTAACTGGTGGGGAGTTCATATATGCCTAGTAAATGTTACTAACACATATGTTTACAAACGTGAAACTAAACATGAACTTAAACATGTTCTTGTCAACAAATGTATAACATCAAGATTGAATCCGTCAATAGTTTTGGATCAGAACATTCAAGTTAGTAATTACCAACGCAATACAAGTAAGATCGATACATCTGCATACATAGAATTAATCAATAAAATCACATCCAAGTCACCCGAATCGAGTGACATATATGAATTTATAAAAAAAGATTTAAAACTGCTCCCTCAATCGGTTCACCCCAGAGTTATTTATAAGAGATATACAAATAAATATTCTTATATAAGATATTTATATGTGAATACACATAATGATGTAAGTGCAGAATTTAAGAACATTGATCTCCAACTCGAAGAAATGATGTCACCGATGTACACAACAGTGCTTGGACAAATTCTTGATTCGACTCCGTCTTTGATAGTCGAGTGTGAACCTTGCTCGGCTAAATTTACAGGACAACATTTAGTCAATGAACTAAAGAATCACTTCAATGAACAACACCAGAATGAACCGGATTGGAAATGTACAAATTGCAAGAAAAGAATAACAATGTCGGCATTAGCACAAAACTGGTGGTGTCATCGATGCTAAGAACATTACAAACACAGAAATACATGCACAGGATCATATCATAAGGCAGGGCAACCTTTATGAAATTAATGAATTAAAGAAATTGTTAAGTGCAAGTTTAGCAACAAGCAACAAAATAATAAAGACACTTAAATATTATAGGTTTAAATGAAATATTCATTTTTGTTTTATTCAGTACACATGTGTCATATTTTAAGTGTACTGTGACTGACTTTGTATTTTTTTATAAAAGAAGTAAAAGCCGTATATTCGTATGTGTATTTTATTTAATCATATTAATAGTAATTTTATTCATTTTTCAACTTTAGCTTCAACTAAATAGGCACAGAATATAAAGTAATTTGTTAGGCAGTAAGCCTAGCTTCTTTTGTCTTTTAGCTTTTGAACTATAAAAACTAAATAGAACCTATATCGGGATTTATTTATTTTAGGAAAATTGTATAGTAAACTAATTTTTTGGAAAACCACATAGACAAAAGTGATTTTTTTAACAAATTAAAGTTTTTTATTTGTTTTAAAATTAGCGTATTTGCTAAAGATTACCGGTATAATAAATAAATGTCCTCTACATTAATATAAACATCGAAATTTTGTTTTTGTTTTAAAAAGAGCGGAAATAAATCATTCGAGTAATAATGTGCTGTCGATACACACAAGAAATAATTAATTTGCGTTGACACACAATTCTAGAAATGTATACTTAAAAATGGACTGGTTATAAGGTATTAACAATTCTCTAAGTATATATATTATATACTAAAACTATATTCTTATTTCTTAGTAATAAAATCATTCAAATAGAAATAACTCGTTTTATTTCTCAAATTGAAAACACCGCCCAAACAGAAACTTCCTTTCCCAAAATCAGAAGGCTTTAATAGCGAATATGGATCACAGATGGCGCTGCACGACTTTAGATCGCGCTATCAAGAGCGTTTTTAATCAACTACATGTTTGTCTTAGAACTAGTAATGTTTCACAATCCGTTCAGTAGTTTTTGAATATTTTTGGCATGCTTCATATTCAAGTTGTTGAATAATGTCGCTACATTCTTAAATAGTGAGTCTCATAAAGTCTAGAGTCTAGACTCTTGAACTACATACCTAGAGAACTAGGCTAAGAGAACCCACTGGGTTAATAGACGTAACGTACAAGTCATGGTATGTTCGTTACATCCCGATCGCAGCGCTAACTACCGGATAAAATCTTAACCATCCGGGGCTCTAATCAAATACACAAAAACCACATCCAAATTGTTTAAATCGTTTAGCATTAATCGTTCAATTACATACGCACGTACAGAACTATTTAAATATATACAAATATTATAAACGGGACAGTAACTCTGTCTGTTACCTCTTCACGCTTAAACGTTTGAACCGATTTAGATGAATTTTGCTATGGTTATAGTTTGAGTCCAGGGAAAGGATATAGGCTTTTTTTAATTCACTCCTTGAAGGGGTATGGGGGTGACGGTTTTCTTGTGTTTGTTCTACTTTCCGAACTGATGGTTGCTTTAAATTTAATTCAAAAGTGCTTTTACTTATACTACTATAAGTCTACTCGAAAGAATATTATGATTTTGTTTTTAAATATCTGTAAAAGATACTCATATCTATGAAGTTAGTTTAAATGACAATTGGTCAGCGGCCACAGATATTGTACACTGTAAGAAATATTAACCATTCATAAAACACTATGCTTAGAAAAAAAATGCGTGAGTAAACCGGTTTAGCTAGTTCTTTATAATTTTAATGACCCAGCCGTTATAAAGAGTTGATTTTATTGGTAGAACTATATTATATTCCAACCATAACAGGAAAAAAGTCAATAAACAACATTTGACAGCGAATTGACGCGACATCATTGGTCGAGAGCTTGCTTAATCTATGATATTCACTATGGACTTGCGAAAATATGCCGTTTTGAACGTCCACGAAACTGTTATCAGAATTTTGGAAGTAAAATTAAAGTGGAAATAAGAACTTAAGTACAACAGTGATGTATTATAAATAAAGTAGTGCCTAATATAGCTGAGTTATTGACAAATCGTATGAAATACATAAATCTAAGGTTTGTTTATATTTTTTCCTACTTCTATCTTTCACTGATACTTGATTCTATATCAATATGTCGTTATTATGACCTTCAAATATTAAAATACTAAGATATGACAATTAACATTAATAATCTTATTTAATGATGCATATTCAGCTATTAATAATATAATACTTATTACCTTTGATACCAGTGGGGGGCAAACAGCGTGAAGTCTACCGCACCGGGGCCGTAGTTGCAATTTGCTCGTATAACGCAAATCCCGCTAACATTCCTAACCGTTTGACAGTTGACAGGCGCTTGCGTCGTTGCTGAAAAAAAATGATATTAAGTAACGGTTTATAGAACTACTCCTCCCAGCCTCGTTCATAATAACAAGGGCCTACATAAAACGGTTATGTCGTAACTTTAACTCCTCTCCGGTATTTTAGCCAATAGGTGTGTAAATCATTCTTTCTATTGGTGAAAACCGAAGAGAATTCGGTTCGGTAGTTTTTGAGTTTATCGCGTTTCAAACAGACAGACAATACAAAGTAACGCTGTCTGTCTGTTGTTCATAACAAACAACTAAACCGAATTTGATTGTATTAAAAATGAAGCAAGCTTAACCGAAAAGGAAGGGGTTCATTCATGGGTCACTGTGTATACCCAACACTTGACAACCAACCCGTAAAATGCAAGCGAAGCCGCGAGCAACAACTTGTTTTATAATATGTAGTTATTTAAATCATATCAGCTAAGAATAGTACTATTTTTTTTAAATAACTTAAGAAATCAACGATTATAAAATTTAAGCGTTGCTAACAAAAATGGCCATTGCATTTTAAATTTTTTATCTATAACTGTGACTACACCGTTCATTTAAGGAGTGTTCACACTGAACACGGGTCGGCACCCGTCAAATCCTATAGATTTGATAACTGGTCCAGACGAGGGATATAAACCGAGGACACACTTAGTGCAAGCCTTTGTTTGTACCACCTACACATTATATATTCTACCCTGACGCAGCAATATATAATATTATTGTGTTCAGATTTGAAGGGTAAGTGAGCCAGTGTAACTACAGGCACAAGGGACATAGCGTCTGAGGTCCCAAGGTTAGTGGCGCATGGGCGATGTAAGGAATGGTTGATATTTCTTACAGCGCTAATTTGTATGGGCGATGTTGACCACTTACCATCAGATGACCTATTTTGTCCGTCCGCCTACTTGTATCATAAAAAAAAAAAAATGTCACCACAAGTTGCCGACCGCCTTCTATAATACCAGGTAGAAAGCCTAGCTAATGTCGACGGATGACAAGTCTAATGTGTAGACTCCTTTATAAACATCTATTACCGTTAAGACTCTCCGTTGTGACTGACACTGTTTCTTTTGTTGACCCGCCATTTTGAGGCAGTTGAACCGTTGCCTCGAATATTAGGAATAAAAAAATTAGACTGAAACAAAAAAGTATTTAAAAAAATAAAACAATTTCAAATCAAAGTATGTAATACTATGTACTTATATATATTAAAGTGGATTTTTATAAACGACGTTTTAAATCATCATCATATACTTATAATTTTAAATTTTTATTATTTAAAAAGCCTTAAATGTTTCTTACGTAGAAAATATATGAATTAGTACATTCAGAAGCGGATTTTCTTATAGGCCGACTAGACTGGGGCCTAGAGCGGCAGAACTTACGAATGAGTCAATGTTTAAAAACTTGATAAAGAGTTCAAAGCAAATGTAAAAAAAAAATCACATTTACAGGCTAGGGTAGCATCTGCTACAGGCCTAGGGCATATCAAATCTGCTCCTGATTACAAAGTATTAAATACCTACATATATGAATAATTTTCGATATGCAATATCAGGTCTCTGAAGGATTTTGTTATAGAAATATATTTCTTGCATCATATGATTTTTAAAGCAAAAACTGTTATAAGCCGGGGCGGATTTCCCTAAAGATCGTAAATTTTTCGTGATTTGCCGGGAGTAGGCGTCGTACCTATGCTATAGGACTAGAGCAGCCTAGGTATCAAATCTGCTTATAACTGAATTTATGTTATTCTTAAAACATTAAATGTTTATAATTGATCTGTAAATTAAGTTAATTTTGTAACCGTTTTATACATTAACTTACTAAGTATTGTTCATTACAATTAATTTATCATTAATTATGATTCAATGACTATTAAGTATGATTAAATAATAATATTGAGTAATACCATATTATATCTTTAAATATAATTATTTTAAAATAATGTAATGTTTTAAAGATGTTATTGTATTTATAGAGAAAATAAGTTATGATTCAAAATTCTATGGTTTTATGTATTCTATGAAGGTGCATTTTTTAATCTATGTTAATATTATAATACGAAAGTAAGTCTGTCTGTCTGTTGCTCTTTCACGGCCTAATTACTGAACGAAATTTAATTACATTTTGTAAGCTTAAACCCCCAAGAAAAGACATAGGTTACTTTTTTTATCATAGCACCTGATGACAAACCCTAAAACGTGAACAAAGCTGCGATCGACAACTAATCTTATATAATCTTGGACGAACATTTTCAATTTTTCGTCGGCATACATATAAAAAAAAGTTGCCGAATTTCTGACTGTTTTGTAAAATATTTTTTTGAAGACTTTTTTTACATAATAGCAAGAATTTACAAATATAATTTGCGTTTCGATCATAATTATTGAATTGTTTAACAAATATTGATGTTATTAAAGGTCGTATGTAATTTTTTTAACTTTAGTAAAAAGTTTGCTACTATACAATATTTTATTATTATTCAATAATCATAAATACTTCATGCTTTAAAAGTTCGTTATACATATGTTATAAGTTATTTTAATTTATAATTTTAAATAATACTTGGCTGCCAAAAATAAACCTTCGAAAAAGAAAAATATAAAAAAAACAAACTCTATAAAAATAATTCATTGACAATAATATAACCTTGAAATAATACAATACACTATTCAAATTATGTTATCGAAAATAAAATGGCGATAAAATTAAATTAATTATTAAATAGAATATCAAAGTAATATTCCATCAATAAATAACATTTTCACTTACGTGCAATAAACGCGCATCTTGAACGCGATCAGAAAGACGACTGCTTATCAGCAAATCATAATATAAATTAATAATAAATCAACTAATTGGATATCGTTAACTGTTTAATACTCATAGGTTAACTAATGGACACGTCAATCTAGATTCTAGATCTAGACGCTAATTTATACAGCAAATCAAGAATCGAAATATTCTCTAGGTTATCCTAGAATTGTCAAAATTCTATGAATATGTTACCGGAAAAGTATGAAATTTCAGAATTCTGTATAATTTCTATAAAATAAAATTCAGAGAGATATGTACTATAGGATTATAATACGGGATTTTTAATAATTGATCCAGCGATTGAGAATGGTTACTGTGACTAAAATCGGTTAAGAAACGAATCAAATTTCTTTATTCAATATAGAAGCATTACACTTACTTATTGTCAAATTAAACACTATTACCGGTTCGGAAAAGAAAATACCTGACCTGAGAAGAACCGGTGAAAGAAACTTAGTGGGTCTTTTTGTGTATTTGTGAATATTTACGAATATTCAGTATGAAAAGAAATAGCCAGGAATTCGTTTCATTCCAAGATATGCTATCAACCATGAAATCACTAATTATAATTTGTAAAATAACATAACGCACAGGCATTCTTAAAAAAAAAATGGCAACAGAGGCATTTTAAATGTCATTTTTTGGGTTCCTGTATAACCGTATACATTGCCCCACAAAAAAATTACTGACTCTATGCAGTCGATTAACAGGAGTAACATGTTTGTGTTTGGTCCTTGTACAAAAACCAACAATTAATAATCTTCCATTATATGGTCTATATGTATTTAAATCACTTATAACAACTTTAATACAAGGTTATGTTAAGACTACCTCTTGTTAAGTGTAGCCCAAGTCTGATAAGTTGATAACAGCTGTTGATTCAGATCAATTCTCTAAGGATTACATTGATTGTTAAGTGAATCCTAGAGATCACGTTTTGATTCAACTAAATTAAATTATTTAAGCCTTTGTTATTTGAAGTAATAAATAAATACGCCAGTATACGGAATAAAATTTTATAATTTTTAAATTTTTACATTTTTTGGCGCGTTCATAACGATGACAGTGAGTTTTAATTTTTATGATGCACGTCACAGATAATATAAAAACTATATCATGGAATTTAATAGAAAAATATAGATATTATGAAAGTTTGCTTACGATGACGTCCCTAATTATATATTTATTTGTATGCTTCGAATGACTAGTCTATAAGAGATAGTTTCTTTTAGATAAAATTGTTTTTGGGTACGTCATAAGATTATTGTAAGATTTCCTTGAATGTATGTGTTATACATTTTTCTTTGTAGTAGTTATTTAGGCGGGAATGTAATAGAATAGTATTGGACTTGTAACGACATCATTCTCTTAGCTAGCTACGATTAAATCGGATAAAATAACAAAATGAGTATTTAAAAATATATTCATTAAACCACATGCATAAGTATTGTGTTAGAGCAAGAACGATATTTAAAATACAATATATTTTGTTTATAGTAGCGGCACGCTATGATGGCCGTTTTGACGTTTGCCCGCTCATGAAGTTTCGTATTTAATAAATAATTACATCAAAGGAGCAAATTGTTGTTCTTTATTGTCAATAGTGACGTGCAGTTAGTCATAAAATTTGTCGAATGTGATTTCTAAACTACAAATATTAGGATAATGTGAGTGACGATAGCAGTGAGAGTGAAAGCAGCAGTATGGACGACTCCGATTAAATATAGCCACTAGTGTTTTTGGTTTCTTTTTTTGTATCAATTTATTTCTTGTATGTAATGTGTTTATAAAGTTATTCATTCTAATTCCAATTTTTGATTTAAATTGATTTCGTTCGAATGTATTACTTAAACTTATTTTATATTTTTTTTATTAAACCTTTTTAATCAGATACTACTTGCAACAAAAACTTGAATTAAATTACTTGCAAAAAAACAAAGATTTGAATATATTATATCGATAATAAATTTACATTTCACATCACTTTTTTAATGTGTCAAAACGGCCATCGTATCTTGCCGCTAGAATAATTTATTTATCGCCCTTACACTCATACCATGTAGCAAAATAAAATAATAATTATTAATCATTAAGATAAATGTAATTTCTTTTTTTTTACTATTACCTTTAGAATTTGAATTTGTAATAAAATAAATATTTTAAAATATAGTAAGTTGTCTATATCGTTCGACTTGAAACTTAAGTGGCGGTTTACCAAACGCATCATAAAAATACTCTTTTTTTTTAAAACGCGCCTGAAGAAGTACTTATAACTGTCTTAAAGGACAACATCATTTAAGGTGAAGATTAATTGAAAATATTGAACTAATAAAGATATGACTAATAATTAATATAATATAATCACTTTTTAAAATTTCGTTGAATGTACTAGAATAAAACTAGACCGTGTGTTACGGGGGCATTCGTAGATATTAGATATAAAAATTAGATATGTCCTTCCTTTGAGTTCAAGATTGTTTAGCCTTGAAAGCGTAACATACAGATAAGAGTTACTTTCCCATTTATAAAGTATTATAGAATTTGTAATATAATTTCGAAATGTAATTTTGGTTTATCAAGTGATATTGTATCTACTGTTAGTTGTCTTACTAAAATAAATTAATATATTTGTATAGATAAACTAAAATTACAACTATTTAGGTAATAAAACAAACCACTCAATCAAATTCAATTTTAATAATTACATTATTTATTAAATAATTATTATCAATAATGAAACTAATACTGAAACATTATATTATTGAAATATTAATATAAAAGTTTATTCAAATCGAAGCACCTACTAAATAAACGAATACTACTTATTGCCGACAACATTTAATGTATACAGGACATTTTCTTATTTACCACGATTTGTGACAAGGTTTTATGGCGTCTAATAACACAGTCCAGATCACTTATAGCACTGTTAGAATTGAGCTTATTAAATAACCAAGAATAATGTAAAACTATTTAATTAAAACCAAAATTGTAGACCCCACCCCGATCAATTGTAGCTCAGATCGGATCCAAGTACTCTACTGTAGTGTTGCATATCGATAGTCCACTATCGATAGTACAGGTGTTAGGGATAGTATCCATAGTCTATCGATAGTATTGTCACGTGTCAATACTATCGATAGCTCCCCATGAGTTATACTGTCGATAGTATTGCGAAAATCATAACTTTAAACCTAAAGTATCGATAGTCCAAAATTATCGACACTATCGATAGTATCAATAGTATCGCTGCTAACAATAGTTTTGCTTACAGAGAGCTAGCGATACTATCGATAGTACTATCGATATCCTGAATCGTTTTAGAGGTCAACTATCGATAGTCAAACTATCGATAGTTCTGTAACGCTGCTCGACTGGTCAAAGCTGATACAAAGGCCATCAGATCTATTAAAACACACTTAAACAATCAACTATGTTTAAGGTGTATCAGTTTATTTTAAACATATAAACAGTTTATTTAAATTTAATGCTCATTTTAAAATTTTACAATCTGTCTAGACGGTTTCGACCAATAAAGACAAATAAACAAGTTTGACATAGAAATGACGCGACATCATTGATCGAAATCTTGATCAATCTGTGGTTACAAATGGCGGCGAAATTGCTATCAGAACTTTGGAAGTAAAATTAAAGTGGATATTAGTAGTTGTATTATAAATAAAGATATATTAATCAAGAACTGTTTGTAATATAGTATACAGCAGATGTAGTATTAAATCGCATGGAATACGTAGATATGTCATAAACTAACGGTCCTTACAATTTTACGGTGATATATACACAGACACAATTAATCTTGCATCTGATATGTGTAGGCCTTAAATTATATGTATCTCAACTCGAACCGTGAACTTTTAAAAAGTCATACGCGCCATTTTCTTCGGCATTACTTTTGGATAATACGTATCAAAATAGCATAGCACCGTAAATCGACTTCCATTTTTCATAGAATATTTGCTGAACTAAGCATCTTCATCATTTCCACTGTCTTCGGACACTTCTCCGTCTCCGATGAAAACCTCTTCTTGAATCATATTCGGTAGTTTAGCGTTATTATTTATCTGTAACACGGAGGCCATTGCCAAGCCAGTACCGAAGCTATACTCTATGGGCTTCAAGCTTTCATCTACATTGTCTACGGACAATCTTTTCGCTGGTACATTCTTCTTCCTAACCGCTCGATAGCGTCTGACGTCGTTCAGTATTGAAATTCTCTCGTTGTACAAATGATCGAAGTCGCTTTCGGACGACGACGGAGATAGTTCTAGATCTTTCCTTGTAAATCTGTAGTTTTTGGTGTCAATCGTGTTTCTATTATTGTTTATTACTTGTCTGTTTTCTGCGCTTGCTTCGACATCGCTTAGGTCGTCGGAGAGACCGCTCGATTCCAGGCCATTAGTGTCTTTGGTAATATTTTGAAGCCATTTCGTTACTAAAAACGATTCTTTTGTCTTAGTTATTGTTAAAAGTTGAGTTTCAACTTTAAATTCGTCTGTCGTCTTGAAGATATCATTCGTTATATCGTTTTCTGTTTCATATTTATCGATTCTTAATTTGAAATTATCTAATTTTTTCCTTTTATCGTTGCGTTTCGTTATTTTATACTTCTTAAACAGTTTTTTCATTGTTCTTCGTCTTTTCATCTTCGATATAAAACCTTTGCGCTCTAAGAACTCCTCGTATTTGATTTGTCTTGGGAATTCTGGTATGTTTTTCAACTCTGGCATCGTCTTCGCTAACGCCTGCCTCTCTCTTTCTCTCATCATGTCTTCTCTTTTCACCAATTTCCTTTGTAATTCCTTTAAAACTACTTTTGAATTCTCCTTTTCTTTTAAACCAGGACCCGTTACTATATCACCTAGTAGTGCTGGAACGCTTTCATCCTCCGTTTTGACGAAATAGAAAACTTCATCACGTATAACCGGTTCCTTGTCTTCGATTTTTAAAATATTCGCTTCCTCGTATTCTTTATCATCAATTTTAATTTCTTCATCGCCGACGCGTAGTTTGTTCTTCATCTTCTTCAATCTTATTTGTGAATTCTGAACTGTTGATAGACATTTCGTGATGTTATCTATAATTTCATCTATATCTTTATCTAGAACATCCAGGCTTATCTCCTGTTTATTCATCGCGCACGAATCTAGGAACATATCTAGGTGGCTACACCTCTCGAGAGCCAGTTTCAGTTCTAGACATGACCTAGCTATGCCTGTATGTACGTCTGAGTACAACCACGTATCATTTATGGCCGAACCTGGTTTTTTCAGTGCACTGTCGCTGTCTTTCGCACCGTAATTCTTTAATAATCTATACATTCGTTCTAATGCTTCATAATTCTCTTTAAATTCTTGGACTAGGTGTTGAATTAGAATATTATGGATCCAATGTATCCTCTCGTTGTGGTTTTTGTATATTTTCAGCGCATGCGCAGATGGGATAGCGTGTGCCATCGCTATGTACTTCAATAGTGTTGATTGGACAACTAGGAAGGCGTGATGGATTTTCTGTTGAAACAAATGTTGAAATTAGTCGCGCAACAGTCGTAAAAAAAGTATAATACATGTTTTGATAAAGTTAATGCTATTCCTTATTTGGAAATTATTTATTTACTCAAACTCAAGAATCAATCTTGCTTTTTTTTCAAAATTCAACTATATTTATAACATTATCAATGTAAATCATACAAAATCATTCTCCTTTCTCACCATTAGGTTTTCACTATCGAACTCGCAAGCCACGTCTCCGTGCAACCATGGAACGTTCCCCAGCAGTGAGGATGTCGCTCGCGACATCAAAATCAACAGTTCAGACTGTTGTCGACCCAACATTGTGCGCATCGACTCTATCACTGTTGTTACTGAGGTACTGGAAGAACAGACAACAATTTGTTGATGGTAGGCGATAGGGAACATAACATCTGTGTTCCCAAGGTTGGTGGTGCATTGGCGATGTAAGGAATGGTTAAAATTCCTTATTGCCAATGTATATGGGTGGTGCCCACTTACCAATGGATGTATAATAACTTACTAAGCTTTAAGTAATACGCAATTCCCTAAGCCCAAATATGGTATGAAGTCTCTTCATCATTGTGATATTAAGGCGAGGGGGGGGGGGGCGTATTAACGATTCAAGGCAAAACTCACGTGGAGGAAAGGGATCGAAAAATAGTCATAATTGCCCTAATAGTGAGTAGTTAGTGTGTTTATAAGCAATATGGACATATCACAAACCAAAACAAATTAGATAAAGAATTCTATATTCTTCTTTCGAATTCGAAATTCAAACCTTAGCCCAGAGATGTGGCCTTAGCCCAGCACTGGGATCAAATGACTAAACAGAAGTATAGACGAAGAATGAATGTAATATCTCACAGTCGGGCGTGTAAGGTCGCGTATTCCCGGCAGCAGGCCGTGGCGCGCCGCACGAGCGCCATGTAGTCGCGCATGAGCGGCAGCAGCGCCTTGAGCGCCCCGCGACACTGCAGGCGGTGCGACGCCCGCAACGCGACGGGCACGATCGCGTACCCCGCCAGCTTGAGCAGCGTGGAGCGTTGGAAACTATCGATAGAACGAGTTACAGTTCAGTTAATTGCTTCATTCGTTCATTTCATACACTTTTAGTACGGGAGGTAGCGCTTACTTTCTAATATCCATATTAATTTTATGTTATTCATTCTTGTCATTCTGCGATTTGGGGGGGGTGGTTCGTTCAGAATTTAAATTTCATTGTTAACGAACTGGGATGAGGGCAGATGGATGTTGACCAATGAACTAAATTGCATAGTGGCAGAAAAAATTACATATTATTTAGTTAGGAAATGGTAAAGGGACCTGAGACGTGTATTTATGGGGCTCCCGATATGTTTAACCTACCTATATAAATGACATCAAAACGCAAATCTTACTTTCTAGGAGGTGCGGCTGCAACGAGTACCAAAGTAGCCAGCAGAGCTAGATTCCGCTCCCCTTGCGTGAACCAGCCCCCCTTTGTGCCCCCCGCGCGTCCCCACAGCGCTTCCGCCGCGGGGGCTTCCTGTTCCACTTCTACGCTGTCCTCTCGGAACAGGAGACCACTTTCGAGGATCGATATGATGTGCTCCCGGCTGTATAAGAGCTGAAATATATATATAATTATTATTTATGCAGTGGAAATTAGTCACAAACCAACCAATGGTTCTAATTGGACAAAAACAATGACATTACTTAGTCTTTTTATAAGTTAGAGACTCTCTTTGGGATGTTTTTAACGAAGTACAAGTATTCACTGTTGTGTAAAAATATATTTACCACAACATAATTTATATTCACAGTAAAATTGATTACTTTGATAGAATTATAAGCTTATAACGCCAAGTTACCGACTCCGCAAAGTCAATAAATCCTTTTCGGGGCAAGATATCCGTTTCTATAAGAAAATTCCGCGGATATTTTTAACTTTGCCGATTCATAGATACAAATCATTTGTAAAATATACATTGAGAAAGCAGGCATATTATTCAATACAAGATTATACAGATGATAAAAAAGCGTGGAGTTAATGCTTCTTGACTTCCAGGCAGGATGTATTATATATATATAGAATTGTATTTAACTAACATAACATTGTATTTTAAATGTTGAAAATGAGTAACTACTCAGTTTCTTGCCAGTTCTTCTCGGTAGAATCTGCATTCCGAACCGGTGGTAGCTTCACTTAATATAGTTTGTTAAACGACGATTCAAAAGTGCTTGTAAAAGCCTACTTTAATAAAGTATATTTTGATTTGAATTGATTTGATAGAGGTTTGTGCAAGTCTATTTTATTAGGTACCTCAAACTCATCATATATTTTACTCTCAAACAGCAATATTCTTATTATGATTATTAAAAACAGTATGACGACCTCCGTGGTCGAGTAGTGTGTACACCGGTTTTCATGGGTACCCCACTCCGAGGTCCCGGGTTCGATTCCCGGCAAAGTCGATGTAGAAAAAGCTCATTAGTTTTCTATGTTGTCTTGGGTCTGAATGTTTGTGGTACCGTCGTTACTTCTGATTTTCCATAACACAAGTGCTTTAGCTACTTACATTGGGATCAGAGTAATGCATGTGATGTTGTCCAATATTTATTTATATGAGTTTAACATACACAATGTATATAAAAAAGGATGCAAGGGTTGGTTACTATGTCAGTGCCGATGTTTATGAACAGCGGTAACCACTTACCATCAGAACATTTGCCAGTCTACTGGCAATAAATTCTAAAACCACTCATGATAATCTACCTTCAGAACCCGTGGGAGCTTTTTATTTAATTAAAAAGTAGCTTCTATGAGCCTACTTGAATGAAGAATATTTTTACAACTGATTCTATTCAATAGTTGCAGGTACCAATGATAAAAAAATATGGGAAATTTTGCTTTAAAGATTATCAGAACCCCATTTGGCAATGAGCTCTAACGTCCTATCGAGTTCAACAACCAGATCCCTCTGCTTCTTCTCAGTTTCGGCCCGCCCGGCTGCTGCATGTACGTGGTAACCCCCAGGCACTGTACTATCGTCTGCATAGCAATGTATGTTCCCAAGGGTTAGCATATCATTGATGTGCAAAAGAAAGAGTGTGGGGGAAAGCACAGAACCCTGGGGAACCCCAGCTTGAGGAAACTCAGTAGTGGTCGCCTTTATTTGATTCATTATTGATACAGTTTATTGTGAGAATAAAAATATTAAACAATTAATGGGATAAATATTTATTAAACATAAAAATACGGCAGAGCCAAGAAAAAAGTTGCACATTCATACTGTTCCAGTATTTTACCGAATATGTCAATTTTTTTTTTTATTATGCCCGGGCAGACATATGACTCCACTCCACCCGATGGTAAGTGGACGTGGAGTCCAAACGCGAAGACTAGTACAGTCAGCTACAATGAGCTGCACCAGTCACCCTCGCCATGCCAGCCCGCAAGATGCCTCTTCACGCCTCGTCTGAAGGCACCCAGGTTATAAGAGGGGAACACGTGTGCTGGTAAAGAGTTCCATTTTTTTGGCGGCGCGACAAAGAAGAGAATTGCCAAATTTCTTTGTGCGCGATGGAATCGATGTCACAGTTAGGCGGTGACATCGCGAGCCAGCACGCGTAGGTCTATGAAGGATAGGTGAAGCAGGAATTAAAGAGAATAATTCCTCAGAGCATTCGCCGCGATACAGTCGATAGAAGACGCTCAGCGCTGCTATTTCTCGACGCAAGCGTGAAGGTTCGAGGGTGTTTGTGACCTCTACGTCGCCAATAATGCGGACCGCACGTCGCTGCAACCGATCCAAGGCTTCCATTAAGTACTTAGCGGAGCCATCCAAGAGGTGCGAGTAATATTCAACGCAAGACCGCACCTGCGTTTTGTAAAGCAGAAGCAATTGTTGTGACGTGAAAAAACGCCGCACCTTGTTCAGGACCCCGAATTTCCGTGAAGCTGTTTTGATAACAGCCTCGATATAATCCCTTGGATTAAGGTCACAGCGAACGTCGATACCTAGTACGGCAATTTGGCTTTGTATCACTAGCGTAATGTCACTGAGGGAAGGAACAAGGGAACATGGTGACTTTTTCGTTGTGAAGGCGCATACCTGCGTTTTCTTGGCATTAAACTCGACAAGATTATCAGAACCCCATTTGGCAATGAGCTCTAACGTCCTATCGAGTTCAACAACAAGATCCCTCTGCTTCTTCTCAGTTTCGTTCATGGTAACCCCCATGCACTGTACTATCGTCTACATGGCAATGTATGTTCCCAAGGGTTAGCATTTCATTGATGTGCAAAAGAAAGAGTGTGGGGGGAAAGCACAGAACCCTGGGAACCCCAGCATTCACTGCATGGAATTTTGAAGCGCAACCATCAACTAAAACGCGAAGGCTACGCTTGTGTAGGAAGCTGGCAATCCAGGTACAAAGCTGAGCTGGCAGACCGTATGCCGGCAGCTTAGACAGAAGACTTTTGTGGCAGACTCTGTCGAAAGCCTTGGAGATATCGAGGCTGACAGCCAACGACTCCCCACGCTTGACACGCTCACCCCAGAGGTGTGCTACGTACACTAGAAGATCACCAGTGGACCGTTTTGGTCGAAACCCGTACTGATGATGATTGACGATACAATTAATTCTTTTTAATCATAGAAAAACTGTTTAAAATGGATCTTTTTTGTCATTAAATATCACATACGGTATTCTTTAAATATGATATTGACTGGATCCCTATTAATAAGTAAGATAAAAATCCTCTAGGCAAAAAATTAACCAGCTCTCCCGTCACCAGTGGAGGCAATAAAGTGAGGCGTTATACTTTTAATGAAGAAAAACTACTACTGCTTATACTTGCTTCTTTTCAAACGCGGTCAAGATTTATAAAGTTACTATTTATAGTACATATTTGTGAATATTTAAGGACTTATAGTAAGATAATAATGAAATACATTTATTATACCATATTCGGTCTGAATTTTATTGCGATCCATCGTCTCGATAACATGGGTGGATTGAAGTCCTGTTTCATGAACAATGCCATCTGAAAATGCAAATTATTTACATTTAAACTTGGATTTTTATACATATAGTAATACTAGAAAAACCAGATAGTGTCCTGTCTGTATATAGATACTAATATTAATGGGATCAGTAAAATGGTAAATCAGTTTACGGGAACAGTTACAGATTATGTATCTGTATGTCCAAAATGTTCAAAATAATACCTGGTGACAGGAGGGCTGGTTCGTTTTTAGCCCAGAGGATCGGAATTGCAATTCAACGGGGAAATATTGCTATCATTCTTACCACCATTCCATGCGGTCAATATTTATACAGTGACTATTTTTAATTCATATTTGTATATATTTAAGCACTTAATGTTATTAATTCTTATGTTAATAAAAATAGATATATATTTAAAAAAAAAAAAATAATAATCTGTCACATATTTTAAAAAATAAACTTTATCAATTGATTAAATTTAGAATTAAATTGAGAAAAAAAGTTTATTGAATAAATTGCAAAAATTTAAAACATACTGAGTTATATATGAGTAATATCTTCCTTATTTCCTATATTATATAAAAACAAAAAAAAAAATAGTTTATATGTTAAAATTTGTGAATGTTGTGTACATTGTTAATTGATATACATATCAGTGAATGTTATAATGTCTATGTTTTTGTTATTTAATATATTTAATACCAATTTTAAAAAAATATATTAATAGTGACTTACTAGATTCTTAAAAAAAATAACACAATAATTATACATATAGCATATAATTACGCATATAGAATACCCAGGATTAAATATATATAATAAACAGTTTAAAAAATCGCGTACTTGCAAACCCACTGGATAAACGGAGAACCATTGAAGAATGAGGTTATTTATGGATATTATAAGCTCCAAGTAGTCAATCAAAGATATATTGAATATTTAAAAAAGTGAATGAACCAGTGGTTCATAATAAACATACTTACTTATGTAAATAAAAATAGATACTCGAAATAAAGTGTTATCGTAGATTTATCTTTTTTTATAATGTTAGTAGGCAACGACTTTATTTAACTAGTTTTAACTAATATATATATTTTTTCTATTCTATTATTGCGCATATCTATAAATATGCTTATTTATTTATAAATGTTTATGTTTCATATTAACGCCGGTTAATGAACAGCTGATAAAGATATTCACAAGTTATTTGTGATATATGTAATAATGTAACTTACCTTAACGATTTTTCTTTTATTTAATTAATGAGATATTTTATCATTTTCTTCTTATATTACATTTATCGGTATATTTTATTTTGAAGATAGCTCTAATGTTGTAATAAAATTATTCTCACTAGATAATATATAATGATATAGCAAGATGTCAATAGTCATTCGATTTCTAAAAACGAGTATCGATATAATTTTGATAATCTTTAAACGCCAAAATATTGACTAAAATATAAAATCTTTTGCAATTTTATCAACAAATAATAATTTAATAATAATAATTTAAAATATGTCTAAATAAAGTTTAATCAAAAATGCTTTTCGAATGATTTATCGAATGATCATTGAGTATTGGTCAACCACTATGACTATGGTCAAAAGTTTTGACAACTAAATCTCTGGTATTGGCAAATAATAATTTTACCCCTCAATATATGAATTGATAACATTAAGTACTTAAATATATATACAAATATGAATAAAACATAGTTACTGTATAAATCTTGACCGCGTGGAATGGTGGCAAGAATGCTAGCAGCATTTCCCCGTTGAATCGCAATTCCGATTCTCTGGGCTAAAAACGAACCAGCCATTTTAATAATTGATTTTTTACCATCATATTAACAACAAAGGTACTAACGATTTTTTGATGATTTTTGGGAAATAATATTTAAAAAACTAGCAACCCAGGTTTTGTTTACCTTGTTTTTGTGACAAAGTGTTATATAGTTATAGCGTTCTATACATGTATACACTATACAATCCAGCGTTGCAGAACTATCGATAGTTTGACTAACGATAGTTGACCTCGAAAACTATTCAGGATATCGATAGTATCGTATACTATCGATAGTATCGCTTACACTTTAACTATCGATAAACTATCGATAGTCTATCGATAGTGGACTATCGATATGCAACACTAATACAATCACTATTTACGTTATAAATTGTGATATGTCAAAATACATTTTGAAAGTTACTCTTAAATCTCAATCAAAACATAAAGCGATTAATTGTTATTATTAAACATTTATTATATATTTTAATTGTTAACTCACTATGGTTATAACTTGCTGTGTCCGTGGTTGTAGGAGTGAAAATTATCCTGGATCTGGAATATCTTTTCACGCGTAAGTAATATTACTAATTTTTTTAAATTTTTATGCAGTTATTGTTGGGTATATTCTTGTATTGTGTATGTATTGAATTTAATCTAAATACTAAATATTAACAAAATAAAATAATTATCTACTAAAAGATAAACGTTCAAATATTTCTTTTCTTATCGAATAATTATCTATTTAAATACATCTATATTGAAATCGCAATAACGCTTTTTGTTATGCCATATTATATTACTTAACTACTTAAACAAATACTAGCAACTTAACTTTAAGCAATATTGTGTTCCATTTTAATAAATATTTCATCTGAAATTCATATATTTTCTGCAGATTTCCACATAACAGTCATATTAGAAAACAATGGATAAAAACAGTACAGAGGGAAAATTGGAAGCCATCCCAGCATTCTCGCATCTGTTCAAAACATTTTCCTCAAGAATATTTCATTGCGGGAAGAAAAAGAAGCATGTTACATAAGGACGCCATACCTACGTCTTTTACTTGTAATACTCATATAGAAAAGGTAGATAATAGTTTTAAATATAATCTCACTAGCACAGCCGACAGACATAACCCTGCCTTCAATTTTATTAATATATATTATTATTAAAAAAATTAGTGTGCGTCTTGGGATGCCTGCCTAAAGTATAAAAAATTGTTTGTCAATACGGCTAGTGGCTTAGAGTGTGAGAGGAGGAGCCTGCCTACCGCTGCTGTATGCATAAGAGAAGAGGGAAGCCAGACAGACTGGTGCCGTAACATATTACGTAACGAAGTGGATTGCCCTCCCACAATAATCTTATCACTTCAAAAACAGTGTTTATTGTAATTGTTTTTGATACACAGCATACTGATAATATGTAGTATATACTTTTCAAAACTATACAATTTTATGGCAATTTTTCTTTCTAGACTCTGTTATAATTACTGTTATATATCTGCCTTTTAGGTAATGTCACCAGAAAGCAGATTCGGTATTTCACCAGACAGAAGCAGTTTTCCTGATCCCGATCACATAACGACGATCATTGAACGAAAAAAGACAACATTGAGAAACAACAGACCATCGAAAAGACCGATTTTCATAATAAAGTCCCCATCGAATATCACAATGCTTGATGGCAAATTAGCTAAAATATTTCTGAAACAGAAGGACATGTCTAAGAAACTTTTACAGCGGTTACGTTCTAGTCGACAATTGTGTAAGACTTTGAGAAATAAAGTTATGCTATTGGAAGATGAAATAAAAGAATTAAAAAATAAAACAGTGAATAATAGTACTCCGCTAATATTGACTCTATCAAATGATATGTATGAAAAGGAAACTCTAACGATCCGGGTTGCTAGATCCGAATAATATTTTAGTGTTGCTATTATTAATAATGTAAATTTTTTTTTAAGGAATTATATATTTAGAACAAGGTTTTTTAAAATTGTGTTATTTACTATTTACATATAACAGATAAATAAGCCATTTAACATATTGCACTGTAGGACTTACAATCAAACTGCTATTAGATTAGTTTATATAAAGATTTAAAAAAAGTTAATAGAATTATACATAAAACATTTTTTACATGGATGAGCTGGCAAAATGTCCTACCACCAAATAAATCTACGTCTATTTTCAATAGAGTCGAGCTAAAATAGGGTAATGTCATTAAAGCTGGTTGAACAATTTCGTGAGTTAATTGAAAAACCAATTAGTTGCCTACGACTGATACATAACTGTTTTCACCTAAAACGTCAACATTTCTTGAGAATATTTTGAATATCGAGACCAGTTGAATTATAAACAAAAACTAAGCACAGGGATACTCAGTTAATTATTAAAACCACAATATTTTTATTTCTAATATAAGTCTATATATTATTTATTCAAGTAGGCTCATAAATTCATAATAGCACTTGAATCACCATGTCAGTGCTGTATAAAATGTAAAGCTGCCACTGATTCAGAGTAGATTCTACCAAAAACAACCGACAAGAAACTCAATAGTCTTTTAAACCATTTTAATAACAGAGTATGAGAGAAAAGTATTGTTAGCGAGTAGCCCTAGCCTCCAATACGGTGTTACGTCATAGGATGTCATAATTAATTATATCACATTATATTATATACAATGATTACAATCGAAACTATTTTACATTGTTATGTACTTATAAAATTATTGCTATAATTAGTTGTTTAATAATTTTTTAAACTTTAATTAATACTATTTTATTTGGCACACTATTTAAGACTGGCACAAATACATAAACATATTTGTTTTTTTTTTTAAAAAAAGATTGATCTGTCACGAAAAATAATGGGATGTTTAGAAGTTAATTTAAAAATATATTTGTTGGAGAATTATTATAAAACGTGATTTTATTTTATCATCTTAAACTACTGAAATTATAGTATAATTATATTCTTATATATGCTGTCTGCGCTTTTTTATCATTAATATAATCTTGTATTGAGTAACATACCTTATTTATCAGTTTTTTTACACGAGCTTTTAAATTTTTAATAGGCCAAGATAAAAGTTCTTTTCACAGTCCAATTGAGTAAATATATATAAATCCATTGATTCTATTACTAGTGAAACAGTGAATTTAAAAATAAAACCAATATCAGTAAATAAATTTTAATTAAAAATTGTACATTTTACTAAAATATAATACTCTACTTTCCCCATATGAAACAACCATAACCTCATCAAAAACATCACAACTTCGCCTTATTATCTAAACCTTCTAAACCATGTAAAAGAAACTGGCCCACAAACGATGCAACTTTTTCCGGTTCAGCGATATGAACATCGTGGTTTCCTGTGACTAACTTCACTCTATAGTTGTCAGACAACGACGATTCGTTCAATAAAAATGGCGTCTTCGCAAAATGTCCTAAATTTATAGAACCGTCGGTTATTATTGTCAGTGTCGGCGTTTTCAAGGAGTTCAAGAGCTTAAGTAATTGTTCAGGGGGGAAGGGGGAGTGCATTGGAAAGTTGACCCGTTCGTCGAAGGTATATCTGAAAAAAAAAAATGTTGTTATAGCGCCATCTAGTGGACATAGCTTGAACTTGAATAAGAGCACAGATCTATAAAAATATAGAGGTGGACTTTAATTATAATATAACTACCTATCCGTCCTGACTTCACACGGATAGAATGAGGTTCTACAAATGAAAATTCTCATTTTTTTAGGACTTTACTGGCGTACGCAGAACACCGAGTTTCGTCACAACCGGAAGACAGTATTAATTTACTAAGGAGTTTAAAGAATATTTGTACCTGATAAGACCATTCCCCACCGGCTCCGATAACCTAGATATTATTTCTCCCGCTAATTCTTTACTTATTCCGCGACGTTTCATCAGTTTCGATACGATCTGTAAATCATATGTCATATAAAACATGCATTACTATGGGCTAAGGCCTCCTCTGTCTTTGAGAAGGTTTAGAAGTAACCAAAAAGTTAATGAGATACACGTGTGATCGAATTTCATTGAAATTAGATACGAGCAGATTTCTTCATGATGTTTTCCATCACCTCGGAGCACGAAATTATAAGCAGAAATTAAAATTTAGTGCTTGCCTGGGTTTGAACCCGCATGATCAGTTGTAACGGACCGTATTAGTATAAAACATAATCTCTTCCAATCACAGCTGGAGTTAAAGACTTTGACCTTGAAATTAATCGACGCGATGTCATTGGTAGACATCTTGAATTATAATCTATGATATTCATTATGATTATCAACGTCGACGAAACTGTTGTCGGAAAGAAGGAAAATGAAAGTTGGTATATGCCACACATTTTTTTTTAAAAGTAGTAGTAGCTAATCCGAATATTAATTAAGGAATGACTTATATTCCTATCGAGGGGTAAATAGCTTTTAAGCTTATCATTTGTGTTAGGAGTGGGGGGGGGGGGCACGATTAAATTAATAAACTTACCATTTCCCTGTCATACGTTGGTGTTTCTTCTCTTGGCATGTTAAACTTTTTATAATCATTAAAATATTTTATAAATGTATATTCGTACCTAAAAAAAAAAAATATGCTTAATAACCAAGTGCGAGTAGGACTCGCGTACGAGGGGTTCCGTACCATTATATATACAAAGTTAAAAAAAAAACTGTATTTTAGTATTAGTTTTTATAACGACAACGGAAATACATCATCTGTGAAAATTTCAAGTGTCTAACTATCACGGTTCAAGAGCAGTACAGCCTGGTGACGGACGGACGGACGGGCGTCCGTCTTAATAATAGAGTATGTTTCAACCTTTACCCTAATAATAATGTTAAATTAATTCTTATGTTACACATTTTAATTTAACATTTTTCCTGTCGCTTTCATGCAATCCGTGGGATTGATTTTGTTAAAAGGGACGGAAGTTTGTAACGGGAAGCCGTGGAAGCGCGCGCTATTCGATTCGACCAATGAGCGCGCGGTAGAGTTGGCCGTAAGTTGGTACCACTGGTGGCTAACACTACTTAGGGGCCCACCTATGACATATCTGAACGTAGACTTGAATTAAATTAATTGAATAGGTTTGATTAATTGCGGGATTCACAGGACTCAAACCATACGAATTATCGTCTATTTTTTACTTTGACTTGACTTAGCTGGGGCCCCCTTTAATCGACGGGGCCCTGGGCTGAAGCCCAAAAAGCCATATGGTAGATCCGGCTCTGTGTATGTATTAAGTATGATCTTACAAATACCTTAAAATATTTGCATAAATCCTTACATCATCCCGAGTGACGTCGGCTTTAAAGTTAATAAATTCATGGCAGTTATGTTTGTTGATTTTTAATGATTATTGTACTTTACCATTTAGGAAATTCCTCCACGGGAACCACCACACCTAACGTGAGAGGGTCCAGGTCAATAGCTTTGCTTATCTTTCCTGGATATGATAGATCATATAGTTTACCTGGAAATTAATTTATATATTAATTACTAGCTACCCGACCCGGCTTCGCCCGGGTGCAAACTGCCACTAAATATACTACAGAATGTCTTACAACGTTCACAGTTTTTCAGTCATTAGACAATACGAACCGCTATGTCCCTGCGTTTTAAATCTGTAATATCTTCGAAAATATTAATTTAAATTACATGCTGTAAAGGGCCATATTGATCTATATTAAATGCACAATGTACTTAAGGTACTTAATTGGATAAGGATTAATGCCGTATTGCTTATAATCGCTTCGAAAATAAGCCATTATTTCTCGTAAAAAGTAAAGGATAAAAAATGGTTATTATGGGCTATCCCTAAGAGATAGACACATACCATCGCACCTTTTTAAGATTACAATAATGTAGAACATTATTTTGATCTATCTCGTAGGATTCCACCAGCATTCGCGATGTAAGCGCAAAAATGTGTTTATTTACGTCATCACTTCAGAAACCTCTAAAATTATCAATGTTTCTCTACTATATTGTGCATGTATTATACATATAAACCTTCCTCTTGAATCAATCTATCTATTACAAAAACTTATGGTAATTTTAAAGATCTAAACATACTCAGGGACAGACAGCGGTAAGCGACTTTGTTTTATACTATGCTATTAATATAGTACGGATATATGTTAGTTTCCCTATTAAAAATAAATTAATATTTTATTATAACATTTTATAACTGCAATGTGGCAACACCATTAGCTTCACTTAAATTTTTTTTATGTAAAAACTTCCAAAAGCATCTCACCTAAAGTACAACCCATAGAATGTGCCAAGTAAATGAAACTCTCCCATCTGAAGTGTTTCACGACGACTTGGATGCTGTATAGAAGGTCATACATGCTGATCATAAGGCCACGCGGCATGTGATCCGATTTACCAGAACCTGGCAGGTCGAAACCTGAAATAAAAAAAAATAATACTGCGACTAAAAAATATATTCTTATGTTATTTTCTATTCTATTCCAAGTTTAAATGGCAAATGGGTCATCTGATGGAATGTGACCACTACCAGGTATTGTTAGTTAACAATATAAAATTTAATAAAATTTCTAGTTTATCAGTTGATAAACTAGAAATTTTGTATACACATTATCAATATATAGGGAACATAGGGGGACACAACATCTGACGCCCCTCTCCCCCCCCCACACGTGGACAGATATTTATTTATAGTTTGTAACTATTATTATAAATACGAACGTAACTGTCTGTTGCTCTTTCACCGATTTTCTTTTCACAAACCATTGAACCGAATTTGATGAAATTCCAATGAGCAAGTAAGCTTGAACTCCTTGGAAGGACATAGGCTCTTTTTTTATACATTCCCTAAAATGCGATCGAAACCGTGGGCGAAAATATTATCATTTTTGTAAAATATAGTATTTAGGAAAGTCTTTAGTCCAAATACGAATAAAATACTTACCAATATAATAAAAATTCTTTGGTAACATTTCAATGAGAGGTCTGAAACTAATGACGGTGTCTTTGGACCCAGGGCAGACCAGAACCGGTGGGTCATAGCAGTCGCCCCACGCAACAACTGTAGAAAAAGGTATTTTTTAAATAGGTAGGTAGACTTACAAATGGCTTACCTTATAATAACACAAAACCACATAAACATTTACAATGTTATAAATATTAAACAACTTGTACATTCTTAATGTATACCACCAAGCTTGGGAACTAAGATGTCCTGTGTGCCTGTAGTTACACTGGCTTACTCACCTTTCAAACTGAAACATCAATGCAAGATATTCCTATTTGACTAGGTGGTACCTATCCAATCAGGCTATCACAGAGCCCAACCAACAAGTAATAATACTACATTATTACAAATAACATAACTATTGGCATAATTGTCTTTATTTATAAATTAAAATTGCCTATGTCTAAATCTAAATGTCTTTGATTACTTGAGTATATATAATATTAGACAGATATGTCAGTCAGGTCTATGGGGCAGGACTCTGTAGTAACAACCAATATATATTGGATATAATAACTAAACAAGACTAAGAACTCAATAGTGATATCAGTAAAAGTTAAATTGAGATTCCTCTCTTTCTCTCAGCATAGATTTGACATTAGAATGAAAAAGATAGCATTGTTTAAGTAAACACCACTTAAGCAACATTTGTAGCTTAGCCTTATGTGGACTTAATGATAAGTATATTATATTTTATTAGCATTACAAAATTAATAACTGAGCCATGATTGCCGAGTGGCTAAATTGTGTGAATTTTTATTTATTCAAAATCAAACAAGTAGATTTATTGGGTTTCACAAAAGTAACAAATTCAAGGCACCAACTATAAACTTAGTGGTTAGTTTTTAACACTTGTTACACATTAAGCAGAGAATTAGTTAATATTAATTTATAAAAATATTTAATTAAAATATTAATCAAGACCAATGTTTTAAGAAAAAGAAAAAACATTTTCTTTGCTTAAAAAATACTTTATATTTCAGCGAATGACAAAAAAATAATTTAAAATATAAATCTTTATGAAAAATAGGAAAAAGTAACAAGATAGACTTAATGGTAATTCAAATTAACAATGAGGATAACCAAAGAGTGTGGGTTAAAGCTGTGTCCTACTAAGTTCTTGTGATTAACATGTGTATATATTTCATATCAAGCTCAGTAAAGGAATTTGTGGGGAAACTCTCATGTGTAGTATCAAAGCAGTCACATATGTATTCAGCTGTGTGGCGGAATGAACTCAGCACAATTTCCATACCAGATAAAAGGTCTTCGAACCCCTACCACCCATTAATTTACAGTGTCTTTATTAATTTATATACTTACATATTATTTTGATAATTATATATCAATTTAATAAAAGTACGTGAATAGTTAGTAGTTTCTTAAACATTATTTTAGTAATATGGCATTTTAAAATTGAAATATTTCATATATCTATTAGGTTATAGACGTTTTTGATACAATTTATTTTGAATTAGCTAACGTAAAGTTTAGGGTTCAAATTCCACTAAAACGAGGAAATTAAATTTCGAACAATAAGGATATTTCAGACTTAACGTAACTTATTATTTCCTTAAGCATTATATACTTACTGGACAAACGACCCCATGGAGCTTGAATAAACCATTCTTTTTCTAAAAGTGTCATTTTAACTTATTAAATATGATTATAAAAATATGTATATCACAGAATAACTTCGTAAAGAATCAACATAATATCCTTATCACATCAAGATATTACTATTATTAGTTTATCACAAAACTTTGATATATCCATACATTCAGAATATGAAAAGATCTGTATAGCATACAGAAAAAATATAATATCAAAAGAGTATTATCTATATTTTATAGTACAAATATATTAAATATTCATTTATTAAATTTTTTATCACAATATTACATACTATGTCATAGTTTATGTGTTGCCAAGTGCTCATTCTAATTCAACGTCAATCGTATTTATTTATATTGAAGTACTTGTACTCCTAAAACATCACACACGAGTACAAAAAAATTATTCATTATTATACATAAATATGTTTTATTTAAAATAATAAGGTACATTATTAACCAATGTTATTTGTGTTTTTCATCAACCACATCATTATATGTTAACTATTTATAAATATATGGTTAAGCTGTTAATTATTATTTTGTAAAAATTAATAGAAACGGAGTTTTTTTTGTTTTTTTTTTTGACTTAGAGAAGTGGACTCGCAATTGGGCCACTTGATGGTGAGTAGTCACCACTGTCCATAGACTTTTAGCATTTTAACCATTCTTTACATCGCTCATTCGCCAACAACCTTGTTATCCATTTGTTTTATCCCTTGTGGCTGTACTTATATTAGCTCACTCACCCTTCAAACCGGTTTATATTTCTTATAATGATAATGTCTACGAGCGGTGGTGACAAGGGTTTATTAGATGGGCTGTTTGCCAGTCTGCAAACCTATGAACAATAAAATGAACCACGAGTACCACTATGTACGATGTACTCCTAATATTAAAATTAATTAATTTACATCATTATCTTTATTCAACTTATTATAAAATAAACTGAACTAAAATACTTTGAACGAAAATAAACTGTTCAATGTTGATGTTAGCAATGAAAGTGTAAATATTGTTCGTTAATTTTTATCTGTTATTTTATTTATCCAATTGTTTCAATTTCTTTTTATTTGAGTACGTTTGTCCAATGACAATACACACAAAATGATTATAACAGTATTGAATTAACAACGAGGTAAGTAACAACTATACAACTAATAAGTTACTTTAAAAAAAAAGAGCATGTATAGATTTTATTTTATTATATTTTTTTTTTACTAACATTAATTATAAGGTTGCCATGTAATACTAAAATTAAAATATGGACTATGTCTGAGACAAAATATATAAATAAATAAAAAAAAAAAATGTAGACACGTCTATCTTAGCATACAGTTTAAATAGTAATCAAAATGTTTTCATTTCTATTCGTATAAATTCTACATCGTCTTTTTTTCAAGCAAATTTAACAATATTATATAATCAATAAATACATTTTTGTATTTAATATTCTGTTTATTAGTGTTCATTAATTTAAAAAGAATAAATTTGTATTTAATGCTATTCTATAATTTTCCATTTATAACGCAAAGTATATCTAAAGTTTTTTTTTAAATTCGTTGTCGCAATTAACTGTTAAATTACACCTTTAAAGTCGTATCATTTTGTATGTTACCCAACAGATATTAACTTTAAGTGCTTAGTGATATGTTGATGGTGTAACTTTTCCAATAAATAAATAAATATAAAACCTATTAGAATGATAGAAGGTATGGAATTAAGTTTTTGAGAAACGACATAAAAAAATACTAATAATAAAATTAAAACATTATTAACAAATGAATTACATCTAAAATTCAACTTCCTTTTTAATTTGCATAATTTCAAACAAGTTTTAAAAAGAAATAATGTCAAAAAGTGCCACTTTAAAATTCCAAAAAACTTTATGTTACTGAAATTTTTATTTATAAATTGAATTATTTGAAGGTTACGCTATGCAGTTACCAAGCAGGAAACATAATAAATACTCACATAATTTTTTTGTGGAACTAAAATTGTCTTTATCTTTGCTCTAAAGTACCTATAATTATATAATTTAACATATATATGACCTTACACAATAACATTTACGATTATTTAAGTCTTTTGAGACGCTAAAATTCACTTGCTGATTTAATCTTATGAGATTTACTGCGAATTTCATTCCCTGTGTGAAGTTGAAGACAATAATTATATTTTTGGTTTCCATTTGATTGTGCTTAGTTTGTACTGGATTGTACCGTATTTAAAATCATTCATACGTCAAATTGGTGAGAGATATGGGGGTACGAAATTATAGTCACCAAAGGGTAAATTTAATGAACTATTTCGTCTTTCCCTGTTTATATACCCGTCACGAGAAGCTATAAATTATGTAAACAAACATATTTTACTAAATAAACATTTTATACTGCGAGATAATAATAAATTGACCATATTCAATCGACATGAAATATAGACGGGTTATATGAAAGTAACAACCTATTTAATTTAGTCGGATCATATTTTAACGACGCATCGTTTGTGTTTTTTGGTACCGGAACGCGTCCGTCGCAGGGATTGTAAACTATCGGGACGCCATTTTGAAATAAACGCGTCATTCGAGATTCGAATGCGTACGAGTTTGTTTCATTGCTTTGCATATATCGCGGATCTGGTTGTTATTGTTAATTTTGTTATTGTTTCGTTATCAAGGAAGAAGATAATTTTTATTCCAAAATCGATGAGATGATTGATAAAACTGTAGACAGCTTCGTGATACATGTCACTGATTCTGACACAGAAATGGAAACATCTGAATCTGACGAATAATTATTCTTAAATAATATATGTTAATTAATATTTGTTACTTAATAATTCATTAAATCTTAAACAAATTCATTTTTTTTGTTGGTCCAAATGTTATGAACTCCTGAACCCTTGTTTACAAAATTTATAGCTTCTCATGGCGGTTACTATAGTTATATTATGTATAGATAGATATTAAATATTATCGTGATAATACAGACGATGCGTAAGTTTGATAGATAAGGTTTGTATATTGCATAAGATTAGCGAGTTCCGTCGTACCTGTAGATTGTTTTACTAGTTACAGTATAAGTTTATATTACGTGTTGAACATATTAAATATATGGGATACAGTGTTCGCCTGTCTTTATTCAGGTAAATTATTATTACTTAGGTTGGGTTTTATTAAGATTATTATTTTATCAGTGAGAGATATCTACTAATCTAATTTTGAAGGGGGATATTAATGACATGTCTATACGTTTTAATTTACCATAACATCTTATGTTATTGAACTTTGACATCTTGAGAAATGGACAAAAAATTAATATATACTCCTTTTCACGAAAGAAGTCCCCCAGACGCAGCGCTGTATTCGCGCGACATAATGTTGCCAGGGTTCATTACGGGAAAATATTATATTATGAATATTAAGATACCATATCAAGAATGTTTTATTATTTGAATATCAGTTTTAAATTTGTTTTTAGTATTTTATTAATTAAATTTTATATTTATTGTTTAATTGTATAAGTTGCATTTTTATTAATTATTTAATTGGATTTGTTTTATTGACAATATTTTATATTTATTTATATATTTATTATTATATTAATGAAAATTATTGAATAGATGGAATTATTAGTGTCGTTATTAATATTGATTATGTAATTTGATTATTTATTTTGAATTTTCCGGGATATTAAGCGGGATTCTGTATATCACAAAATAAGGGAAAAAAACAAAAAGAAATCACAGTTTTATTGAATAATTATGATCAGTTACATCGGTCATACTAACATCACTGTCGGAAGAGTTCATGGAAACAGAGTCCGATTCTGTTTCATTATCACTAGCCGTGGATATGATGACTCGGTCCTGATCTCGGACTTTTCCCTGGTGTGACAATTTTTTTGAAGTACTCGCTGCAGGTATAACACCTTCTTTTGTAATTCTGATCACAGTTTTTTCGGACACGCCTGCAATAAAATTAAGATTAAATTATTTGATGATTAATTAAAAAATACTAAAATTAAAAAATATATATCACTTGCAAGTTTTTTTAACATCGACAAACGACAACATGGCCGATCATTCAAATTTGAAAGTATCTTTTAGTTCCACAATCCACCGCGGGACTTCTTTCATGAAAAGAAGTTATATATTAATAATGTGTAGAGATGAATATCACAGTTTTTGTCATTGTGGTAATGTTGTCATTAAATTTTTTTTTATGTAAAATATTAAATATACAAAAAGGGAGTCGTTAAAGATTAATGCAAAATAAAGATAGGATTTGAATATTTAAAATGTATATTAATAATGCTTATGTTAAGATTAGAATACTGTTAAGAATAAAAACGGCGTGACCACGTTTTTCAGGCTTTTTATAGAAATCATCGGGTTGACAATTAAAATCTCGTAAAGTCTGTAGTACATATGAATAATTTATTATACTAATTAAAATCTTAAGCTGCCTCTAAAATTACCGGCTACGAATAGCCCAGTTTACGTTTATAGTAATCCACTACAACCATCAACCAAACAACAGTTACAAATGAATGCTCGTAATTTTAAATCTTACCAAACATAGCTTTAAAATTATCTAGTACTTTAAAAATCAAAGTTACTTAATCAAGTTATATTTACAGGGCAATGTCAACTTTAAAATCAACAGAGAAAGAAATAACAATAAGAGCTCCGTGGGGAAATATAAAAGGTACTTATTAAACTTTAATATTGGGTAACAAAACTGAACTTGCTTTTGAAGTATATTTTAACTTTTCAAAAGTCTATCTTGAAATGTTGAAATATACTTAAATATGCTGATTTTGAGTCATAAAGCATTATTGATTTATTATATTAAAATTAAAAGTCGTTTTTGGATCTGTATATCATGAGTAGTATAAGTAAATCACGAGCCGCCATGGTGTGACGTCATATAGGCAAAAACTATCGGTTCAATGTAAACAGCTAGGTACATATCTACCAACGTTCTTAGTAATTATAGGTTATGTTACCATCAACTTTATTTATACAAATACAGGAAAAAATTCAAAGTCTTATTAGATTTTAATTACTAAATGCAATCGACTTAAGTTGATCATGATAATATTCTCGTTTTGCGAGTTCCAACTAAACTTTACTTATTTTAAATATCACCCGGCACTTTGATAAGCAACTTTTCTAGAGTTTTAATGCTAATGTTCGTATAACAAGACACTACACACCAACGATATCGATTGTAATTAATTATTTTCCCAAAGATCGCCATGTTTTTATATCTGTTAACGTTCAATGAGTGTTAAAGTAGTGCAAAATAGACCCATTATTGTTTTTATCAGAATTATGTCACCAAAATGAGTGACATCGTTTTTGCGGGAATAAAAAGGTTTAAAATTTAATTTAAGTTTATAGCATGAAAGCGTTATTATATTGCCAAAATATATTCTTTTTATTAGAAAATTTTGTAGTACTTTTTCAAACATAGTATAATGAGTTTTAATATAAACTGGTTTATTTATTTTATTGTACTTTTTTTTAAGTTGAATACGGTCATTCGGAGTAGTGTCACCTCACGGTTGGTAACGTCGTCAAAGACTCCATTTGTTTATTAAACATGGTACGACAAAACATAATTTATACCTCTGTTTCGGACTTATAGATGTAGAATATTGTCAAATAATATTTGACCATATTCTACATTACATAAATGAGAACATCGGGATGGGAACATGGGATTTTTATCCAACACATGAGGCATTTCGCGATTCACGTGCAACGCCATGTGTTGGATAACAATCTTTGACATGCGTATCCCCCCATTGCGCATCGTGACTAAGTGGTAGAATAAGCCCCAAAACCTTCTCCTCAATCAGGAGAAGTGGCTTTAGCCCAGCCAGAGGGCGTTAACAGATTGTTGCTCTTTTATTTATTTCAGGTTTAACGTGGGGTGACTCCAAGAACCCACCAGTCTTATTGAGCCCTGGTCGTCTCGTACCCTGTTCTGGATTCCGTCCTCTTATTCTCAAGTTGCCAACCAATTTTTTCTACGTCAGTATTGATTTACCAGGAAACGGGTATTCCGATCATCTCCCCAAAGGAGTACGTTTTACAATTTGGGATCTAGTACCAACTTTACAGTATGTCACTGAACATTTTAAATGGGAACATTTCATTTACATTGCACACTCCCTTGGAACAGCTGTAGGTAATTATATTTATTTAATACTTTTGATTGTAGCTTAGTTTTAAGCATATGAGTCAAAAACTAGGATTGAGCCAATTAAAGTGTCTTAAGGGTGTCTTTGCCAATAAATAATCAGAAGTATCACAGAATATTATGTAAATGTTTACAATCTCGTACCTCCAAAAGCCCATAAAGCTATTTCTAGCTAAGACTCTGCGCCGGAACATTCATCGGTCGACTCTATTTGATGAAGTCTTCGTTGAGAATTGCCGTTGTAGCCGAAATCAGACATCGTCAATTTGTCTTGAATACAAAATTGTTATGTTAAACAATTTCCATTCCAGGCAAATACTTCAATATGGCGTACCCGGGTGTGATGACGAAAGTAGTAGACTTGGACCCTGTACCTGCGTATCACACGATCTTACCAGAAGAGATACCGAGCTGGTACAAGGAGATATACGGAAGTCATTACCAAGATAAGTCGTATAAAAAACATACAAGTGGCAAGGAATCCGCGCCAAAGTATAGTTATCAACAGGTATTTAGAATTAATTATTTATATATATTTTTAAAATTAATTAAATATTTTTCGGTATCATTAGAACGGTATAAGCCGTACATGTGTAGGTACCACCCATTAATTATATCTACCGCCAAATAGTAATACTTACTATTGCTGTGTTCCGGTTTCAACGGTATTCAAGTGAAATTGGGGCACTGGACCCCCTTCCCCCTTTCTGAATATTTTCGACCGTTTATTGCAGATTAAGGAAATGATAATGAAAGCTCAACAGCTGTCTGAAGAGGCGGCTAATCAAGTTTTAGATAGATACATAGAGCCGGCAGGAGATGGACTGTTCAGGTAAAACTTTACCGTATTCTTTTTTTTTGTGATTTGATTTTTGTGATTTTTTTGTGACAAATATATTTGTGTTCTGGTAAACAGCCGAGATGGCCCAGTGGTTAGAACGCGTGCATCTTAACCGATGATTTCGGGTTCAAACCCAGGCAGGCACCACTGAATTTTCATGTGCTTAATTTGTGTTTATAATTCATCTCGTGCTCGGCGGTGAAGGAAAACATCGTGAGGAAACCTGCATGTGTGTAATTTCAACGAAATTCTGCCACATGTGTATTCCACCAACCCGCATTGGAGCAGCGTGGTGGAATATGCTCCATACCTTCTCCTCAACGGGAGAGGAGGCCTTAGCCCAGCAGTGGGAAATTTACAGGCTGATTATGTTATTATTATGTCTGGTAAAGTGCTAGTGTGTGATCCAGTGTAAACGTATCACAGATGTAAACGCCATCGACTCTAATTTTTAATGGTTAAAAAATTCATACAATGCCAATAGACTAGAATAGACCATTTACTATCCTTTTATTTAATTCGCTGTACTATACAAATAGTCTATGATATTATTTTAATTAATATCTTTATAATAAATTTTTTTTTTTTTTAGATTCTCGTACGACCAACGCATGAAAAGTACATTCAAATTACCTTTCCAACCTCAACATTTAAAGGAAATGTATACACCACTTAAAACACCAACACTGGCTATAATAGCAAAAGGTTCCATAGACAACGGATCGTACAGCCGTGTACCCTTCGTGATGGATGAGTACGCTTGGCCGCATGGCAATTACAGATACAAAATTGTTAATGGCGGACATGACGTTCATCTTGAAAACCCGGATTGTATGGCGGATGACATTTCAAAATTCTTATTGGAAGATATAAAAGCTAAATTGTGAATAACTAAAAGCCATCAAACTAAGAATTGAATTGAATTAAATTGTGAATGTCGAATAATTAATAATTTACTGTCAGTACTATATTAATCAGTTTATTAAATAAAGGTTAACGTCATGAATCGGCAGATATAAAACATCAAACAGTAATATATTTATAATAAAAACAAATCAATAAATTAAGAAATTTGGAGTGTTTTATATATATGTATAAAAAAGAAACAAGTTTTTTTAATCTATATCTATACGTATATCCTACATAAAAGCGAAATATGTACCACCCAATGATTAATCACGAATGTCAGAAACCATAACACATACAAACTTGAAATTTGGCAGGTAGGTTCCTTTTAGGGTGTAGACATCCGCTAAGTATTTACGAAACTCCACCGTCAAGGGGACAGAAGGAGGGTTAGAAGTTTGTGTTTTTTTTTAAATTTCGTGCGTGTAAAGCCGCAGGTTCAGCTAGTAAAATATATTTTTCTTATTAACCCTAAGTCGTAACGAATAATTTCAACGGGAACCTGAGTTCTTTTGTCACGTGTCGTAACTTATTAGCGGATCGTCATGAAATTTTATATACACTAACCTAACTCCTGCTTCTCCGCCTTAATAATTATCATATATAACAACAAAAGCATCTATAAAATCATGAGAAAATAATAGTTCCCGAGGGTTGTATACGCTTTTGTTCCGTGTGCTCCATCCGCTCCATCCGCCTCTTGTTTAACAATCTGAGCAATTAATAAAGTACCTTGTAGCGATGACATTAATATATTCAAAGAAATTAATGCAATTGACCCTCAAAACTCAACTCATAATCGATTAGAATCACGTTAATAATAATAATTAACGTGATTGTAATCGCAATGTGTCTTCCATAATGTTTTTCAGAGCCACTGGTGGTTTAGAAAGCAGCACCACACACATAGGGATTTACTATGTCGACTGTCGAGGTCTTTTGGCAATTAACGTCCGTCCCTTTACCCTTTTCTAACTTCCTGAAATATATTTTCTCTTCATGATATGCCATTACTTTATTCAGATAAGAGAAATATTTAGTGTATTGTTATCACTATTTAATTTATAAATCTTGTTAAACTATTTAAGAATCAAAGACAATGAGATTTATACATAGACAATATTTCTTTCTTTTACTAATCTCTCTACATAGTATAAAACAAAATCTTTACGATCTTTAAAACTACACATCAGCTTATAATGCGGCTTCCATCAAATACAGAGCGATTCGAAAAGAATGTTTGTGTATTTTGGATGTATATTATAGAGAAAAGCAGATAATCTCAAATTTCCTAGGCAGTACAAGGAATTTTCTTTTTAAATTGTTTCTTTATTCTAAAAGTTGTATGTAGATCCTTATTGTGCCCGTGTTAAAACAAAAAACACAAGTCTATTAAAACATTTAATTAAAATATATCACATTTTTCCTTCACCTGACAAATCACCATAACAATAATATTAAGAAAAAATCTAGAATATAATATTTACGTAGAGCTAGACATTGACAATTAAATTTAAAAAAATCCTTTCGCTATTCCGATGGAGTGGGGAGGGGGTGGTGGTTCGGTATTGTTCTTCATAATTAAGATTTGCAACTTTAAAATAAACGATTAGGTATGAAGTTAGTATAATTGATTGTAAGTTGCGATTAGGTTAACGGAAGGACGGTAATATATTTTTAGGTCTAGGAATGAAGGAGCCGGAGGCACTGAGGCTGCACGCGATTGGTCCGTCAGTCGATGCTTGTCGTCTATTGGACACTCACTTGTCATTCTTCTACAGTCATTTTGCTGAAAGTATACAAATCCTGTGTACGAACTTGCTACTGACCATCTGTGCTCAAGAAGGCGATTGCACAGTTAGTAAACCTTGTGATTGTGTCATTCTTAACATTCAAAAGGAGGACATAATTGTAATGACTCTTCAGACATCTTTAAACACCAATAACTTTTAAAGTGATTAATGCCAGTTAAAAAAATAAGGACAATGAACTCTCATTTACTTGAACGTTAAACAAAGTTAATACCATTATATCTCAATGATTTATTAATCTAGAGATGATATACTACGATAAGAAATGTATATTTATGGAGTAATAAATATATTTGGCGAGGCTTGACTGATATGATATGATTTTTACACACGAGACATTTTGAAGGTCAAAATTTTGGTACATCTACATGTTTTACGAATTTTCCAGAAATCGCTGATTTTTATACGGTTACGTTTATGTATGTTTGCGTCTATGTGGGTATTATATTATGGGGAAACTGGCCCATGGACATCTGGAAGCCTTCCGATTTTACAGATGTCCACGGGCGATGAAAAATCACGCTGTTGTGGACGTTTGATGATGAATTTCATGTGCCGGAATTAATTCAGATCCAACGTCACTGAGCAAAGCCAAAGCATTAAGACGGTGGAGAACAGCTCGATCTTCAACAATGTGAGGTGATCTACGGTGGTCGAATAGAAGAAGCTTACCAACACTGAATGTTTGTTTTTTTTTTTTACAAATTGCTTTACAAAATCAACGTCTAATACTCCGGGTACGAGCCGGTTTTTAGTGCGTGTGCTTCCGCGGACATGCTGACCAATTCTATTGCGACCCGAAGGTATGCAGCGTGGCACTACCACTATAGATAAGCTACTACTCTGAGAACAGACTTTTTAATTTACTTAAAAGTTGTTAGTCTTGTATTGTGCGATGAATCACACTGTATAAAATACGGAGTAGTAATGTCATTTAACTTCGGGACAAAACAAATATGCAAATATTTACATTATATTTAGTCTTTATTGTACTGTATCTGTATTGTACGGTATATTTATTGTATAGGACCACTGTGTTAATCAGCGAAACACCAAACTGAAAAAGTAACTATAGTACAACACGTAGAACGCATATGGTACCATAACTCCTAGGGAACAGAAAAGGAAACCAAAATCAAATAGAATCAAGGATTTCCGAGACTCAGACGCTTTATTTCATATAATCTGAACTGAACCGCACTGCCTCAGCTCAATACATCGACTGGCGCTGATATTCAGGCATGACCCTCGTTGAAGTCACGAGGATCATTAGCAAGTTCACAATATAAAACCAAGTGCCCCCGCTATTTGTCAGTCAGTCTGTCTATCTGAACGCGATAAACTCGAAAAGTACCAGATTTTCATATTTAATGGACGGAGTCATTCATGAGGTTTTGGTACGTTTAATTCATAAGAGTTTTGTGTGAGTTGAAATATAACAATGATTGTTGAAGAAGAAAATTTGCCAACTGGGGCTATTTGCATGCGAAAGCGGGACGACGCTATATCAATTATAATTTGCTTTTCACTTCGTCTCTTTCTAAAAACCGACGCACATGGTCACTGATGCGCTCTGGATGAATGAAATGTACGTCATGAGTGCCTTCTACATTCAAAATTGTGAAGTTTTTAACACTTCTTTCCAATTTCGATATTAGTTCACCCACAATAACTTTTTCCTTTGAGTGATAGTCAGCAAAACTTTGATTAGCGACGATGTATAAGATCGGTGGACAATTCTTTGAGATCAATTTATAACAATAGTCCAATGAATAGTTCATCGGTGCTAAAATTTTCATCCGTCTGTCCCATAGTAATCTGGAAAAAAAAATTTAGAGATCACAATAACTCTTAAAATCTAGGAGGTAGCAAGATTTTTTAATCCGTGTTTATAATTCCATGAAAATCATTGCAGCGACAATATCTTTGAAGTGATAAGTTTGTAGCGTCAATTGGGCAATGGTTCAAGGGCCCCCTAGTGATGTAAAAAGTCTTAGGTTAATATTAGTAACGCCTTATAATGGGGCATTCCTACTATTATTTATAAAAAAAAAAAAATCTTCTAAAAGTAAAGTATCCAATGAACGTTTCACTGATCTATCAGTCAAGGCAAAGCATGGTCGAATAATCTCCAAGCCATTTTTGTCCTCAACATTAGCAGCCTGCTGGGCTAAGGCCTCCTCTCTAAGAAAACCCCAATATTTTTTTATCGGCCAGACCTGGGGTTTGAACCCAGAACCTCTAGATCTGTGGCCTTATATCAAGCAACACGGCCAGTGAGGCAGTCACCTTTAACATTTTACTACTCACTAGTAAAAAAAATGGTACGGCAGACAAACAATATTGGTACAATAAATTACTTACTTATATTGATCTTCTCCAATCTTCTTCAGATTCCTTGAGAGTATAATTTCAGCCTGTTCCTCCGTCATCCCCCGAGCCCTCATCACAGCTTTCAAGACCCCAGACTTGGTGTACACACGGTCATCACTGTTATATTTCGCATAGTTGGTATAGAAATCATCGTAGACCGAATAGAATTCTGTAAAGTCGTCTCTGACCAAGTAGTATAGAGCCGGGTCGGTGTCGAGAAGGATCATTTTCGTTATATTTCCTGGATATATGGCGGTATAGAACAATCCTGAAATTACATAAATGATCATGTTCTTCTGACTAATGTGGACGCGACATCCATCACTGGATATATATTTTTTTACGTGGTCGGATGGGCAAATGGGATACATTGGTCTAAATGAAGATGTTGGCTCCGTAAGACATATTAAGCATTCCATACATTATCAACGTGCCACCAACCTTGGGGGCTAAGATGGAATGTTCTTTGTGTCTGGAGTCACACTGACTCACCCTTCAAACCGAAAAACAATACTAATTGCTGCTAGGCGGAATATGTGTTGAGCGAATGGTGCCTACCCAGATGGGCTTGCCAAAGTACCAAGTAAATTTTATAGCATACAAAATTGTATGTGTGGTGACCTCATACCATCATGTGGTCCATTACCCTACCAAAATAAAATAAAAAAGAATTATACCTTGTCCAGCGCCCATGGAATGTCCAATATATATAAACTTAGTCCATCCCAAGTGTCTAATTATTTTATCAATGACAAAAATACCAATAGATCTTGACAACGGTATTCCTGAAATTTCATTAAAAAAAACTATTTTTTTTTTTGCATAATATATACGATAGAATTTGTAGTCTGTTGCAATAGCAAATATAATATTCACTACAAACATCTCTTAATAAATATATCACACTTATTGAAATACCAACTGAAATCCAAATCAACTAACTAACTTTTGGTAATTGATGTCATATTTTTTAGTGTAAATATCATATCTTTGGAATTGCTATAGATTTGTGACTAAAGATTTTAAGACAAAATTAAAACCACACATTGTCTTAAACATATAACCTTTTAATTGTAGTAAATATAATCAATATATTTTCGTTCATTAATACAACAAAAGGTTTAATTTAATCTTTTAGAATTGAGCCATTATTTTACAATAAACATTTTTATTGAAATTCTGAGCTCCGTTGATGTTTCATTAAAAGTGTGATATTATTATTTATAATATAATACTATTCTTACTTTTAACTACTTATCATCATCATCATCATCCTCCTGTCCTTATCCCAATTTTACTTGGGGTCGGCGCAGCATGTCTTCTACTTCCATACTTCTCTGTCGGACGTCATCTCACTAGTAACATTCTTTCTAACCATATCGTCTTTCACACAATCCCTCCATCGTTTCTTGGGTCTTCCCCTACCTCTATATCCATCTACATCCATTTTCAAAACCTTTCTCACAACATGGTCCTCATTCCTCCGCATAACATGCCCATACCAAGACAGCCGGTTTCCAGATAGCTTCTCGGTTACCGGTGCCACTTTCAAACTTCCTCTTATGTACTCATTCCTTACTCTATCCATTCGCGTAACACCACACATTCCTCTCAGCATTCTCATCTCCGCCACATGCAATTGTCTTTCAGTCATCCCTTTTATAGCCCAACACTCTGATCCATATAGAACAGCAGGTCTGACCATGGTCTTATAGATAACTACTTATATCCAATTTAATTTTACTTCTTTTCAGCATCATTTTAATAATCTTTAATACTTTTGCCATAGTAATTGACTTAAATAGCTTGCATAGAGTTACATATATGCACCAATTTAATGTCCACATTTATGACACAATTTTTTTTCAAGTCCATAGAGAATATCATAGATTATTTAAGCTCTAGACCAATGATATTGCATCATTTTGATGGCAAATGTTTTTTTTAATAGACTGTAGTTATTTTCTAAAGTAATCATGTTCAATATATATTGTTTTAATTGTTATAGTGGTTGTTGTACTTATAAACAAACCTATGGGCCATGTGTCTGATTTTCCATGTCCAGGCATATCAAATGCAACATAGTAATAATCATCAGACAGCAGTTCCAGTAACGGCAGAAATGTAGCTGCACTATCTTGGCGTCCATGCACAAATAGCACCGGTTGGCCTCTCGGATTTCCCCAGGATATTACTGGAAATATTTTAGCGTGCTATATTATGAATGTTTATGTATATATAAATACAGTTTGTTGTACTTTGCCATGCATTGTTTCTTTTTTCATATATTTTTGTAAGATTATCCACATGTTATGTATTAAAACTCAAATATAAATCTGCTAAAAGTATACCTTGATGTACTGCTACTGATTGACAAAATGCTATGTCATATGGCATATTACTCTGGGGTAATGCTGCAGATATTGAATCTGTTTTTATTTTACAAAAGAGAGCAATCCGGTCTATTTATAATCTTGGAGCTAGAGACTCTCTTCGGGATGTTTTTAACAAAGTAGGAATACTGACTGTTGCATCACAGTATATTTACAACAATATTATGTATTACTAACAGTATTTAAAACGAGATATTTACCATGTTTTTTATTTTTATTTGGTGGAGCTCGATATTTCGACATTATCTACGAATGTCTTGTTCATAAATAAATCTTGTTCGTAAATATCTCGTTTTAAATACTGTTAGTAATAAAAATAACCATGTTAATTTAAATTCTTATATAGAATACAGGTACGGGCCGGAGTGCGTAAAATTAGTAAAACATCTAGAGCGCGCGCGAAAAAAGTGTGAGTGTTTGGAGGAAGCATTAACGTTCCTCGTAAAGTGTCGGGACGCAAATGTGATTCCAGTGTGTGTACGGATAAAACCACGACCGGACATTCATGGTTCCGCGAGCATTCTGAGAAATACGAGTGTAAAGTTGTTGCGTAAAACTATACGAAACACCTGATTTGAAATCGATAAACGTCGGAGTGAGTTGTATCGTTTACATCTTGAGTGCAGTGCGTCATTGACAACGGAAGGTTTAGATTTTTGTGACCGTATCACTTACCAACAGGCTCAACGTTTTCGTGAGTCGAGTGCGTTCAAGAAAGAGAGAAAATTCTAGCGAATAGTAAAACGGCAAAAACCAACTGGCTTTAACTCTAAAAACTCGAATGATACTCGTACAGTGATAAATTTGTCGAAGAAAGAGTTGAAGCAAGGCGCTCGGGAGGTACTCGAAAAAGGTTTGAACTTCGCCCCTACTCCAAAATGCATTCCTTAAGAAGACGTGATTGGTAGTGTTGAGGAAGTGATTCAGCGTAATAATAGACATATTAAGACAAGATGCCGCCCTTATATTACGTCAATCAAAACCCCCTAAACCTAATATTACGTCGGATCAATTGTCCGCTTTACGAGAACTACAGAAGGATGAAGACCTAATAGTTCTTAGAACGGATAAAGGGAATGCTACTGTGGTTATGGATGTCACAGACTATGATAGAAAAATACGACATCTACTGAGTGACGTAAATACTTACCGAAAAGTCACCTACGACCCTACGGCAAGAACAAACCGGGCTACGACCACTTTAATCAAGACCGATAGGGATGCTATTGGACATGAGACAACATAATATTTACTCCGGCCGAGAAACATACAACCACCTAAATTATACGGACTACCCAAAATACATAAGCCAAATGTCCCGCTGAGGCCGATAGTAAGTCAGATTGACTCGCCCACCTACGAATTGGCAAAACATGTATCTAAAGTACTATAACCGTTAGCAGGCCAGACAAAATCTCATGTCAAGGACTCCAGACAATTTGTTGACATCTTGCGTTCGACTACGGTTGAACCTGACGACTTGATGGTCAGTTTTGACGTCGAGTCATTATTCACGAATGTGCCGGTCTCTGAATGTATGGATGTTATAAAGGTGAAATTACAGCGAAATAACATACCGGCTGAATATATGAAATTGCTACACCATTGCCTAGAGACCAGTTACTTTGTTTACCAACGCGAGTACTACTTGCAAATAGATGGTGTGGCAATGGGGAGTCCAGTCGCTCCTCTAGTCGCCAACATCTGGATGGAACATTTCGAGGAGATAGCCATGTCAACGGCAAAGGCTGTAACTACTATTAAACTGTAGAAGAGGTATGTAGATGACGTATTTATCATCATAAAGGGGGACAGTGATAGTGCAACGAATTGCTTAAATCACTTGAACAGTATCCACAGCAAAATTAAATTCACCTGTGAAATGGAGAAGAACAGAAAAATAGCATTCCTTGATGTTGAAATTGGAGTACGTACGGACGGCTCTGTGAGCCATACTGTCTACAGGAAAACAACGCATACCGACCGATATCTTCATGCTAACTCACACCACCATCCTCGACACTTAAACGCTGTAGTAACATCTTTGACCAATCGCGCATACGACCTTTGTGATGAAGACCACATACAATCTGAGCTAGCACACGTTGAAAAGGTCCTACAGCGGAATGGATATAAAGTGGGAAACACAGCTACACGGGATCATAAGTTACTGCGACAGTACAGGGTTGAAAGACAACCAGCATTTATGCCATATGTTAAAGGAGTGACAGATAAGATAGCTAGAGTCCTGGGCAAATATGCGGTGAAGACTATCTTCACTCCTTTCAAGAAGATAGGGCAAATGTTGCGTTCACCTAAAGATAGCTTTCCCCTGGAAAAACCCGGAGTTTACAAAATCGATTGTAGTTGTGGTAAATCCTATGTTGGACAGACGAAACGTACGGTATCTTGTCGTATCAACGAACATATCAAGGCGGTAAAAAACAATGATACCAAGAAATCAGCCATCGCGGAACATCTTCTAGAAGCCGGGCCGAACCATTGGATCAAGTTTCATAATGCTCAGATACTCGCGACAGAACGCCATTACATACCCCGACTGGTACGAGAAGCCATTGAAATTACTAAATATAGTAATTTCAATAGGGAAGATGGGTTTCAACTGTCGAAAGTATGGAATCCAGTGATAAAGTTATGCAAACCCTTGAATAATAATATCAAAAAATTCGCGAATCGATACGGTGAGTTTCGTTTGTAAAACACGGGATCGAGTTTCGAGTGTAAATAAAACAAATAGTAGGGGTGAAAGTGACAGTGGTAGTGGTAACCAGTGTTTACGCAGCAAACGTACGAGAAAGGAGGTAGTCCGATATGGACACTTCTAATGCCGTCAACATCTACCCGCAAACGTAAGTCTCATTAACAAGACATTCGTAGATAATGTCGAAATATCGAGCTCCACCAAATAAAAATAAAAAACATGGTAAATATCTCATTTTAAATACTGTTAGTAATAAAAATAACCATGTTAATTTAAAATCTTAAATATTATGCATATTCACAGTAGCATTGATCACTGATAAAATCAGTGATAATCATTGTATGTGCACAAGAAGTAAGGATAAGCTTAGAACGCCAAGTTTCCGACTCCGCAAAGTCAATAAATCATTCTTGGGGCAAGGTATCCGCTTCTATAATAAAATTCCGCAGACATTTTTAACATTGCCATTTCATAGATTCAAGTCAATTGTAAAAAATACATTGTTAAAGAAGGCATATTATTCGATACAAGAGTATATTGATGATAAAAAAGCGTGTAGTTAATGCTTGTTGACTTCCAGGCAGAAGACATAACATACATATATGTATAATTATAGTATTTAACTAACATGACTGTATTTTTAGACGTTGAAAAAGAGTAACTACTGAGTTTCTTGCCAGTTCTTCTCGGTAGAATCTGCATTCTGAACCGGTGGTAGCTTTACTTTAAATAGTTTGTTAAATGACTATTCAAAAGTGCTTGTAAAAGCCTACTTGAATAAAGTATATTTTGATTTTGATTTTATCTACTAGCATTTTGTATACTATAAGTGAATTATTATTCTTATTGAGAAATAAAGATTTTTAACCAGAAAAGTGTACAGTATATCAGTTACTGTAAATGATACAATTTAAAGCTTATAATAAATATCAAATATAAATTCAAAAAGAGAACCTATATATATACGTAGAAAAAAAATATATTTTTTTTTTCTCTCATAAAGAGGATTTTAGCGTAGGCGTGAGTAATTAAGAATTTTAGATTTTGAAAATTGTATTGAAATATATTCTGGATTTAAAGAAGTACACTATATTGAAAAGATATTTATGCAATTACAAGTGACAATAACGAAATAAAACTTTTGATATTGTTAATAATTTAATAATATCATTACTTACATGCAACTTTACCCCATTCAACTTCAATAAACCACTCATTTAAAACTTTCATTTTAATTCACTTGTTTTAATTTTTAATGATTTTAAAATGTAGCCTCATTTGTTTTTTTATAAATTACCCTTCTATTTCCTCATTTGTCTAATATTATTTATACTTTTATTATGATTCGAATATATAAGTATATATTGACCATGAAATTTTTTGAAGATTCCTAACCTTCCTGACTCGTAATGTCAGATATAAATTGAAGTTACTAAATTGTTACGTACTTGAATAATTGTTACGTACTGTTGTTAATTCATAGATGATACACTAATACTAGCTATATTAATTATTATCATACAAAAATATGTTTGAATTTTGACATAATTATAAAACTTGTACTAATGTTGCCTGAATAAATTTTTACTGTATCAATATTTTTATACATTTAAATGATTTTAATTTTATTAAACAACAGTTTTACTATTATTATTATAATTATTTACTATTATCTAACAAATAATTGCATTGCAAGATTGTAGCTATTTAATAGCAGTGTAAATTCAAAAATTTACCATACTACTGTTGTCGCTACGATTTTTGAAGCGGGCAACATTAAAAAAAAAAAAGAAAACATTGGCGGGAAATTTAAGCTCTCTTCTGGATACGCTGGAATCGGGAACATTGTTTTAACATTATCTTACATTACTGTATTGTTTTACGTTATTAATTACTTTCGGGAGTGATACACACAACTTATATAAATACACCGTACAAATAACTAGCAGCAGTTAATTAACAAATGACTTTCTTTTACACTACGAAGAACATAAATGCCCTCCCCATTCTGTAGTAAACAAATATCATATAGTATTGTTAGCTGATAGTTTTTACAATTAATAGCTAAATAGGCATAGCGTACATAATTTCAGGCTAAATAAAAAAAAAAGAACAAAAATTGTTTGCGGGCTGCGGCATTTGTTTAAAATCAAACGGCCAATCGTTTGGGATCATCGGGATCCTCGGAATGAGAATTTCCTCACCTTCGAATTTTCCTTTGAGTATCGTTGCGTAATTGTTAAGTGCTTCCAATGCACGTTTATGCACCTTTGTGTATTAGTCCCAGATGATGATAAAACTTTGGCCATTGCGGAGTGGTGTGCAACATTTGTCTGTTTCCAGCCTTCATCTTGTGTTTAGTGGAATGAAAACATCGGCAGGAAACCTCCATGTGACTAATTTCAATGAAATTCTGTCACATGTGTGTGTATATATTAGAGCAGCTTGGTGATCTCCTCAAATTGAGAGGCATAAGCCCAGCAATATATTAAGTAGTTGCTTTACTTTTTTACGCCTTCGAATGACAATGACTCGATAGGTATACTTTTTTAAACGGTCAATTGAGCCACCTTATGGTTCGTGGTAACCAACATCCATAAGCATCATGGGATGGTGGCGCATATGTCTTGTACCTGAAGATACACTGGCTCATTCGCCCTTCGAACCGGAACACAATAATACTAAGTATTGCTGATAGAATATCTGATGAATGGTTGGTACCAAAACTAATACTTATTAAAGGTACAAAAATAAAACAAAACTCAAATAAAAATACATTTAATATTATAATTTAGCTAGGCGTTTCGTTTTAATATCACTATTTAAGAAATCATTAATTTTATCGACAAAGGCTTCAGGTTTAGTGATGTGAATATCGTGTGTTCCCGTGACGTTTATAACGATAAAAACCGGTATCGATTCTTGTAATCTTTTCATTAAATGATCGCCGCGCTCCTTTAACATTTCAAAAGTTTCGTCAATAGACGCTACGATATTTAACATAGCTGGTGCATTAGTTGTGGCAATTTTAATAAGCATTTCTTCTGTCATTGGTATTGCTACCACTTTTTTCATACGGGGCTCCCAGGACAATCTGTGAAGTTAATAGTTTTAATAAACATACACGTGAATGGAATTGAAACACAGCCTGGAAACTCACACATGATTAAAATGGGTATTTTATTCAATTATAAAAAATATCGATTCTACCAAAATAATACTATTTAGGACTAAGAATTATTTTTGTTGTGTTTCGTAGTCATTACCGGAATCCTATAAAATCTATTGTAGTTAACCTACATTTTCTAAGGAAAAAAAATACCATGCTAACAATTTAATAAAATTTTGGAAATGTTTATATATATATATATATTTGTAAATATGGAGACGTTCCCCTTACCTCACTATTATATTCATATATCTCATATTATCTTTATTAATATATTATGAATTATTGCTATGGTTTGCAAATCTAAGCTGGGTTGGTCTCACCTAGCACTCCTTATATTCAAAAGCTGCTTACCTGTATTTACCATTACCAACAGGCACCAATGTTCTGGACAGCACAACGGCAGACTGTTCCTTACTCAGCTTCCTACTCCTTACTAGTAGGTTTATTGCTTGTTCGTATGAATATTCTTTACTATGTTCGAGTTCCCATCTAAAAAATAAATATTGGCTACAATGTGGGATTTACTGTGATTAGATTCAGGGGTTGGGGGGCAGTCGTTAGGTACCCTATGTACGATTTATATGATAGCGATCATTCTTTAAGATAAAAAAAAAAGTTAAATATATATTAGTATGAACTCGGTGACTTGTCAATTTTTATACATACTGGCTTATCGTTGGCCAGCATTTAAGACTATAACTCAATCACACCCAGATTGAATCTATGACTTGCATTGTTTAATTTAATTATGTACAGATTAAATAAAATAGTTAATTATATTCGAAACTAGTATTCAAATTAATTTGTATTTAATAATTATTGTTGATAATTAATGATAATCCAGGGATGGCTCCTAACTTCCTAGTGGGGTTGTACCCACCCTTGCCCCACTTGGCTATTTCTATAAACATAATTAATAATTAAAATTACCTTGAATAATTCTCATAATAATCATCATAAAAGTATTGATACCACAAATTAGGGCTATAATCTGGGAAACAATTCATAGAGAGCGGTGGTGGGGGGTCCAGGTTCACCATTTTTGATATTCTGTTTGGATATATGTAGTTGTAGAGAATTCCTGCAATGGACAAATAAAAGAGTTTAATTTCTTTGATAAAATTAGTTATTATTAGAACAGAGGATTTATTTTTTTAAAAGAATAAAAGCAATGTGACTCAAATACCATCTGCCCCAAAAATACCAAATCGTGATGATCACGAATGCTCGGACATCAGTGATATAATCAAGAATCAGTTATTACTCTTGTTGTTTTTTAGTTTCATAATTTAATCTAATTTGTTTACAGTTATAGATATATATAATATATTTTTTAAGAAGACATAAGAGTGCTTGCCTATAATAAATCCACTGGAATGTGCCATGTAGACAAATGCTTCCCATTTCAAATGCTGGATCACCAATTGTATCGCCACCATATGGTGAGCTTGGGAGATGAGAGGACCCACCGGAAACGGATCTGATTTGCCATGACCTGTAAAATGAAAGTCAAATTGTAAATAATACTTATTAAAAGCTTCTGTAACTATTTGTAATTTTTCTCCTTGTATTTTTTTTTTTGCTGATAATCATACTTTGGCCAGAACTTCAAGTTCAAACAAGGTTTCACTTGTCTTGTGTTTCATGACTATTCCCAAGAATATGCTTGTAATCAGTTGTAATTGTTAATTTGTACTGTATTTTTTTTTTAATCTGAGTTAAATATTATGTTCCATAGCTATAGGTACATAGCTAAACAATTTAGGAGAAAAGAATACTTGAAAGGATTTATTTACAATTTTTTATTTAACTTCACAGGTATGAATCAATTGAACTGACATTTTGCAAAACTTACACGCAAAACATACATTAGCGTGATTAAACTCAATTTGCCGTAGTACATGAATAAAAAAAAATATTAGTGTTTTTTTTCTATCGATAATACATATTTTTGAACTTACCAGGTAAGTCGATCGCTACGTAATAGTACTTGTCAGGTAAATGCTGTACAATCGGTATGAAGGTTGCGGCAGTGTCCATATGACCATGGACCATCAACACAGGGAAATTTCCAGGATCGCCCCACGATACACCTCAACAATACAGACACAAATTCAGAAAAAAAAATCGCTTAAAAAATAATCTTAATACCTAGGTGATAAAATTAGTTAAAATCGTGTTAATGTTGCAGAAAATTACTTAGCAAAACTTGCAATGAAACGCTCAACTTTTAAATATTGTGATATGTGTCAATTCAAAAGGGATAGATTAAAACATAAACACAGAATAATAACAAGCAAAACTTACAGGCGATTTTACCCCATATTGCTTCAATGGACCATTCTTCAGTTTTTTTCAACATTTTCGATGAATACTACTGTCTACTGAGATATCGGAAAATACAGTAATAAATATGTAATTATAATTTATACCTACACCTAGAAGCGAAGGTCATTTTTTTATTATCAGGAATTATATAGCTGAGGTTAGAATTTTGAATGAATGAAGTATTGTTTATTGAAATCAGTGTCTGCGTTCTTATCGTTACTGTAAATAAATATTTTATCTATAAATAATAGACAGCAACGTCGCGAAAAAAAAATCTTACGTCAGTAATTTGTGATGTATTACAAAGATGTATTTCTTGTATACAAAATATTTTACCAGTAAATAGTTACATTAATAAATATCACCCATACGAAGCCGGAGCGAGTAGCCAGTATAAGGATAAATTGCTATACAAGTATACAGTTTTGACGTTGCTAACATAAATATTTTGCAACCATTTTATTTTACCATAATATACCAATGCTATATTAATTTATCTGACAAAATGACGCTGTGTAGTGTGTACGAGGTCTAGACCGATTTAAGTCTCGAGTCACACAGTCAGTACTAAATAAATTTTAATCGTTCGTATTGAACTGTATACTCAAAATACATGAATTAAAAAAAATCGTACAACTAATTTATCGATAAAAACAGTGTCAAATCACATTGAATTGTAATTTATTTTGTGCCAGAAATATTGATTTATGATATTTTTCAATAGATTCTCTTAATATGAGACTAAACTTTTGTACAATATTTTTGTTTAAGTACCTAACTGAAATTTTTTGGCACTATTGAATTTCTTGTCGGTTTTTCTGGGCAAAAATTTCTTTCCGAACCGGTGGTAATTTACTTTTTTTTTTTTTCAATATTTATTACGACATAAACCTTTTATTTACACCTTTAGCTCTGTGCGACAGAGACGGCTTTTAAAAATGAAGAATGGGCTAAATGTTTTCTTTATTCAGAATTCTGATGCGTAGGTACATATTACATAACGATTAATGTCACTTTGAATGTAGTTAACCCCACTCCTTGAATGGCACATCATTCGAGACTCAAGGCTGTTAAGGTCAGGGTTTGTTTTTATTAACAAGTTTATTGAAAATCTTTGTTAAGTCTAAGTACATTAAGGAGTTCTATTATACATACATCACGATATTATCAGTAAGTGTGGAACTTCAGAAGGTTACGCTAGTACTGGGTCCGATAATCTTATTATGTAGGTTTATAATTTAATAGTAATTGATCATTATTTTGTTGCGGAGATATTTCAAAACTATGATATCTTCTAAGATATTTATTGAAATCAAATAATTTATAACACCTTCTCAAATAATACTTAGTAGTAACGTATCAACGTATTATGTATTATTATTTTTTAATCTAATCTACCCTAACCGGTATTGGCGCATTTGTTTTTTGCCTGCGGTGGCGTTAATGCCTAAATACCAAAAAGGTTAGCTGTCAAAAGAAGAAAAAGAAACTCCAGTTTTTGCAACATTATTCATTGATTCCGCTCTTATTAGTCGTAGCGTATATAACCTAAAGCCTAAAGCCTTCCTCAATAAATGAAATAATCTAACATTGAAAATATTTTTTCATATACGACCAGTAGTTCTGGAGATTATCGCGTTCCATCAAACAAACAAATTCAGTCATAATATTAGTATAGAGGATTAATTAATTAATCTCTTATTAGTTTAAAAGAGGCCGTGATAAAATCATTTCCTTTTTCCAAATAAAATTGAGAACTGCTGTAATGTTTCAAAGTGAGAATTGTCGTTACACTTGATAAGTCGCTAATCTCAACTACTCAACCGATCGTGAAGATTTTTCTGTTTTTTGGGTCTATTCCAAAATGCGCGTCCCTTTGTCCTTGAAATTTCCTGTACTTATTTTGTTTTACTATAAGTATTTGCCATTCGTAGAATGTCTCGTGAACAACACATTCGTAAATAATGTCGAAATATCGAGCTCCACCAAATAAAAATAAGTGTTACATTCAGTTCTTCACTCAGTTCTACAGTCAGTTCTCGTGTACATATAGAATATAAGCCCCAGTCTCACCAGTCAGAAAATATATGATAATGTAATTCTTAGTTTAATGGCTTTTAGTTATGATAATGTAACTATGATAAAGACTCATGTAATTTATGGAGAAATAAAATAAATTCATCAACTCAGTCATTCATTCATTCGTGATAACTTAATCATTGATCATGATAAAGTTTTGATTTCATATATTGGTAAAAATACTCTCGTTAAATAATAACAACTTAGAAATACTTTTTCTGTCTACGTCAGGCAAGTGTTGATTTTCGCGTTCGGTATATCTTCGTGAAAAATAAAACAAATTAATTCAGTCATTCTTTAATTCATACTTAAATACTTTTTTGGTATAACTTGGTGTCACTCAATCCCCCTCCCACCCCAATGATAAATATTGATATGATAAAAATAAAGACACGCTTTGTTATTTATTAAATACAGATTATAATATTGTTATTGCATACACAAGAATGTTTTCAACTAGTTAAATAATAAATAAAATGTACGTGTGAGTTCAACTATCCACCGGCTTCAACTTTAAATAATTGTACTATTCTAAATAACTTATCCTAAAACATTGCCACATCACTACCACTAATTTTTGCAACAAGCATAATGGATCAGCTCCAGAAATCGATTGAGCAGCTAGCTGCCACATACACAGCTCAAATGACTGAGTTCCAGAGGGAAGTTCGGGCATCCATTCCTGCAGCTAGTTCGACGTCTAATATAAATGCGCAATTTAGTGCATTCCGAACTTTTCTGATGACGGCGCTGGAGAACTTGCAGGTGCAGCTTCAAATACTCTCCAAGCAACAGGAGGACATGGAGGTTCGGTCCAGACGAAATATTTTGCTTGTACACGATGTGCCCCAGGGCAACAATGAAGATCCAGCTGAGATTATGTGCAAGATTTTAAATGAGCGGCTATCCTTGGCAGAAGTCACAGTCAGCAATATTAAGAGGTGCCATCGTTTGGGTCGTCCAAATAATAGTGACAAGCATCGTGCCATCTTGGTTAAATTCTGTGATCAGGGGCTCCGCAACAAGATATGGTACGGCAAATCTAAATTAAAGGGCAGCGGTATTACAGTATCCGAATTTCTGACGAAGGGTCGGCATGAAGCATTTGTTGCGGCACGTAAACGGTTTGGGGTATCGCACAGCTGGACGAAAGACGGCTGTGTTGTTGTGGTCGGTCCTGACGGCAAGCACCGTCGGGTCGTCTCAGTGGCTGAAGTTAACGCTATTCCGGAGGTGGTTGGCAGCATCAACAGTGCAGGTCACGTCGTGACAGCGGAGCCGGCATCCTTTACGCAGGTGGGACTACGGAAGCAGACCTCAGTTGCTTCGATTACCCGAAACCAAATGTTAGGCCCAGAAAGCCCTATAGAAAATACACATTTAACCTTTCACTTGTGTAATCTTTGTTTTAAGTCAATTATTTTTAAACTGTTTTTTGTTATACTTTGGTCTCTTTCATGCTGCTGGTGGATGTCGGGCACAGTTACAGTAAATACGTAAAACTACTTGTTAAGTTAGTTTTAAAATTATTATTATTATTTTTAATTATTCTAACTTTTATTTATTTATTTTATTATTATATATTTATTATTACAATGTCTTCAAATTGTAGTATTCATAGCGATATATTTCAGTCGGTATCTTCGGGTGATGAGTCATTGAGTGACTTAAGTCTTCAAAGTGCAATTTCTTCCCTTCCACTTAACGTCAATCTTAATTCTCTCTTTTCTGATTGGGTGAAAAATCTCAACGTTGTACACATAAATGCCCAAAGTATTCCAGCCCATTATCCTGACATGCTTGCCTCTTTTGAGTCCCGTGATATTCATGCGATTTTAGTATCGGAATCATGGCTTAAGCCCTGTTTACTGTCTACATCGTATTCTTTCCATCTCATTCGTAATGATCGTAACAACAGGACTGATGGAGGTGTGGCGACCTATCTTAGATCCTACATTCCTTTTAAAATTGTAAGTTCGTCATGTCAGCCACCTCCTGTTGATTCGGCTGAACACTTACTAGTCGAAGTTTCTCTAAACCAGACAAAAATTTTGCTCGGCGTTTTTTACAGTCCCTCTCTATTAACGAATTTCTTTTACTCTTTCGAAGCCCTTCTAGAAACATTTGTTCTAAATGATGTTCACACCATATTAATGGGCGACTTGAATACATGTCTGCTGAGGGATGACAGTAGGGTAGTATACGTGAAGCGTGTAATATGCATATTCTTCCCCTTACAGCGACCCACAGATTTCCAAATTCCACTCCTCTTCTTGACCTTATAATTGTGTCTTCCCCTGATTTCGTTTCCAAGCACGGTCAGTGTTCTGCCGAAGCTTTTTCCTATCATGATTTAATTTTTCTTTCATATAAACTGCAAATTTACTGTAAATTTACCGTTCTGAACACATCATGGATTTAGCCATTTAGTCGTAAAAACAAAAGAAGAACACAAATATAAAAGGCAGAATTCATTTTAGTTTTGGAGCTGAATCTATATTTAAAATTTCAGCTCCGTACGAAAAATGGAATTGATTCTAATACCTGCCAGATTTTATTGAAAAAATCTAACAGATAAAAATTGCTAGTTAAATAAATGCTTGTAATAAAACACAATTAAAGTTTTGATTTCATATATTGGTAAAAATACTCTCGTTCGCCATTTATTAACTTTAATAAAACGTAATCGTAATTTACAAAGCCATCGCCGTCTTTGGTAACGTTTAAAAAATGACTCAGCTCTTTTTTTAAACAATTTGAGCTTGTGTTTATTAAATTTAATTTACTAAATATTAATCCTTCAGCAAATAAATCTTCAAAGGTAATACTTTTTTTGCCTGACGTAGTGTTGATTTGGAAATACGATTTTGTTATATCTTCGTCGTGTTTCCGTTTCTGGAATTTTGAAGATCTAAAAAAAAAAAAAAAATGTTTTTTAAATGGGCATTATTAAGAAGTTAACTTTACATAACTTCATTTATTAAGATTTTATCGATAAGTAAGAAACTTTAATGGTTTCAATTTTTTTTCAATACGGCAACACTATTGTTAAAATATGTGGGCAGACAAAAATGAATCGAATTGTTATTCAACGGTTGAATTATAATGTGCGCCATCTTGTTTATTTATACTTCTCGGAAAAAAGTGACAATAGGGTTTGAACTGCGCTCTAGTGATGCGTTGCGTCGATGGTTGCGGAGCGGCCATCTTGGATCGACGGTTACATTTAACTCTGCTATGTATTCATTACAAATAAACAATATAATAGTTGATAATCTATGTATTTACATAAGAATTATTTACATGATGGCCTTCATTATATAGAAATAATTAATAATGGCAACAGTACGCATCATGACCGCGTGGAATCGTGGCTAGAATGCTAGCAGCATTTTCCTGTTATACCGCAATTTCGATCCACTGGGCGGACAATTATCCAGACCTCACCAGCTTTCCCTAGTGGAGACAGTAGGTATTTGTAGATTAGGATTCTACTTAACTGTTTATGTCCAATTTAATTTTACGGATTTTTAAGGATGTTATCTGAATATAAGGTAAAAGTTTTTTAGGTGAAAGGACTTTGTAAAAGCCCGCCTAGGTAGGTACCACCCTCTTCTCAAATATTACAGCAATAATTAGTATTGTTATGTGTCAGTTTGAAAGGTCAGTGAGCCAGTATAATAGGCAATTTGACAATGCGTAAAATAAAGTGTCAATTATTGTAATCAGTATATATTATGAGTTTAAAAATGGTTATTTATTAACGAAAGTTGAAAATAATAATTAATTTATTCAAAAATCCATAAAGAAAAATGCATTTTTTTAAACGTTTGTCACGTGATACAAAATGCTCCTGATTGGTCGGGCTTATGATGACGTAACTTGCTTGTTAACCTCGTTTGCCTACTGTATGTGGATTACATATGCCACAGATTACAATACAGGAAAGTGACGTCACCGACCCCATTGCAGCGCCAAAGTAGCGTTTTCGCTATTTAAATATGGTATTTTTAATTTGATATTTTTCAGCAAATAAGTACTAGAATAAAAAAACAACATTTACTGGGTTCCTTAACCTCTGCTAAATAATATAAAATGGATTTAAAAATCAGTCAAATAGCGTATTACAGATACATAACATCTAAATTCCCAAGGTTGGTGTCGCATTGGCGGTGAAATGGTTAATATTTCTTACTTTGCCAATGTCTTTGGGCGGTTGTGACCACCTCCCATCAGGTGGCCGATTTGCCCGGCTTACCTACATCATAAGTCTGCCTAACTTATTTCTATGGTTTTTTTTTTTAACTTTTTAACATAGTTTTTAATAAATTAAATAGATAATAATTACCTGCCATATATATATTTATTATATTTACATATCCAGCTGTCGAAATCTGTATAAATTTCCTGCCATCCGCTTTGTATTTCGTGCCCTGGAAAAAAAAACACCGTGAAATAAATTAATTGTCATCAATGTGTCATCAATAATTCATCTCGTACTCGGCGGTGAAGGAAAACATCGTGAGGAAACCTGCATGTGTCTAATTTCAACGAAATTCTGCAACATGTATATTCCACCAACCCGCATTGGAGCAGCGTGGTATATGCTCCAAACCTTCTCCTCAAAGGGAGAGGTAGTCGTAGCCCAGCTGTGGGAAACTTACAGGCTGCTAATGTAATGTATGTAATGTAACCGAATGCGATAAAAACATGTTTTATTATAATTTTGTTTCTGGATAGTGTTGTACTTAAAGAGAGTAGCTATTTGATTTTTTTTTCAATTTCTTTTGGGAGCTCGTTTCGTTGAATGGCCCTCAGTCTAGAATATTTTTATTTTTTAAATACTTTATATGTATTTACTACAATTACGACTTCCGATGTGGTCTCACGTAGCCTTCTGTACCGTATAATATATAGAGACGATTGATGTTAAGATTTTCCTTTAACAATAACATCTTTAAAAAAAAAAAATCTCATAGTTGCCCTTGGCTTTTAATCAACTCACTATGATAAAAAAAGTCATTGTATTCAAATGTTTTGCGTCACAGCGTGTGTATACTATGCTGAGGTGAGGCCGGCATAGTTTTGTAATTTTATTCTTACTAGGTATAAAGTAGAAAGTTATTTCCTTATAGATAATCTACTCGAACTCGTAACGATTTAGGTAACCTTTTACGTAACGTTGCTTGTGAAATATACGTACGTATATTATAGGTATTAGTAATAAATTGTACGAAATGCATTTTTCAAACAATATTTTAATCTATATTTATATGATAAAGGGGTAAATTTATTTGTTTTTGAGTAGAAGGATAATCTCGGGAACTAATGTCAGAAAAAACAATCACAGATAAAATATTATGTCATGTCATTGCATTCATTTTGCTAATATTACATTGTGCAACTTTCTGAAAATCGTTGCGATTTGAAACACGATGAAACGAAAATGCGTCAAGATGAAACAAAAAATGAAAATAATAATTATAAACTCTATACTTTATACCAACCACATATTCCAAACAAATAAACATCATATGACATCGAACTGATGGATATCGTTGGCCGAGACCTTGAATAATCTATGATATTCATCAAAAATTTCGTTTTAAACATCGACCAAACTGTTATCGGAACTTTGGAAGTAACATTAAAGTGTATTTAAGTAGTTAAGTGGAATATTATCTATGCATATAATAAAATTGGAGTGTCTGTTTGTAATATTAAAATAACCGCGTTTTACTAAATGCATATGTATGTATACACGGTACATATGCCTAAATAACATTTTTTACAATTTTTGTCTGTCAGTCCGTTTGTTCCGGCTAATCTCTGGAACGGCTGAACCGATTTCGACGGGACTTTCACTGGCGGATAGCGGATGTAAGCAGTAACTTAGGCTACTTTTTTTTTAGAATTATATATAGAATAAAAATAAAATCACGTTACAATATCCAAATAACTTAAATTCAAACAACGCGCACGAAGTCGCGGGCACAGCTAGTCGTATTATAAATACAGACTTATGAATTAAGAACTGTTTGCAGTACATTGTGTACTACAAACAGTTCTAGCAGAGCTATTAGAAAATCGCGATGATTACGTAAATATAAGGTTTGTTTATCTTTATTCCTTCTTTGATTGGAATAGTCTATTCACTTCTATCGTATGTGAATTTCTTTTCTTTTTTTTTTTATGATATCGTTAGGCGGACGAGCGAATAGGTCACCTGACGGTAAGCGGTCACTACCGCCCATAGACAATGACGCTGTAAGAAATATTAACCATTCCTTACATCACCAATGTGCCACCAACCTCGGGAATTAAGATGTTATGTCCCTTGTGCCTGTAGTTACACTGGCTTACTCACCCATCAAACCGGAACACAACAATACTGCTGTTTGGCGGTAGAATATCTGATGAGTGGGTGGTACCTACACAGGCGGGCTTGCACAAAGCCCTACCACCAAGTACATTTTTATTAATCGCACATATAATTATTTTATGAATTTATTTTGATAAAATAATAAACAATATAACTTCTTAATCGATATGTCCTTTACAAAACCGGTCTTAGCACAATAAATATTTAATACGCATATGTTATTTTAAAAAAACAAACTTATCAGTGCGTTGACCTTTGCAACGATATTGACGTTTGTTATTGTAATTAAAAAAAAAAAATCTTGGCTTTGCTTTCCTATTGTTCGTTTATTTTAATCATTGATTATATTTGATAACTAGCTAAGCCCGCGACTTCGTGCGCGTTTGAATTTATCGAAAATGTTATTGTTCAGTTCGCAGATTTTAATACAACTTATTAATTCCGTATCTCGCGTATAGAAATACCTGTGCTGATTTTAATGAAACTCTTCTATTTTTGTGTTTTTTTCGGTTTTTCGTATTAGATTTATTGAAAAATTTCTTTTATATACAAACAATGTTTGATGTACGATTTTCTAGAGCTAAATTAACAATACAGTATAGTTGCCCATGGGGAACGCAACCCTTAGTTAAGTCATTACTTTAAACAACGTTTGCCCTCGTGATTTGTTGACTGTCATAGCAGAACTAACAGCTTTTGTGATATTAATTCGTTGGTGAGAGGCACCCGACGTGACGGCGGAGTGATGGGTTGCGAGCGATACTGGACAGTATTTGGACATTACAGCGTGACCTTATTATTATTTTATATATAATTCTAAAATAAAAGTAAGTAGCTAAGTTACTCCTTATTACATCAGACGGACAGACGGACAAAAATTGTAAAAAAATGTTATCTTGGTATATATACCGTGTACATATGCATTCAGTAAAAATCGATTTTTTTAATATTACGAACATACACTTCAATTTTATTATATGTATAGAAGATAACCTATACCTTGCAATTGCAACCGCTTTAAATTTAGACAATCTCCGTGACAAAGGTCAATTACATGATATTTTAATAAATAAATAAATAATTTAAACATAACTTGGAACAATCATAAATGTAAAATAAGGAATATTAATTCGTTTGACAAACGGGCCGTCACGCCATTTTGTTTTTTTTTTTTTATATGTCTGTTAATTTTTAATGACTGTTACATTTTTACTACTATTTTAATACCCAATAAAAAAAAAATTACTTGTTATAAAACGATAAATATATAAATCTTATATATTAAAAGTGTAAGACGATTTTTGTCCCAGTGATTATGGGGCGATATAAAAAATTGGTTATGGTCTCATTTTGAAGAGCTCCAGCCGTAGACGTGTAGATCATTAAAGATGTTTAAATTGTTACGAATTAACGAAGAATTTCTTTTGAAAAAAGTTACTGGTCGGTTAGAGAGTTTCACTATGGATGTATAAGATAATATTGAAAACCGTAAACAAAATTAAAGTAAATCGTTTTGACAAACTAGTTCTAACTGAACTAATGTATATTTGGTACTAAAAATTTGGGGTTTCATCATTTTGGCGCCAAATGTAGATGAGCGACTTGCAGTTTACATTGAAATGAAATCAAAACAAAACCTGTCATAGGTTTCGAAATTCCTAAAAAATCTTTTGATAAACGCGAAGACTCGCGTGAGACTTACTAGTAGTATATTAGTTAGTACCGTAACTTCATAAGGTAAAGAGGAGTGATTTTAAATTGGTGGTAGGGCCTTGTGCAAGCCACTGGTTACCACTCACTCACATACTCTACCACCAATGTAATACAGATGCAAAGGACATAAAATCTTAATTTCCACAGTTGGTGACTCTTCGTCCATTTAATGAATGGTTAATATTTCTTGAATATGTAATGTCTATAGGCGATAGAGACCACTCAATGTCAGCACTATTTGCTCGTGTAATTAATCTCGTGGAGGTGGTCACATCGTGGGGAAACCTGCAGGTCGTGGATCTGTCACGTAAACCAATCTTCGTTGGAGCAGCATTGGATAAGCTCCAAAAACTTCTAAATAGGAGAGGCTTAGCTCAGCAGTAGGATATTTACAGGCCTACTTACTTTTGCTACCAATTTCAATACATAGTATAAAAAAGTCGCTTACCGCTGCTGTCTGTCCCTGTGTATGCTTAGATCTTTAAATCTACGCAACGGATTTTGATGCGGTTTTTTAAAATAGATGGAGTGATTCAAAAGGAAGGTTTATGTGTATAATACATGCACGGTATAGTAGTGAAAAACTGACAATTTTAAAGGTTTCTGAAGTGAAGTCGTAAATAAAAATACATTTTTTCCGCTTACGTTGCAAACGCTGGCTGAACCCTTCGAGATAGGGAATTCTTTGAAGCAGATAAGATATTCGGTATAGCAATCTTCAATAATTCAGCTTGGTTTCGTAATCTTATACAAGATAACTTTCAAGACAAAGGAGTAAATCAGCTAGACCATAACATGACAAATAATCTTTTGCATCAAATACAGATAAGAAATAAATATAAATAGTGAATCAAAAGGCATTTATTATTTTACGCTCAACCTTGCGCGTAAAAATAAAATCTGTAATGTCTTTTCCTCATAACCTTACCCTTTAAAACATTGTAAATAAAATCTTAAAAGGTGTCCTTATTTTTTTTAATTTATACAAGCATATGTTCGTTATAATCGGCCTAAAAATAATAAGGTTTTAACAAAATTAACTTTAATATATGTGAATAAACAATTAACAGAACTAAAACAAATAAATTACCTAAACGACGCAAGAAGGAACGCCATTGCATTCTTGCCTAGACTCCTCAACCGTCCCGTTCACGGTATCGGGCTGGAAGTTAGTTTCGGCGCAGGCGACTTCCTGAATCGTTCAGAAATCCGATCGCTATATCGTTGGATTCTTTATGAAAATGGTAGACAGACAGGCAATTGGACCACCTAGTCGTTAGTGGTCACCAACGCCCATAGAAGATGGCACTGTACAATACATCGACCAATCTTTACATCGCTAATGGACCACCGATCATGGGAACTGAAATGTTATGTCTTAAGTACCGGAATATAAAATAGCTTAGTATCGTTGTTCGGTGATAGAATAGTTACGTGGTGTGTCGGTAACTATAGGCTCGCCCGAAGCCTTAAAAAGTATTCGTTTATTGAGTTGACAGGACAAGGATGCCTTCGGCCGTGGCATAATTCGTCCAGGTAAAACAAACATCTGTACCATGACATTAGCCTGCATAATGACGACCTTCGGGGCAGTAGATGCGTTTAATTAATCGTCTTGTTTATCTGGCATGATGTCAAACCGCAGTGTTAACTTAAGTTGGCACGCTATATTAATACAGAGAAAAATCATTTGAGATGTTGGATTATCAATGAATCGTCGCTTACGACGTGAAGGTTCAAAGTGGTTTAAATTTTATGAGAATTAAATATAAACCTTAAGATTAAAAGTTCTTATGTGAAAAATACCCCAGAAGACAATTTAATTTGCCACTAAAATATTACAACATAAAGAGTTCAAATCCAATTTGGACGTCCTTATTAGTCCTAAAATTTTGACTATGATGTTGTCAGACACTAAAATAAACTCAATACAATCTATACTTGTAACAGTTTGTCCTTTTTGATAGCGCTCGAGTATTTCTGTAGATCGATTTTTTTGTACTATTTTGATGGACTGCGCTCCAGCTAGACGCTCGCTAGACGCTCGTCCCTATTTAAATCGGTCGTTTACGTTGGACGTACTCTGCTAGGAATAACCTTCTAATCTGCTGCGCTTGAGTAAATTCCAAAATCCCCTCGTGGGCTCCCGAACTAACGCATAGATCGTAGGTATATTTTACAACGTAAACATCCATTGCTAAGTATTTTTGGAAATTTTAATTTCTAGCCGACTCATTCCTTAAAGGTCAGCAACGCTGCAAGCCCGGTGTTGCAGATATCCATGGGCAGTGGTGCTCACTGTCCATCAGATGAACCTCTTGCTCGTTTACTACCTTTGCCAGAAAATTCGACTTCAAGGAAGTGCAAATGGGAAGGCTTTACCCGTACAATAAAATATACACAAAAGGCACGTACGGCATGTCTGTGAAGGTTTGATAATATTAGACAATATACATACACGGACAATTAATCAATTATTTATCACTAGTTGTCGCCCGCGGCTTCGCTCGCATTTTAGGGGTTGGTTGTCATGCGTTAGGCACAAAAAGTAGCCCATGTCCTTCCTTGGAGTTCAAGTTTGCTTCATACAAAATTTCATTAAATTCGATTCATTAGTTTGGCAGTGAAAGAGCGACAGGCAGACAGACAGACAGAGTTACTTTCACATTTGTAATATTAAGTATAGAAAATATAGATTAAGATTACATTGGGAAATCTGGACGTTTCTAATGCAACCAGTTATAATTCATTGTATTTTTACAAATAATATCATAAAACGTGATATCATTGCCTTTGGAGTATCTGTTCTATTATTTGACCTAAATTTTTGATGTGCACGTGTTTATTTCTGTGTTTGATGGATGACCGCAGAAATTACTAAATTTCTTGGAGCCTTTGTCTATTGTGGTATTTGTTGAAGATGAGTTATTGGTCATTTGGTTAGGATCTAGTAATCTCTATTACGGATTGCCATTTTAAAGTTGTAGTCCAGAATCTCTGTTACCTCTCTCTTGTTATCTGATGGCAATTTTTCGCAAGGGGAGAGAGATCACGCAATTCATCGTTTGCTCCATTTGCTTTCTGAAACACGGGTGTGTAAACAATCAAAACTTTGTGCTACTCCTGAGAAGCTATATCAGCGTAGTTGTGTGCCTTTGATAAGCCGACACAGTAACATATATTCAACCCCTTAATCAATTTGACGACCTTATCAAGGCCCACAAATTCATTATATATTCAAGTGGCCTTTAACAATTATTTTTTTTGTTATAGATAGACGGACGGGTAAGGTTACATAAACATAATCAGCCTGTAAATTTCCCACTGGCTGGGCTAAGGCCTCCTCTCCCGTTGAGGAGAAGGTATGGAGCATATTCCACCACGCTGCTCCAATGCGGGTTGGTGGAATACACATGTGGCAGAATTTCGTTGAAATTAGACACATGCAGGTTTCCTCACGATGTTTTCCTTCACCGCCGAGCACGAGATGAATTTTAAACAAATTAAGCACATGTAAATTCAGTGGTGCCTGCCTGGGTTTGAACCCGAAATCATCGGTTAAGATGCACGCGTTCTAACCACTGGGCCATCTCGGCTCTTCTCGGGTAAGGTTAGTAGTAAGGTAAGGTTCAGGAGCATCTGAATGTTGGCGCTGAAAGAAATATTAACCATTCCTTTAAACATCAATACGGTACCAACTTTGGGAGCTAAGATTACATATGCCTACGGTATCAATGGCTTCAATTTCAAACGGGAACACCGCGAAACTAAGTATTCCTATTTGATAATAGAATTCATGATGAGTGCGTATCGTCTGGGCTTCACAAAGTCCTACACAATCAAGTAGATAACTGAGTTCCTACAATAAGAATATAGATCGCATCAAGGGTACTATTCGTAACATATATAATAGTTAATTGCGTTCAAGTTATATGTCATACTATGAACTCTTTTTCTTCATTCTCATACACGAATGGGAAGATATGACAATTGTACATTAAAAACAGAAATCTTGAGTTTGTATCGCCGTTTCTCCCCAGGACCGAGGTGTTTATTTCCGAACCGTTGCTAGATTTTCGGCTATCACTAAGCGAGTGTACAGATTCTATATTGAATAAAAAAAATTATAGGCCGGCAGGATTGTTATAGACATACGGGCAGAAGGTACCTAATATCTCAGCTACCAAGGTTGGTGGTGTATTTAAGATTAAAGTGATGGTGGTGTCCATTTCAGATGTCTTATTATATAGTCTGCCATGTCAGTAAAAATAAAAAATTATATTAACAAATTGTGTAACGAAGTGTCGTTTGAAACAATTCTCAAACACTGACCATCTGTATAAACACGGAATATGGAATATTTGAAATTGAAAAAGAAATTGAAGCATCTACTCGTACTGGCTTCGCACGGCTAAAATTAAAAAGAAATAGGAGGTTTATATTGAAGGACATCCTTTTGGGCATATTAGGGCGTACGTAGAATATCTTTTCAAATTTTTATTACAGTGGATAAACTTAGAATACAGGCAAGGGATCCTGTGATTTCCTCTTAAGAGTCGGAATGGGTACCGCTATTTTTTAGTGGGTTTCCCGGTGTGTTGTGGTGCATTACGCGTTCCAGGGATCAGAGGAATACCCTCACACTTCGTGTGGAGGAACACGTAAGAGCGTTTAACTTTTTAAATTATTATTAAATACGTTCATTTTAATTCATTGAAGATTGGGTATGTTTTATACTGCAGTAGCAACGTCATCTTAGGCTTAAGATTATTTATTTAACTGAGATAACTTTCTTGATTGCCTTATCATAGAAATAAAATTACAACTTGCTTGTTGCGCTAAATTTTAATTTTAATTTAGACTTTTAAAACATTTACGTATGCATATATTTTTTAAATTAATCTCACCTTTGCATAAAATCAAAATAATAAAAAAAAAACAATAAAAATAATTATCAGATTTGTGCCCAAATTATTTAAAAAAAAAAAATTAAACATATTTAAAAAAAGAATAAGCAATAACAACAAACCTTTGCAGATAATATCCATTGTATAACAAATCAACCACTCGCGATCACTATACGTCCGATTTGTAAACAAAAATAAAACCAAATGATACTGTTTGTTTATAACTATGAGCGATATGTAAACATGGCGATAGCGGGAGTCAATGCCTGCTATTTAGTGACGTGCGATTATCGATAAGAACTATCGATACATTTTTATATTGACCCAGTTATTACAATAAAGTAAATCTTTTATTGATTAGTTAATTGATATAAATCCTGATTTTCATATTATAATATAATTATAATTGTCTTTTTTTTTGTTTTCAATTATTTTTTTCACTACACCAATGATTGTCACACGAGACTCAAGAAGTTTAAGAAAAAACAAAATTAAAACATTATTTAACATATTTTAAGAAAAGACAGCATAGTGGCCTGAGGATGCTGTTAACTGGAGAGATAAACAGGAATATTAGGAATTCCATAAGTAGATGCATTGTCATCATACTTAAAAAAAAAACTTTTATATCAATAAGTTTACTTCTTAGTAGGTACATAATAATTCGTCAATAGCGCAATGGTCGATCCTGACCCCTTGGGCTAGTGTCGTACCCACTCCTAACACTATCGATAAGCTCAAAAGGAGGGGTAAAAAGGAGTATTAGTAATTCCTTAATTAATTTGGGGCATTGCTATTGTACCTTTTTTTTAGAAAAAAGTAAAAAATAGGATAATTTTAACATTACAGTAGAAGACAGGTAGGTAGGCTGGTAATCGGGTCACCCTAGTAAATATTAACCATCCTTTAGATCGCGAAAGCGGTACTAACCTTTGGCGTTATAACTAAATAAGGACTGTCATATCCCTTGTGCCATTATTGTAGTAAGTTACACTGACTACAATAATAAGTATCGATGTTAGTCGATATCGAATATATGACTAGGCGTTTGCGTAAATTCAAATGGGCTGGAAAAAAAACCCCTTAAACTAAGTAAAAACACACATTGATCGTTTAAAACTAGTAATTTGCAATTACTTTACCTTCCTAGTCCAAAAAACTACAGGCACAAGGGACGTAACATAGTTGGCAAGGTTGGTGGCATTGGTGATGTAAGGAATGGTTAATATTTCTTACAGCGCCATTTTCTATGGGCGGTGGTGACCACTTACCTTAAGTGGACCATTTGCTCGTCCGCCTACCGATATCATAATAATAATGCATAGCATATTATATCTTTTTATAACTTATTTGCATTTGTTTGTTCGTTCTAAACCAGAGAATACGGAGGAAAATGGACTATTAACTACAATAAATAATTAAATATACATCGAATATTAATATTTAATGTAAAATATTGACTTGCAAGTCGAATCGTTGTTAGACAAATATCGATATATATGTATGTGTAAAATAATAAGCACATCACTATAGCTGAGGTCGTTCTGTAACCGGTTACAATGGTTTCACTTTTACTTACATTTTATAATAAAATATTACAATATTCGGATTTATTCTGTATGATCGAGGTATGTGCTCGGTTTACTATTGTTTTTTTTATGCTCATTTATATATTAGTATATTTAATTGTTTTTTACATACATTAACAGCTTGTAAATTTCCCACTGCTGAGCTAAGGCCTCCTCTCCCTTTGAGGAGATTGTATGGAGCATATTCCACCGCATGTGGCAGAATTTCTTTGAAATTAGATATGTATGCTTCCTTACGATGTTTTCCTTCACCGCCGAGCACGAGATGAATTATAAACACAAATTAAGCACATGTAAATTCAGTGGTGCTTGCCTGCGTTTGTACCCGCATTCATTGGTTAAGACGCACGCGTTCTAACCACTTGGCCATCTCGGCTATATTGTTTTTATTAATTAATATTTATTATTTAATCGTTAGAAAATATATGTATTATGTTTAATTTAAAGTAAAACTTAATGTTATTATTAAATTGTATTTATTTCAACTTTGAAATATGTGTGATTTATTAATGTTTATTATTTCGTTAATACATATTGAAATGAGTAATTACTGAGTAGCTTGCCGGTTCTACTCGGTGGAATTTACATTCCGAACCGGTGGTAGCTTCACTTGATTACAGTTTGTTAAATGATTCAAAAGTGCTTGTAAAAGCCTACTTAAATAAAGTTTATTTTGATTTTAATTTTACTAAATATATATTACTAGGTAAATAGTACATTTGCCAGGATTATATTTTATTGGAATTGTATCTACTGTTGGTTGTCGTACTGAAAATCAAATAAAAAAAACTACTTATACGCATTTAAATTTTACATAGTGAATATCATAGTTCGAGTTCTCAACTAATAATATCGCATCCATTCAAGGACAAATGTTTATATGTCCGTTCTTCTCCTGTGATTGAAATAGGCGGTAGTTAGCGTAACTACAGCCTTTTTTTTTTATTTTTACGAGGAGGCAATGGGACGGGTATGTGGGGCTCATCGGGGATTATTGCCCCGTACCGGTGCCTAGTGTCCCGTCTTACCCACTAAAACCTCCTCGAGTTTTCACTACGCTGCCTAGTGTTGGGGCAACGGACTCGTGGCTTACAACCGCGGCCCCACCAGCAGCAGCCGCCATGAGGCGACTGAATACATAGAAGCGCGCCTAGATCGCGCCTTCCTCCTCTGCATCCTTGTCGAAATGTGACGAACTCCCCCGAGTCCGCCACTGGAGGCCGAGCGTCAAGACGACGCCGTGCGGCGGATAAAATGACTGGCTCCGCCGCTGACCACCGGCGTAAAACACCTCGGATGCTCGTCACGAGCGTCTATTCCAATAGAAAAAGGAATAAAGATAAACAAACCTTAGATTTACGTTTGCCGATTTGCTAATGGCTCAGATATATTGTGCATCACTAACAATTCTTGATTAATATAACTTTATACATTTATTATGGCTGCTGCACATAAAAAAAAATTGGTTACTTAATTGTTACGATTTAACAAAGCAGGATCTACCGTATGGCTTTTTGGGCTTCAGCCCTGGGGCCCCCAGCTAAGTCAAGTCAAAGTCAAAAATAGACGATAATGCCAAATAATCGAATTCAATAAATTTAATTAAAGTCTACCTTCAGTGGGGCCCCTAAGTAGTATTAGCCCAGGGCTAAACTCACGGTCCAGCCCTGTAACAAAGAATTAATTTTAGAGAGCGGAAAAAAGTTACTGGCCGGTTAAAGAGCGGTACTGCGGCTGTATAAGAAAAAAAAAAAAAGAAAAACGTAAACTAATGTAATGTAACTACTTGACATTAATTTTTTTTTTTAAAAACAACTCCGTTACTCTTCCACGGCTACACCACCGAACCAATGTTAATGAAACTTTGTATAAAGCGAAGTGTACACAACGATGGAAATAGGTTACTTTTTTACCTTTCAAGGTGGTAAACTTGTAAAATAGGGGTTGCATGTAAGTTCTTGAAGGATTTTCGTCACAAGCCGAATTCCATGCGGACGAACACTCGTTTCCGGAAACGTGTTTTGTGCCAATTTATATTTGTTAATAGTAGAAACAGACAAGTACCATTGAATTCCGTATATTGTTTCCCTGGGTTGCAGATGTCCGTGTGCGGTGGTGACTTTCCATCAGGTGAGGCTCCCGTTCGTTTGCCACGTATTCCATAGATATTCTTTTCCACTAGCGTTCTAACAATTCACGACGACCGATGACGGCCGACGACGCAACGACCGGGATTCCTCCGTTTGTCGTAGCGTGCATTGTTTTAAAGTCGCTGCCGCGTTTTACCGCCGTTTTAACTTGCCAAAATACTAATAAGTGGTAAAAAGTGGTAGTATTCGGACGGTCTTGTTCTCAAAATTTTTGGTTTCAGTAAGTGTATATAGTGATGAAAAATTTATGCTAAATTGTCTGGCATAACTTTTTTCTCCCTTTGCCTCGTAAACAAAAGTTACATATAAAATAATTGCTACGGCTGACATCTACAGTAATCCCGCTAACCATAAAATAGCTTGAAAAACAAGAATAAACAAAAAAATGAATATATATATATATATATATTTTAATAACGTAATTTAGAACCATTCTTTGAATTTAATATCAAAGTACAATGCAATTACTACGTTATCCTTTACAGTGTACGTATTAATATGCGAGGTATGAAATAACATAATTAATTGTTTAAAATTGTTTTATTAAGACGCGCATATGTACAGACAGATTTCAAAACTGTTGAGATTAACATAACCTTACTTTATAAATCAAAGTGAAGAACAATGTTTATTTTAAACTAACGGTCGACTCGCTTTGTTTTATAAATATATATAGCTTATAAATATTAATGGCAACTGCAACTTAATTTTTTTACATATTTGTTATAAGATCTTTCTCTATAGTCTATTCCAATCACGAGAGGACAAAAGCCAAATAAACAACATTTGACAGCGAATTGACGCGATATCATTGGTCGAGAGCTTGATTAATCTGTGATATTCGCTATGGATTTGCGAAACAATGGCGTTACACACAGACAGAGTTTCGCATTACAAAAGAACTAAAATAAACGAGCCAAATTTATTATTTTAGAGTGTGTGAAAGCTACGCTTGACACTCGTCAAACGTCACAACTCATACTAAACGTTTGACACTTTTTTCGACGCGTTCTCAGCTTTGACAGTTTATTTAGAGTGTTAGTTTAACATTTATTAGGTATTTTTTTAAAGTAAAAATGTATTTGCCTATTCCAATGGAAGTAGGAATAAAGATAAACAAACCTTAGATTTACGTATTTCATGCGATTCGCTAATAACTCACCTATATTGTGAGTAAATGATCAACATATCTTTATTTATAATACAACACTATTACACTGAACCACTTATTTCCACTTTAATTTTACTTCCAAAATTCCGATAACAGTTTCGTCGACGTTCAAAACGCCATTCTTTCGCAAATCCACAGTGAATATCATAGATTAATCGAGCTCTCGACCAATGATATCGCGTCAATTTGCTGTCAAATGTTGTTTCTTTGACTTTTTTCCTCTTGTGGTTGGAATAGAGTATACTTAATATATATATCAATCGAAACATTTGACAATTTTAGAGATCAATGTTTTTACAATTTAGTTGAGAGAAAAATTTGTCTTGTCATTTTAATGATTACCTTTGCTTTTAATCAGTATCAAATCAGTATAGTATTAAATCAGTATTGTTTTTTATCTACTTTATATATATATATTAAATTATTACAATTCTGGTATATTAAAAGTAATTATCAATAAATACAAAAAGAACGTAAATTTAAAGCTTCCTTTTGGATCTAATTCTAACTATAATTAATCATATTGTTAAAATCATGCGTGTTCATGAACAGGAATTTTATGGAGCTCCGTAACCGTCACCGAAATAAAAAATTATCCGAAACCATAACCGATATTTATTAATTTAAAGAGAGAAGCTAATTTTATTTTAAAGCTAGACAATTTAATATATTGTAATTTTAGCTTTTACGATTTGTAAATAATCTTTTATCAGTAACCGAAACTTGCCGAAACAATCGGATAATCGGACATAATTTCGTATCCGGAACCGTATCCGAGACCGTTAAAATATTATTCACATATCCGTATCCGTATCCAGATCCGAAATGACATATCCATAACATCCCTGTTAATGAATAAAGAATATTAGTATTCAATTTCAAAAAATCGCTAACATCTTCGTTCCTTTATAATATAACAGAAATAATGTTAGGTTATCAATAATAAATAACTGTGTCTTGGGTTATGAATGTATTTTTTATACAATAAGATGCTACCTGTTATTATAGAAATCATCCTATATTACCGAAAATTAAAACTATGCAATAGTTCCGAATCTGTTTTATAGATGGCGATAGCAGTATCATTTACTAGCGATATCGGTTGGCTTAATTCTTAGTTTTTTTTTTTAAATAAATAAGTAAGTTAATTACCTACTGCTATTGTTTGATTGTATTAAATGGCGTACTAATGTATGTTAATACCTGTCTTCCAAATAGTGTTAAAAATGAACGCGGCTGTTATACTTTTGAAATGATTTTATAACGTTTATTTTCAGACCACGTTATTGAATACATTATTTTATTCCGGTTCACGTCTGGAAGTTTTGTAATAATAACGAAAAATACGAGAGGTATCGTGGGACATCCGTTTGGAGCAAAGTTGCTCTCTCAGTATATTATTAATATAACAACAGACACAATAAAAAAAAACAACATCTGAGAATAATTAAATTACAAGAAATAAAAATGTTGCTAATATTCCGTGTGAATTGAAACAATAACGAAAAATAAGTTTAAATTAATATATACCCTGTACAATAGAAAGAGGCAGATAGAAATAGAAAGAGAGGGAAATATCGATTAGCGAGGGCGTAACGCGTATTCTTTACGTGACCATTTCTGCTAGACGCCAGTTGACTTCACTGTAAGCTCAGGGCCGGATATACCATATGGCTTTTTGGGCTTCAGCCCAGGGCCCCGTCAATTCAAGAGGGCCCCAGCTAAGTCAAGTCAAAGTAAAAAATAGACGATAATGCGTAAGAATCCATAATTTTATTAAATTAAACAGATCGTATGGTTTGCAGCCCTGCGAGTCCTGCAATTAATCAAACCCATTCAATTAATTTAATTCAAGTCTACGTTCAGATATGTCTTAGGAGGGCCCCTAAGTAGTGTTAGCCCAGGGCCCCCTAAACTGAAGGTTCGGCCCTGTGCCTGCGCCTAAGCTGCGTAAAAGAACTTCGTTTTCCAAAGAGTCTTATTTATTTTTTAAATCTACGAATCTTGATGTTATATACGATGAGTTAAATTGAATTTTATTTAGCCTATAATACATTTGATGAATTAAATTTTACCGGTCGCTTGGGTTTGGGTTGAGTTGATGCAATGATAAAACGAGATGACTATTACTTGTTAATAATCACTATTGATGAAACCAGCGGGCTGAGTATTGTAGGTGCTAACTATGAGATTACAGAAAATTAAACATAATAAGAAAAAAATATAGAAACGACGGATTACATCGTTGTGCTTCAATCCGTTATAAATTAGAAAAGTCATTCAAAGATCTTGGTTTTGGAGACCGACTTGTGACCAGCAGCAAACTCTTGCCTTTCGCCTGCATCATAGTTGGCTTAAAGTCTATACGTTTTTTATTCGATAAATATTTTATAACTTAGTTATATAATTGTAACATAAAAACAACCGAAATAAAATGGGTTATAAAATTTACAAATAGAAAAAAAATAGCTTAATCATTGTAACATAGATGGCGTTAGCAGTATTATGTAGTTACAACTAGCGCCATCTACTGACACAATTATTACATGATAATGTTTTACGTTTAATTAATTTTATTATCTACACATCGCTCGTATCATCTGTCCTGTGCCTCTGCATCAAAGCTAGCCTTTGCTGGGTGACTTCCAGGTGGTGCTTCCGCCATTTTATGCGACGGTTCTGAAACCAGACTTTTACCTGGAAAATAAAGAGTTACCTGTATAATTATCACTGTTGAATTCTTAGTTTACTTACTATTTACACGATTAGTACAGAGTTCTCAGGGGAAGTCCCTGTTCTAAAATAGCTTGTAGCCTGTTCTGGCGTACTGTCAAACATTTATTTTTAGAAATAGATCATTTGACTACTTTTTACGAATACGATGTAATCTAAACATTACGTTTAGTATATTTTTATATAGATTTTGTATAAGATAAGTTATAGAATTTATAATACATATGCTTTCTTTTTTATTATCGTGTTTTCCTTCCGCCAAACACAGGATTTGCATAACATTGCTGTCATGCTTCGAGGTTCATGAAAATGACTAACATGTTTAGTACAAGCGGCTTGGAGCATATTCCAATGGCAGAAGGAGGATACTTGAACGAAGCTTACCCTTTTATATCTTGAAAGTTCCGATAATTTTGACGAGTGATTAAAAAACAATCGTGAACATTAACATCATTGGATATCTGGTTATTTAAAAGAGCAACTATCCGAGTTTGTATGAGTATTGGTAAAGGTCGTATTATTCGATACAAGATTATATTGATGATAAAAAAGCGTGGAGTTGATGCTTGTTGACTTCCAGGCAGGAGACATAACATACATATAAGTATAATTGTATTTAACTAACATGACTGTATTTTTAGATGTTGAAAAATAGGAACTACTAAGTTTCTTGCCGGTTGTTCCAGATATACCCGATAAGTGGGAGGTACCTTGAAGACAATGGTTTTAATTTGATATCCTAAAGTTTAGTTTTGTATTATTACCTGTGCCTCAGTTAGTTGCAGCGCATGCGCGAGGTACAGCCTCTCTGGCCCAACCATGTACTGCTGCCGTTCAAACTCAGCCTCCAGCCGTTCCAGCTGTTCTGGCGTGAATATAGTCCTTATACGTTTACTTCTTCCTGAACTGCAGCAAAAAAAATAATATTAAAACAAGTTTGAATTTCGACTGGAACCGTATTCGAATGTTTATAATATTTTTTTTTATTTATTTCTCTTTTTTTTTCCATTTGCGAAATACGAAAATGTTAGCCGAAGATCAGTGCTAAAACACCACTGAATTTTCATGTGCTTAATTTGTATTTATAATTCATTTTCTGCTCGGCGTCGAAGGAAAATTGAAATTTCGGGAATTCTTCATACGACCAATTGCATTGGAGCCGCTGAGTGAAATTAACTCCAAGCCGTCAATTGGAGAGTAGTCTTTTCTTCAGCCGTGGGACCTTTACAAGCTTTACTTGAAACACATATTTACTTGTTAGAACATGTGACCGCGTGTGTTCTGGACTTCATTTGGCCCACCTGAGGCCTGAGCTCCGGTCGTGGACTATCTGTAAGATAAAAAATAAAATTTTACAGATCAATAACATTTAGCAATAATTATATATATGAGCCGAGATGGCCCAGTGCTTAGAACGCGTGCATCTTAACCGATGATTTCGGGTTCAAACCCAGGCAAGCACCACTGAATTTTCATGTGCTTAATTTATGTTTATAATTCATCTCGTGCTCGGCGGTGAAGGAAAACATCGTGAGGAAAACTGCATGTGTCTATTTTCAACGAAATTCTGCCACATGTGTATTCCACCAACGAAATTGAATCAGTAAAAGAATAGGAAAGAAAAGGGGATTTGCCAGGCCGGTTATAGTCACCTTCACAACTATGGGGAAAAAAAATATTATTACAAAACAAGAAAAATATTGAAAACAGCGCTACATATTACAAAGAGGATTACCCACAAAAAGTTTTAGAGAAGAGAAAACAACTGCAAACAGAACTATTAAAATACAAAGCAGAAGGCAAAAAAGCAATAATTAAATACGATAAAATAACACTTTTAAATTATAATATCCCCAATGAAGTCCCTACTAGCCGACAACAAACAAAGAAACGCAACCTAGAAATTTCCCCAAAGCAAGACGGAACAACTGTCCAAACCCAAGCTCCGAAAAAGAATAAAATCACTGCTTTTATAAAACAAAGAAATTATTCCGAACATTGAACCACATGTCGGCATAAGTCAGTTGGTTGATTGCGATCTTTCATGATCTTTGATGATCTTTCCTATAATTACAAGTTGCTATTATTTGATCTTGAATAGCGAGCATAAAACCTTCGGTCTCAGGAAACAGTTCACCTCGTTTGAGCCATTCGTTCGACTTATCTTTGTCGACGTAGGGTTGGTCCAAATCGGCTAGGTGCCTTCCATGTAGTGGTTTTCCGGCCCATGCCGACATTTGTTGTTATACTTATGAGGTTTTCATTTACTTGAGTGTTTTTGTCATGTAAGTTTAGTGGTGTAAGTTTTTTATCTATTTCTGTTGCGTGTTTATGTAGAGGATTGTTCGGATTTAACGTGGAAATATGCTCTGAGTGATAGGATCTGCTTATTGTGTAAATTTTGTACGTCTATCAATCCTCTTCCTCCTTCTTGACGAGGTAGTGTGAGCCTCTGGATCCAAGATTTTGGATGATGTTTCCTATTTTTAGTTAAATGTGTGTTTATTGTGCGTTGCAATTTTTTGATGTCGCTTTTTGTCCAATGTATTATTCCAAAAGAAGTAAATGTAAAGTAATGGTATTGCGTATGTGTTAATAGCTTTTATTGTATTTTTAGAGTTGAGATGTGTCTTTAATACGAGATTTAGACGATAAGAGAATTTTTTAAGCAGTTCTTGTTTTATTGTCGTTTGTAAAATTTGCCTAGATTGTTTAAAACCAAGGTATTTGTATGTATCTTGTTCATTCATTGGCTCAATTTGTTCACCGGTTTCAAGTAGGTAGTTGTTGTTAGTAAATTTTCCTTTCAAAATTGACAAAATTTTGCACTTATCGACTCCAAATTTCATTTGAATATCTTATGAAAACTGTTCAGTAGTTTTTGCTAACATAAACAAGGTGTTTTTTTCGGTTGAATAAAGTTTTATGTCATCCAAGTACATGAGTTGCGATAAGGTATACTGGGAGTTATTACTGTAAAGTGTAAATCCTTCATTGGTTTCATTCAATAATTGTGAAAGAAGATTGAGGGCCAAGCAAAACCACAAGGGGCTAAGAGCGTCCCCCTGAAAAATTCCACGTTGGATGCGGATTGGTTCAGAAGTTAGAGATTTCATGGAAGATTGTTTTATTCTCAGTACAGTTTGCCAGTGTTGCATGGAATTTTTAAGAAAGGATATTAATGTTGGGTTTATTCTGAACAGTTTTAATATTATTCCCACGAGTAGCTGGGGACCTAACGGTCAATCACAGCAAAGCCCCGCGTTCACTGTGATAAGGGTAAATTAAATTAGAGGTCCCTTAGTCTCTAAAGTTCGCATACTTACGACTAAGCCCCCTTAGCCATGGAGCCCTCGGCGTATGCTGTTCCACCTTGGCTTGGGTTGTATCTCTCTTGGTCTGTCTTCTCGTCTTAGGCCAATCCGACATGAGTTATTATTATTATTATTTATTAATGTAATAATTATAAATTTCAACATGGCCGATCGGATTAATATTAATAATTTACTTTGAATAAGTAGAAAAGTAACATTGATATTATCTTATCTACAACGTCATAATTTTTAAAGATCATTTTTAAGGTGTACAATACTGTAGTACATTATTTTGGTCTATCTCGTAGGGTTCAGCCAGCGTTTGCAATGCAAGCGCAAAAAATGTGTTTATTTACGACATCACATCAGAAACCTCTAAAATGATCAGCGTTTCTCTACTATATTGTACATATAAACCTTCCTCTTGAATCAATCTATCTATTAAAAACAACCGCATCAAAATTCGTCGTGTAATTTTAAAGATCTAAGCATACATAGGGACAGACAGCGGTCAGCGACTTTGTTTTAATCTTTGTAATGATTATATTCCTGCCTTACAAGTTTAATTAACATTTAACATTATACACAAAACATAGTTATACATATATGTTTTCTGTTTTTAAATAATTAAACGAACTTTCAAACGCCACCTCAGGGTAAGCATTGGTGTATCGTTTGAAAGGGTGAGTCAGATTAACTTCAGGCACAAGTGACATTATATCTTTGATCCCGAGGTTGTTGGTGATATTATATGGCACCAATATATGTATGTATATGGTTAGAGGTGATCGCTTAACACTAAGTAGCCGATATTTAGGCGTTAATTAACAAATATTAACTGAGTCGAGCCATAATAATACACATTTTTAATAGAGGCTTTGTAGAAACATATAGATAAACTAGCAACTCGCCCAGCATCGAACAGGTGCAATGATGATACTAAATATATTCAAACGTCTACGTAAAAAATCTTTATTCAATATAGAAGTGTTACCGGTTCGGAAATTAACACCTCGGACCTAAGAGCCGGCGAAATAGATTCAGCGGGTTTTTTTTTTATTTCATGTACAGTAATAATAAATATATTTTTGGTTATTAGAAACAGCCTGGACGGTTATCTCATTTCCAAGGTGTGCAGTCAGATAAGAAGTCATTAGTGTTGTAGTATTATTAAGACACAAACGCTCTTTAACGATTCTTTTAAATTTACATTGAATATTTTTGAACGTTTTACAACAAGATCTGCGATCTTGTTGTAAAAACATATACATTTCCCCAAAAAAGACTTACTAATCCTGCGTAATCTGGTATTTCGAGTAACATGTTTCTGCTTGTTCCTAGTATTAATGGAATGTACGTCACAATTTCTGAAAAAATCATTTATGTTTTTGCGTACATACATAACATTATCAAAAACAAATTGAGAAGCGATATTCAAAGTCATTGTTTAATTTCTTTAAATTTACACCTTAACAATTTTTTTAGGCCTAGGTTATAGATTGCACGAAGCGCCCTCTTCTGCAATACAAAAATGGTATTTATATCAGCAGCATTATCCCAGAGTAGGATGCCATAAAACATTATACTTTGGAAATAATTAAAAACACTAGGCGAGCCGTATCAACGTCAAACAAAAAGTCTATTTTTTTTTACCGCGTAGGCTGCAGAGCTGAGTCTATTCGCCAATCTATTTATATGGTGGCCCCATTGGAGCATAGAGTCTATTGTAATACCAAGGAACTCTGTTGTTTCTAAAACATCTAATACTTCCCCATTTAAAAGTACATTCGTTTTGACACATATTACATTGGACGTGAATTTAATACATTTTGTCCTCTTGCTATTTAACAGTAAATTATTAACACTAAACCATTGCACTATTTCAGAGAGAGCATTGTTTATATGGTCATATTTTATAAGACGTCTTTTTATTTTAAAAATTAAAGAAGTGTCATCAGCAAACAATTCTATCTCGTGTTTATTACCTAAAAGATCTTGCAGGTCATTTATACAAACGAAGAAGAGAAATGGTTGGTCCATTTGTATTTGATCCTTGAGGGATACATTTTAGATTTTTATTAATAAGTATTAATGAGCTGAGCCGAGATGGCCCAAGGGTTGGAATGGGTGCATCTTAACCGATGATTTCGGGTTCAAACCCAGGCAGACACCACTGAATTTCCATGTGTTTAATTTGTGTATAATTCATCTCGTGCTCGGCGGTGAAGGAAAACATCATGAGGAAACCTGCATGTGTCTAATTTCAACAAAATTCTGCCACATGTGTATCCACCAACCAGCATTGGAACAACGTGGATGAATATGCTTCAAACCGTCTCCTCAAAGGGAGAGGAGGCCTTAGCCCAGCAGTGAGAAATTTACTGGCTGTTAATGTTAAAATAATATTTGACGACCTCCGTGGTCGAGTAGTGTGTACACCGGTTTTCATGGGTACGCCACTCCGAAGTCCCGGGTTCGATTCCCGGCCGAGTCGTTGTAGAAAAACTTCATTAGTTTTCTATGTTGTCTTGGGTCTGGGTGTTTGTGGTACCGTCGTTACTTCTGATTTCCATAAAACAAGTGCTTTAGCTGCTTACATTGGGATCAGAGTGATGTATGTGATGTTGTCCAATATTTATTTATTTTCATACAATTGTTATTTTCAATATTCACATAGTTACTATGTGACATTTTATGAAGTGAGATATTTCGTTTATGTCAATAGTATTTTCTTGTGGCAATTGCTTTATGTAAGGAAAAGTAAATAGTATAATTTTTGCAACATTTAAATGAATAGATTATTTTTATTTATATTTCCCCTTCTCCCAATTAATGTTACTACCGCTAGTAATTCGCTCGCGAAACTTCGCGTTTATTCAAATGATGTTTTAGGAATATCGGAACCTAGAACAGGTTTTGTTTTGATTTCATTTCATTGTAAACTGCAAGTCACACATCTACATTCGGCGCCAAAATGATGAAACCTTATTTAAATGAAATATTTAATGTAAAATAGTTCATTAGTTGAGTCAAAATTGGAGTTTGTCGATTACAATTTACTTTAATTTTGTTTACGTTTTTCATTGTTTTTCGTATGTACAGCCGTTCCACTCTCTAACCATCCCAGTAACTTTTTCCCCTCGCTAAAATTAATTACTTGTTAAATCGTAACAATTTACTAAAATGCAATCAAGAATCCTCTTTAATTTTCTGCACTTTTACGACTGGAGCTCTTCAAAATGAGACCATAACCGATCTTCGATGTGCAGCTATACTAATTAATTAATATTCATCATCATCATCATAATCAGCCTGTATCAGTCCACTGCTGGACGTAGGCCTCCCCCAAGGCGCGCTATTGAGCCCGATCTTCGGTCCTTCTTATTCACTTCCTACCAGCCACCTTCCGTAATATTTTATATAAATAATATTATTAAACTTGTTTTAGGATAATGAGTACTATTCAAAATACTATCACTAACTTGGAGGTAGGACTTTGTGCGAGCCCGTCGGGTAGGTACCACCGACTCATCAGATATTCTATCGCCAAATAACAGTACTCTGTATTGTTATGTTCCGGTTTGAAGGGTGAGTGGGCCAGTGTAATAACAGGCACAAGGGACATAACATATTAGTTCCCAAGGTTGGTGGCGCATAGGTGATGTAAGGAATGGTTAATATTTCTTACAGCGCCTTTGTCTATGGTCGGTGGTGAACACTTATCATCAGGTGGCCCATTCGTCCGCCAACCAATGCCATAAAAAAAAATCTTAGTAACTAATTGTCCTTTACATAAATTGTTTAGTAAAACACGCATATGTCTTCCATTTCATCACAACATATTATCACCAGTCAGATCTATAGTTGAAATATCGTCGTTGTTGAATTGAGACGCTAGGGTGGGTGCTTTACCAACCAGTCCATCAAATAGACACTGAGTTTTTTGCTCTGGAATCACTATATCTATTAAAGAAAACCACATCAAATGTTGAAAAAGGGTAACTTCTCGGTTGAATCTACATTTCGAACCGGTGGTAGCTTCTTTTAATAGGTATAGCTTGTTAGTTGCTATGCTATAATCGTAACAGCTCCACTGGTAGGTCGTTCTGCCAAAGTCACTTCAAATCAAATCAAATCAAATCAAGTTTATTCAAGTAAATTCCACAACGAAGCGTTTTTGAATCGTCAATATTAAAATACTACCACCTTTTCGGAAAGCAGCCTCCAGCGAGAAGAAACGGCAAGAAACTCGCATAGTTGCTCTTTTCAAATAAACAGATTAACAATACTGTTTTTTTACGATAATTAGTGTCCTGTGATGGAACCCGAGCCTAAATCCAGGCGTTTTTTTCTAAAAAGTACTCCTTTAATGAATAATAAGACTTATTTATTAATTTAGTCTTAATAAACTTTTTAAATTTCGTAAATGGTAAATTGGTTACATTTCCGGTATCTTATTATATATGCGTATACCATTGCTCAAAAACGTTCTGTGTACCGTATGCAAACGGAAAGTAGGGGTTACAAGTTTATTCTTATTTCTTGTATTAATAGTATGTATATCAGCTTTTATGGAATACTTTTGTATATTCTGCTGTATAAACATTATATTATTATAAATATATTGTGAAACAGCCACAAATTTTACACGAAATCTTTCGCGTAATGATGTCCTAGAGCTAATATTGTAAATAGTTCGAACAGCTCTTTTCTGCAGAATAAATACTATTTCAATATCTGCTGCATTACCCCATAACAACATTCCATATGACTAAGACTGTGAAAATTACTAAAATAAACTAGTCTAGCAGTACTTATGTCCGTGAGTTTTCTTATTGTTTTTATTGCATAAATGGCACTACTTAGTTTCCCTGCTAGGGCATACAAATGGGTGCCCCACTGAAGTTTGGAGTCAAGGGTTATCCCTAGAAAGGCCGTCGACTCAACAAACTCAAGCCTTTCATTATTCAAAATGACGGCAGAAGAATTTGATTTGACATTTGGCAGAGAAAACAAAATACATTTAGTGTTTTTTGCATTTAGTACCAAATTATTTATGTCAAACCAACCAAGAACCCGCGACAGAGCACTGCTTACAACGTCATAGTTGTTTATTTTATCTGTCGAGTTTAAAAATAAGGGATGTATCACCTGCAAACAGTACAATGTCGGAACAGCTTATTTGATTGTATATTTATACAATATCGGGATCTTCTATTAAGAGCAACTATGCCATTTACGTTCTAAATATCTGTTAATGAGAAATAATAAAGAAAGGTTTTATTACCCTTCTAATTATTTAACCCCTTATCCCGTAAACAAACTTAATTAAAGTGTATCTTTAGAGTTGCCATAGACTATAAGTAGGATTGTTAATATGTTGGAATGAATTCAAATAATTTGTAAAAAATACATCGGTAAAGAAAGCATATTATTCGATACAAGATTATATAGATGATAAAAAAGCGTGGAGTTAATGTTTGTTGACTTCCAGGCAGGATGTATTATATATGTTGCTGTAAAAGCTCGAACTAAGGTAAATCTTAAGATTTTCCAGTAAAACCTAAGATTTACTGACACGAGTTGGTAAATGTAAGTATTTATTATAAAGGGACGACTTTTTCGGACTTTTACCATTCCAACCTTTTTTTTTTGTTTTACGAGGAGGAAATACATTTAAGTATTCCGCCCGGTCGAAAGGGGGGGGGGGACCGGGACGGATATGTGGGACTCCTGGGGCTGAAGGCCCCGTCCTACCCACTAAAACCTCCTCGAATGTCCGCCTCGCCGCAAGGCGGCAGGACTACGGGAACGCACGTGGCTCACCAACGCGGCCCTGCCAGCGGCCGACGCTGTAAAGGAGCGACCCGGCATGAAAGGCACGCCAGGGTGTTACGGCGCATCTTCCGACTCCGCCTCCGTCTGAACCGTGACGGACTGCCCCCGAGCTAGGTGGCAGCGGATGTAAAATTCCGCTACCAACCACACTATGTCCCGATCAATGCATTCGGCCTAGATGGTCACGGCGCCATCGACTAGGTCTCCGTCGACGCAGCGGGAGGGAGTTGGTGTCGTCCACCCACTGCCGCTCCGCCTCCTCCTTTGCGGACATTACGTCTTCGCTGAAGACCCGTAATGCCACCCAAGCCTCTTCACTCGCGACTATCTTTCGGAATAAGGCCGGAAGCGAGATGTCTCCATCAAAGGCCGTGGACAGGGCTGCGCGAGGCTCCCCCCAAGCTGGGCACTCTGCACGCGTGTGCTCGGCCGTGTCCACGGCTCCGTCGTCGCAGTGGTGGGTCTCTCCCCACCATTTCGCACAAGTATTTGGCGAAGCAGCCGTGACCGGTTATGAGCTGCGTCAGGTGATACGTGAGTGGGCCGTGGTGGCGCTCGAACAACTCTCTTAACATCGGGCGAATGGCCGCCACGAGTTCCCCACTGGCATCCGGAACTCGTAGCCGATCCTCCCACTTATCCATGAGGCGATGTCTTGCCTCCTCTCTCCACTGCTGTACTTCGCGCAGGAGGGGTCGGTTCCCGCCTGCTCTTGCAGCCTTGACCCGCCAGTTGAGTTCGAGTTGACTTCGACCTCGAGGTCCCAAGGCGGGCTTCCGGACAGCAAGCCGGCTGCGGTGTATGACACCGTCCGGTACGCCCGGGCCGCCCTGAGCGCTATCGCCCGCCACGGACGTCGCAGCGAGGCGACGTTGCGAGCACTCAGAGCGTCCGCCCATTTCGGCGCACCGTAAAGTGCCACCGAGTGCACCACGCCGGAGTACAGCCGCCTGTAGGAACCACCCGGCCCTCCAACGTTGGGCAATGTTCGCCCCCAACGCTCCGGCTGCAGCCACTAGTCTTGGGGCCAAGCGCCAACTTCCACCTGCCATCGAAGACGAGTCCCAGGTACTTCATCGTCGACCCGATGGTGATGGAAACTCCGCCGACCGTAATAATCATACCTTGAGGTGGCGTGTTCCGAGGTCCATGGAAGACTAGGGCCTCGGACTTGTGCAAGGCCACCTCAAGGCCCAGAGCACGAAAGCGGTGGACCGCATGTGCCACCCCCGCCGTGGCAAGTTACGCTGTGGTACCTGAGGCCTTCAAGTACCACTTCCCAGCACTGCGTCCAGCGTCGAGAGGCCCCGGCGAAAGCCGTTACCATTCCAACCTAACCTAACCTAACATGTAAATCCTAAGATTTACCAAGTGAATGATGGTAAAAGTTCGAATCCCAAAGTTTTATGGACATTTACCATTCATAATCGGTAAATCTTAGGTTTTACTAGAAAATCTTAAGATTTACCGTAGCTCGAGCTTTTACAGTAATATATACATATGTTACTTAATTGTATTTAACTAACATAAATTTGTATTTTTTAATGTTGAAAAAGAATAATCACTGCGTTTCTTGCCGGTTCTTCTCGGTAGAATCTGCATTCCAAACCGGTGGTAGCATCGCTTAATATAGTTTGTTAAATTACAATTCAAAAGTTCTTGTAAAAGCCTACTTGATTAAAGTATATTTAGATTTTTATTTTTGATAAGAATTTGTCACATTCCTCCTTCGCTAGTCAAGACTACAGAATAAAAAATAGTACAGAAGTTTCACTTCTTTAATTTCGAAGAAAGCCATGTAATATATTCAAACAGGGTTTCTATTAATATATGTTGGTATTTGATCGTAATACGCCAACGCCCATAAACAGAGAGAGTGGGGTTCTTTCCGACTGGTCTAAAGGTCAATCCAGGTACATTCCTCGAGACCTCGGTTATCACGTCAATCCTTTCGGCCTTAAAACCCAAGGTTATACATTGGCCAATGCCTGGACATTGGAACTATAAGAAATCTTGCATTGTCAATGCGTCACCAACCTTGGGAACTGAGATATAATGTTCCATGTGCCTGTTATTTTTTATGTCATATATGTAGACGAACTGGCAAATGGCCCTCCTGTTGGTTAGTGATCTACACTGCCCATAGACTTCGGAGAAGATAATGTAGCCACTTAACAAAAACGATGAAATATGAAACCGACACGCAAATTTTAAGCGAGCTGTTTCATCCGTCCGTGACCGCAGCGAATGAGATTGAATGGACGAATTTCAACAGTGGCGCAGCTAGGTGAGCAAGGGCCCCGGTGCATAGGAAATTAATCGCGCCCTCGCCCCCTCTTTCAACTCCCTCGTTAACTTGTATTTCCCTTCAAAATTATAGATAGGAAAAAAAATCTTGTGATTAGGGTCGAAGTTTTGTAGCTTCAGGAGATGGCGAGTTGGCTGACCCGCTCTCTTTTCAAAGCTTAGGTTAGAGGGCCCCTTGAGCGCCAGGGCCCTGGTGGTTCAAAGGTTTCTCATAATATTTAGAATATATTAATAATAACTGCGTTATGAGTGATCGTAATGGAAATTTCTCATAGAATGCATATCTATTAAACTACTGATAATTTATTTTCTATTTGATTTTGTTTTCTAGAAAGTTCGTTTTAAGCAATACCTTGTATGTATAAAGCAACACACACCACATGCACATCAAGCATTCTTACACACACACACACACACACATACATCACACAAACACACGTGCACTTTGTAAAAATTATTAATTTTAGTTATCTTTTCTTCATTTCATATTAACTAGTGGGTTGCCCGCGATTTTTTAGTAATTTCGAAACCTATGACAGGTTTTGTTTTGATTTAATTTAATTATAAACTGCAAGTCACTTATCTACATTTAGCACCAAAACGATAAAACCTCTTTTGAATGTTTTTTTTTAATATCAAATAGTATGACATTAGTTCAGTTAGAAAGTTTACGTTTTAATTTTTTTCTTAAACTGTCCAGTAACGTTTTTACGCTCTCTAAAATTAATTCTTAGTTAAAACTATTTAGTAAATTGCAATCAAGAGTCCTCTTTAATTTTCTGCACTATCTGAAGCTCTTCAAAATGAGACAATAACCGATTTTTAATATGCAGCCATCGTCCCATAATCACTGGGACAGAAATCGGCTTACGCTACTAATATTAAAGATTTAAAGTTTCTTTATTCTTTAGTTGCTTATAAGACACGGTGTTATGGAAGAGTAGGTCCCTCTGACACGAATATGTATCACTAGAGAGACCCAACCTTAAATAAATATGCTATGTATACTTGTGACTGTTTCCTGCCTTTCTTATTTTCAATATTTAAATGTCTTTGGCTCGTGATTTCGTCTAGTTAGTTAGGATCCTTGAGCCGAGATGGCCCAGTGGTTAGAACGCGTGCATCTTAACTGATGATTTCGGGTTCAAACCCAGGCAGGCACCACTGAATTTTCATGTGCTTAATTTGTGTTTATAATTCATCTCGTGTTCGGCGGTGAAGGAAAACATCGTGAGGAAACCTGCATGTGTCTAATTTCAACGAAATTCTGCCACATGTGTATTCCACCAACCCGCATTGGAGCAGCGTGGTAGAATATGCTCCATACCTTCTCCTCAACGGGAGCCTTAGCCCAGCAGTGGGAAATTTACAGGCTGATTATGTTTATTATGTATGTTAATTAGGATCCATATTAAGTTGATTTTGTGTAATAACCGTGTTATTTTAGAGCGTCAGAGATTATAAATTCAGTCGACTATAGAGGGTCCAATGAAACGAGGTTCATCTTTTATATACGTTTTTAATATAAATATTTTGTTTAATTAATTTGAATAATAATAATCGGATGTATGATATACCGGTCCCATTTCCTTTAACACCTCTTACGAGTATCTGAACGATGTCGCTCCTTTCCATCTTTCTAAAGATTTTTTTTAAAATAAATATTTATCTTAATACCCCAATGTGCTACCAATCTTGCGTATTAAGATTTTATGTATCTTTTGAAAAATTACGTTAAACTGACTCACTATCCCTTCAAAGATTGCTGTTATTTTAGAATATACGATGATTAGGGGTATCTAGTCAGACAAGCTTGCTCGAAGCCCTACCACCAAAATTTAACTGCTATTTTATATCTGTCATATATTTAATGGGTGTTACCTTTGGTAGTAGGAAAAAAGATAAGCAAACTTTAGATTTACGTATTTCATGCGATTCGCTAATAACTCAACTATGTTGTGCACTACTAAGAGTTTATGATTAATATATCTTTATTTATAATACAACACTGTTACACTTAACTACTAATTTTCACTTTAATTTTCCTTTCAAAATTTCGATAAAAGTTTCGTCGACGTTCAAAACGCCATTCTTTCGCAAATCGATAGCGAATATCATAGATTAATCGAGCTCTCGACCAATGATATCGCGTCAATTTGCTGTCAAATGTTGTTTATTATTTCTCCTCTTATGGTTGGAATATAATATACGTAGTTTAATGGCAGAAATGTGTGACTGAGTTTATGGCCCTCATAATTGTCAGAAGTATGTTCTCAAGTGCCTGTACAGGCATATGTAGTATTTTTAGAAAAGAATAATCGTTTTATCAGTTTATTGCATTAATTAATCTATCTTTACTAATATTGTAAATAGGTTAAATCTGTTTGTTCGTATGTATGTATTAATCTTTAGAACAATAAAACTCTATGAATACATTATTCCTGAGTTCTATATAATAGAGTATAAATTATATTTAAATCAGAATATTATTAATAAATTGCGCTCGCGCGAAACGGGTCCGTAATTAGTGATAAAACATTTAACTGATACCGTAGAAGTTGTGAGGTATATATTTTGACAATATCCTGATAAATGATTAACTCTTTTTAATCGTTCGTTTCCAAGTTATATTTTCATCCGGATTCCATGCCAAACACAGACAAAAAACGAGAAAAAAAAAATAGCTAGTGTCACTCGAGCTGATTCAAGGATTACCCCATTTCTTTTCCGTCCAAATCTTTTCAGCCATTAAAAAGTTATTCAGAGCGTCATTCAACAAGAGCGTCGTCCCTGGACAGCGCCGAATAATTATAAAAATTTTGCACATCGTGGATAAAGCATTCATACCAATTTTTGACTATGAAAGACATCCTGCACGCCAAATAGTTTTGACAAGTGCAAGGAAAAGAAGAAATGCAATTTTTAAATGAATAAAATGACTCATTCATAGCAGAAAATGTATAATGTTTAATTTAATCATATTATGGGAAATTAGAAAGCATTATATAATTGCATATTTGCCTTAGTAATATTCAAAAAAAAAAAAACATTATAAAATTTTTGGCAACATTATCAAAGATAAACTTACCTTGCCGCAACGCAGCCGGAACTCCCATTGTCCTGCAGAAGCCATCGTTCAGCCTTTGCATATCGTGCCCAGCGTATAAATAGTTCTGTAATTGTCTCTGGTTTTGTTGTAGTCTCTCTTGTACGCTCAAGTTCATAACATCCTCCTCAGAATTCGTCAAGCCCAAAATAGCGGCTATTGTGAACGATTTTCCGGCCAAATTAGTCGCTTTACCCGTTAAGTCTACGCCGAAAGCGGACTGGCTGCTGTCTTCCTCCTCCAGTGTCGATGTCGGCGACGTCGGTGATACATCGACACCGAATCGATCGCTGTCTGCGAAATTTTCGGCGAATTTCTCTTCATCTATATTTAAGCTGTCGATATTTTGCTGATATGTTATGATATCCGTCAAATTTGGGTACACGGGGGTCTGTCTTTGCTCCATCATTGTTTTTTAATTCACTTTATAATCCATTGATAGGCACTTTGACATAATTAACACTTCACAGGCGTTTTTTTTTTTTATAATATATTTATTTATTATCTAAATTGAGCTATATTAATTAAGTAATCCGTATTATGGGTTAATTTCGTAGATTTAGACGGGTGCACTAACTGGTGGCTGTGACACGATTGCCTTGCGGTTTATGATTAAAAAGCACATTTTAAAATTGGAACCTGGGCGGGGCCAGACCTCAAACGATCGGTTTGGCGGGAAAAAAATGACATCGCATAAAGCGGTCAATTGAGGGTAGTTGATGGGGCATTTCTGGCCTTTGGGAGGGTAAGGGAGAGAGTGGGAGGGATCCGATTGGTGGGTCTCGCGCATGCGTCGACTGAGGCGTGGCCAGATTTAGTGGGTGTGGTCTTACTTTGATTTGCGGTCGCGAAAGCCTTTGATTGAGGCAGGGTCGGATTAGGTTATGCTATTTATTAATTGATTTTATTGATTTATAATAAATAAAAATAAAATATCGTATCATTTAGAGCTATTTATTAATCGCTATAAACGCTGTTTTCTGTGATATATACATATATATATCATAATATTAGAAAAGTGGGATGAACTAGGTTTATCGTGTATGTGTGTCTGTCTGTGGCATTGTAACTCCTAAACGGATAAACAGATTGATTTAGATTTTCGTTTGAAAGTTAACTAGTTGTTATTATATAAGACAAAATATACATCATTTTTATATAGCTTCGTGTGAAACGAGTATTTTTGTCGGTCAATTTTATTTGCGTGGTTTAAACCCGGTTACTATGTAATCCCGTCATAATAGACAAAAATAATCATGGTAAGCTTATAATGATTCGCATAGAGTTGAAAATTGCTATAAAAATAAGCTATAACTATTATTAAAATTATATATCAAAAATATACACCGATACCACGTCTGTTCAACAATATAAAGGTCAAAGGTCAAATTGTTTTTTTTTTTCATTATTCTCATAAACAGCCAGAGTTATCGTAAATTAACATTCACTTGGTGGTAGGTCTGTGCAAACCCGTCTGGATAGATACCACCCATATCATATTTTTAACCGCGAAACAGCAATTCTTAGTATTCATTTGTGTTAGTGTGTTTGAAACGACTAAGAGTAAAGGCTATTATTTTTAAGGTAAAGGTAACCGTACCGGACCGGATTTAATAATTCCTAACACCGCCAATGTGCCACCAACCTTAGGATCTGAGACATTATGTCCCTTGTACCTATAGTTACACTGAATCACCCTTCAAAGAAACACAACAATGCTAATTATTTATTCTTGGCGATAGAATATCTGATGAGGCGGTGGTGGGTGGTACTTACACTAAAAACTAACTTAATAATCTATTAATAAACTATTTTCCTCAGTCCGTCCCTGGTCGTCTTGCTACGAGCGTAGCATGAAACAATTTAATATCATAATCCGATACAGCTACGGAGCTACGATATTATGGATCCAATTCACGTTACATAGAATTAAATAATTATTTGGACAAGGTATAAAAAATATATCTGTTCGATATGATTGCTTGAAATTAATCTCTGTAACGATGGCCTAGTGGACGGATCTCGAGTATCTGAGCCGATGATCACGGGTACATTTCCTGGCGCCTGATAATTTAAGCGTGTTTAATTTTTTAGTTTTTTTTTTTATGTCAAGTCTGGATTCGAATTCGATGAATGACATTGACGTTGACATTCTGACAACTACGATTGGCTTCAGACAAAGGAACTCTTTAAGGCTCAATAGCGTGTAGATTTGTTCATTGAAAATATTAAAAAAAAAAATGATTTGTATGGGAATCTCCGTAAGGCTATATTAAGTTGGGAGATTTCCTGACGCACGTGATGGTGATCTGTTAAGAGGACATCTTACGTAAGACATATTATATTGCACAAGTCTTTGCGCAAGGATTGAGTGAAAGGCACTATCAAATTCCGGTCTCCAGTTTGCTCCGGTTTGATCCGGTTTGATCCGGTTTAATTTCATTATTAGTAGCTGTAATTGATGTTATAGTTTTTATTTGTAATTAATTGTATATTTTTATGTATATTAATTAATTTATTGTAATCTTATAGTTTCTCCTTCTCTTATTTAATTCGTTACCAATTTTTAAGGTTTCCCAAAGCAAAAAACGGGTCCCTATTACTGAGACTCCGCTGTCCATCCGTCCGTCACCAGGCTCTCATGTATCTCATGAACCGTGATAGTTAGACAGTTGAAATTTACACAGTGATGTATTTCTTTTGCCGCTATAACAACGAATACTAAAAAACAGAATAAAATAAATATTCAAGTAATACAACAGATATGAATTTTATACCGTTTTTATAAATAGGTACGGAACGCTTCGTTCGCGAGTCCGAATCGCTCTTGGATGATTTTTTAATATATTTAAACATCTCCTTTCGTTTAATAATTGTATCAATGTAAATAATATTGGAAACTGATATCGGTTAATTTCTGTTTAATAGTACTCTATTGATTTAATAAATAATTTGGCTCGACTCGGATTTTGAACCCACGGAAGAGCCTTATAACGAAGCCACTGCCTTATAACTAATAGGGCAGTTTAACGTGAAGATGAACTTGAATAGAAAAGTTAAGACTGAAGATAGACAGAGATGAAACATTAAAAAAAATCTATGGACAACTGTAATTTTTTTAGACATAGGTATTTATATGAAATAGGCTACTCGATGGTAAGTGACCAACGCCCATAGACAATAGCGCTGTAAGAAATATCAACCATTCCTTATTTCGCCATTGCGCCTCCATCCTTGGGAACTAAGATGTTATGTCCCTTGTGCCTGTTACACTGGCACACTCACCCTTCAAACCGGAACACAACAACACCGGATACTGTTGCTTGGCGGTAGAATATCTGATGAGTGGTTGTACCTACCCAGGTGGGCTTGCACAAAGCCCCACCACCAATTGGGTATATGGGTATATTTCTAAAAAACGAACAGTCCCTGCTTATTATGTATGACCAGAAGAACGTCTAGTCTCTAGAAGTAACGTCTGACAATCTGACAACAAGTAGTTTTTATTTATTAAAATATATTATTTATATAATTTATCTGTTACGTCCGTTTAGTTTATTATGTTTATATCTTTGTATTATATGTAAATTGCTTAATTCAAAAGTTTTATCGACTTAATATTTAAGTTAAATAATTTAACTTAGCCTTTTAATAAATATAAAAAAAAACTCCTGTCAAAAAAAATTAACTCTACCGTCGATTATGTGTCGAGCGAGTCTAAGAATCTTCAAAGTATTTAGTTTTTTTTTTTTAAATATTTGGAACTAAACCAAATGACATGCAGAATATGTTTTATAAATTGAAAAAAAATAATTGCGGCGTTTGTGACTGACTATCATACTAGACTAGACTAGCTAAAATTTACAAAATTCGAGTTTTTCCCATTAAAATCTTAAATATGGGGGGGGGGTTCTAATAATTTGTGTGAATTTTGGAGTCCAGATGAGCAGAGAGTACATTGTATATGTATTTAAATAAGTGTGAATAGATAATATCTGAAAAAAAGTCCTAATAGAAATAGTTAATGATGTATCTATTAAAATGAGCACAACCTGGCGCTAACTTTTGTACAGACATTTTGGAGATCAAAAACCTCTAATATAAAGTTTGTGTGCATCGATAATAGCAATGGACGATGGTACCGTTTACCATAACGTGGCATCTTTTCAGTCTATCTATCTATTTAAATAAAGCTCACTATAGATCGATTTGATCACGGAGACCTTAGATCAAGATTAAGTTTAAGAAATAGAAATTAGACGGGTACGAGTAAGGACAACTAAAAGTACAAATTACATTTCTAAAGTTTATTGAAAATAATAAATAGATATACTAGATTCTAAAACGATTTTTTTTTTTAATATTTCCAAATATTTATAATAAATAAATATATATATACCAAAAAATAAAGAAAAACATTTAACAAACTGGAGGAAAATGTACTGAATAGTTTTGAATATGTTTATTGGTATTAAATATATATATATATTAAACCAGTTACAGGGGGGGAGGGTTGTAGGTACAAAATAACCTATATATCCTTTGGGTTCAGCTTGCTTTATACCAAATATCATAAAATTCGGTTCAGTGGCTTAGCCGTAAAAGCGTTACAGACGGATAGATTACATCATATTTTTATATTACAAGTCAGAATGAAATATATAGTAAATAGTTAGAAATAAATCGGCTACGTATCTTTTATTCGTAGCCAATGACGTCAAACGAAACTTTTTTAATAATACGAATGATATTCAAAGCGGGCAATACCGTAGTGACATTAAAATGCTCAGCAAATTGAGAGATGCCGGCGTAATATTAGGCATTCAAGAATTATAGAACGCGACTCTACGTTTTATTTTAAATGGCAACATTATTTTTTTTCAATATATATTTCTCTGCACAGATTTAATACGTTAGTTTATAATTTTTTTTTTAATTTTTAACAACTAATTCAAAGAAAAGGTAAAATTTTGAATGACAAAGTATCAGCTTTAAAGATACTAGTTGTAGCCGGAGCTTCGTTCGTTTAGGGTCCGTCAGATTTAATGTGAAAAAAAAACCATGTCCTTCCTAGTTACTTTTAGCAAATTTTCATCAAATTTGATTCAGTAGTTTAGCCATTGAAGCGTAACAAACAGAATTTCGCATTTATAATTACAGTATGTATTAAACCTTTAGTTAATCTAATGTCGAGGTGATAAAAAACATCTCATTGAAATTAACTTCAATAAATTTAAACATTTCCTATACACAATAATAAGAGTAACAGCCTTTCAATCTCCCACAGCTGGGCTAAGGCCTCCTCTCCCTGAGGAGAAGGTTTGGAGCATATTCAACCACGCTGCTCCAATCTCCAACCTTATATCTGGTTAGAGTCAGAACAATAAAGCAAGTTTACTAGAGGTTCATAGTGACAATGATGTCCTTCTAACAGATTTCAGATACGGCAGACATTCGCGAGGGAGACTGGCCATGGAGAAATAGTTAGAGATATTGAGAGGCCCAGTTAGACCGCGTGCATCTTAACCGATGATTTCGGGTTCCAACCCAGGCAAGCACCGCTGAATTTTCATGTGCTTAATTTGTGTTTATAATTCGTCTCGTGTTCGGCGGTGAAGGTAAACATCGTGAGGAAACCTGCATGTGCCAAATTCATCGAAATTCTGCCACATGTGTATTCCAACAACCCGCATTGGAGCAGCGTGGTTGAATATGCTCCAAACCTTCTCCTCAGGGAGAGGAGGCCTTAGCCCAGCAGTGGGAAAGTTACAGGCTGTTAATGAAATGTATATAATGTAATATATTAAGAGAAGCGAAACCATCGGCGCATGTATTAAGTATATAAAATAATTTCTCTAAAACGCAACATCTTCCGGTATAAGTTTTATGTATGTTTATTTATTCGTTTTTTCAGTTATGCAATACGAAATAGAGACATCTTATTAAGGCTTTAAGTATATATTATTATTAAAATTCCTCATTACAATAGATATAATTGTAAATATAATCTCTGATTGTGGAAATCGCGCTTAAACATCGACGATGTCAGTAGTAACCGTTACAATTCTTAGATCACCAATGCGCTTTGGGATAATAAGATTTTAATTTTTCTACTTACACTGGATCAGTCAAACCAACCAAAACCAGTCCAAAGCGGAACACAAAATACTATGGGGTTAGAATTTATGATGAGCGGGTCGTACCTACCCAGACGGACTAGCGCCAAAGGACATAATGTCCCTTGCTGGGCTAGGACTTCTTAACCCTTTAGATAGACGGTTAAAACACACATTCCACCACGCTGTTCCTTTGTTCCTTGTTCATGCAGGTTTCCGTATGATGTTGCCCTTTACAGCCGAGTAAATAATTTGTTACCACTGGACCATAAGATTTTTTTTTTTTAATTTATTTTACTCATTGAACTCTGAGAATATATTACATATATATTTTTAGACAAGCACTTCTCAATAAAAACAAAAAAAAATGATGTTTTATTTGAGTGTAAATTTATGTCAATAATAAAAAAACATACATTCAAGATCGGAAAGTAAAACTGATTTTGCTTCTGAAAAAAAAAAAACAAAATATAATTTAAAAGAAAGTTATTTGTTAATGAATTGTTGATAATGATAATTTGATAATTGATTTGTTCCCGGTTCCAGCGTATCCAGAAGAGACGCTTAACTTTCCCGCCAATTTTGTCTTTTTTTTATAATGTTGCCCGCTTCAAAAATCGTAGCGACAACAATTATAAGTAAATTTCTATTTACGAGTGTCGCAGATGACCATAGGCGATGTTAATCCCTTTCCATCAGGTGAACGTAAAAAAAAAACCCGCGCCAATACTAACCTTACTGTCAAAGATTTGAAAGCCCGCAAACAAAATGGCGGTTAAGTGTTAAGTTATGACGACCTCCGTGGTCGAGTAGTGTGTACACCGGTTTTCTTGAGTACGCCACTCCGAGGTCCCGGGTTCGATTCCCGGCCGTATGTAGAAAAAGTTCATTAGTTTTCTATGTTGTCTTGGGTCTGGGTGTATGTTATACCGTCGTTACTTCTGATTTTCCATAACACAAGTGCTTTAGCTACTTACATTGGGATCAGAGTAATGTATGTGATGTTGTCCAACATTTATTTATTTAAGTGAATATAACGCATGTTTTTTTACGTTGCTGTTCTAGGGAAAAAATCCTTTTTGTTATTTGTCAAAATTTAAACATACTTCTTGGGGTTAAATATTAACTTACTAAATAATGTAATTCACTTGTAATGTGATTGAAATTACACATAAACGTCATTACATACGACAAAGTATAATTACAGTCAACAAAGTAACTGTTAAACATTTAAAAAATAACATAAATCAGAATAAAATTGTTTCTATATGATTTTAGGTTTACGTTTAAATTTAAAATAAGACGTAGCGTTGGTTACATTTTTAGCTAAGCTATTGTACAGTTGTGCTTCCTCGAATTCGATAATTTTAATTATATTTGTTTTTGTCACGGGTAACTCTAATTTATATTTATTCCTTGTATTATATTTATATTATTTGGAAATAAATTAATACAACCCACAGAAGTTTAATTTGATCTATTAAATTACAAATGATAGAATTTAAGTATTGTACACTATTTTATTTTGAATTACCAACAAAAGTTAGAGTCTTAAAATTTAATTAATTTAAGTTCATAATATACAAAATAATTTTGCTTTTAAATACTGAGATAATGAGTTTTTTTTATGAATCCTGTACAATGAATAACATAATTTTTAACTTTGCCGTTTCATAAATTCAAATCATTTGTAAAAAATACATTGGTAAAGAAGGTATATTATTCGATACGAGGTTATATAGATGATAAAAAAGCGTGAAGTTAATGCTTGTTGACTTCCAGGCAGGAGACATAACATACATATATAATTGTATTTAACTAACATAACTGTATTTTTATTGAGTTTCTAGCTAAAATTTAAAGATAAAATTGAATATATATATATATTCAATTTAACATTTGAATCGTTATTTAACAAGATTATATTAAATTATTTCACAGAGAGGAACGAAGAGAAAACTCAATAATTACTCCATAAAACATAAACACTTATATTTATATAAAACTTCCTTGAAAATCGCATAAGTTAACGTCACGCTTTTTTATCATCTATATTGTGTTGAGTTATAAGATAAGAAGTTTTCGGTGATAGGGTTTTGTCCGTCAGTATTCTACCGCTAAACAACAGTACTCAGTATTGTAGTGTTGTGTTTCGGTTGGAGGGTGGATGAGCCAGTGTAACTACAGACACAAGGGACATAATATCTTAGATGCCAAGGTTGGTGGCGCTTTGGCGATGTAAGGAATGGTTAATATTTCTTACAGCGGGTAACCAATTACCAGGTGACCCATTTTTTAAATCAACAAATGTATGTAAATGGTTTTAGTATGGAAACGAATGCTTTGACACAGGAAGGAAATATTCAAATCAAAATCAAAATGTACTCTATTCAAGTAGGCTTTTCAAGCAGTTTTGAATCGTCATTTAACAAACTATATTAAGCGAAGCTACCATCGGTTCGGAATGCAGATTCTACCGAGAATAACCGGCAATAAACTCAGTAGTTACTCTTTTTCAAAATTCAATATAAAGTCATGTTAGTCAAATATGATTACACAATATGTTTATAACACATCCTGCCTCGAAGTCAACGAGTATTAACTCCACGCTTTTTTATCATCTGTATAATCTTATATTGAATAATATGCCTTCTTTAACAATGTATTTTTTACAAATGATTTGAATTTATGAAACGGCAAAGTTAAAAATTACTGCGGAATTTTATTATAGAAACGGATACCTTGCCCCAAGAAGGATTTGTTGACTTTGCGTTTTCGCAGACTTGGTCTCATAAGATCATATTTACTTCTCGTGTTTAATATCACCAACTGGTTAAATTAGCCGAGCCAATTTACTTTAACGCCAAAGGCTACTTAGAGTCGAACTTATTGATAAACAATTTCATTTTAAAGAGTGCCCATTATGCCTGGCTATTTCTATTCATATTCAATGTAAGTACTTAATTAGATGGACAAAAAAAAGAGACGTTGAGTCTCTTTCGCCGGTTCTTCTCAGGTCAGGGTGTTTCCTTTTCCGAACCGGCGGTAGTGTTTAATTTGACTATCAATAAGTAAGTGTAATGCTTCTATATTGAATAAAGGAATTTGAGTTTGAGTTTGAGTTTCAATAAAATAATCAAAAACTAAATGCTAGATAATATTACAATGTTTACATAATTAAATAAATGAAAACAAAATCAAATGTGATACAGCATTTTAAAATACTTTAATATTTAATAATTACGGATGAGCTGTATTGTGTTTTCCACATAGACGGACGGACTGCGTACTTGTGTTAATAGTGTGGATAAGTATCAAAGGGCCCTCGGAAGGGCGAAGTGTAAAGCGAGGGCCCGCAATCACATGATGCGCTTTTTATGCGCTCACCCTTAACGTGTAGGGTTGACAAAAAATGTATATGACATCAATTTTGAAAAATAATGTTTGATTGGATTTTAAAGATTTTATTAATTGTATTTATGTATTTTGTAAAGATGTTCGGACTAGGCGGCGACTATTCGACAAAGAGTGCCGACTAACTGACTTCTTCTATTATACATATAGACATTTTATTGGCAATATCAGGATTATTCGAGATAAGTGGGCGTATATTCAAACGATTTTATATATGAACGATCCACAAATTCAGTAAGTTTTTAATTAAACAAATCAATTACACAGATATATTCACAATAGTCATCAATATCGATTCGTTAATAAATCATATACAAAAACACACATAAATCACTGAATCTATTACAACAGAATAAAGATAATGTTGGAAATTAGCGATTCGTCGCATACGTGGTGCGCGGGAAATCTTGAATGTAGCCGTCGATCCAAGATGGCCGCCGCGCTACCATCGACGCGACGCTTCGCTAGAGCGCCGTTCAACTCCCATTGACACTCTTTTCCAACAAGTATGAATAAAGAAGAATAATTATCTTTCACTCTAATGAACAGTAACACTTTATTTTTTAAACAAAATAACCGCTCTGACCTGTGGAAAGAAAAAAATCAAGAGACCGATTTGTCGATCTCTGTGTAACCAAATAATCGGTTAGTCGGCCAAAGTTATAATCGGCACATCTCTACGATTTTAATTTATGCAGGTAATAACTAAAATAAAGAATAACATTATTGAAGTGAAACTTATATGGACACTGACTAAAATTTCAAGGTCTTATTTGAGAGCAAAGTTTACCTAATATTTAATAAATGAGTAAAACTTAAAAGACGTGAAAAGGTTCAATCGAAGAAGGAATAAAGATAAACAAAACTTAGATTTACGTATGCCACGCGATTCGCTAATAACTCAACTACATTGTGCACTACTGAGAGTTCTTGATTAAGATATATGTATTTACAATACACTTAACTAAGTGTATTGTATATAGTTTAAGTTTACTTCCAAAGTTCCGATAACAGTTTCGTTATCGACGTTTAAAACGTCAATTCGCAAATCCATAACGAATGTCATAGATTATTCAAGCTCTCGACCAATGATATCGCGTCAATTGGATGTCAAATGTTGTTTATTTGGCTTTTGTTCTCTTCTAGTTAAATGTGTATAGTGGCAACCCTGTCTTAGTTCTGTCAACGGTCGGTCTGTGCGTTGTGATTAAAATTCCTGGATCTAATAACGAACTCATATATAAAACTCTTATAGCTGTCTGACGTTTGTTTGTCACGCATTTCATTTTATTGCTTGTTTAACTTAAGTTTCAATTTTGTTCGTATAGTTTTTTTTAAATACCAGTGTAAAAAAATAATTAATTTTATTTGATTGAAAATTCACTAACGTCTTTTGTTTCGTGATTTATTTTTAGATACAATAAAATTGCGTATAATGTATAATTGAATTATGAATTCGATTTTCAAAAATAAGGTAGGTATTATTTCGTTGAATATTATTCTTTTTCAAGGACGATTGACGGTTGATCAAAAAATCGTTTTATTTTTTTTTTACATTAAGAATACTGAATGATTTTTAAGTAAATATGAATTATTATTTACCCGTATCTACTAACCTAGATTTAAAAAAAAAACATTGTATATCTATGGTTAGAACAAGACCAACGTCGAAACGAAAATAGTTCGGAATTTAAAATTGATATATGTCAATTAATATATATTATTTTAATGTAAACGAAGAACTAGATAACTTTACTTACCGTGCATCGTATAACATTAATGATAAACCAACTAATTATAGAAAAAAAAAAATGGCGCAATATTTGCTTGTCGATCTACCAGACAACCATTAGCTAGTTCGTTCGGGCTTTAGAAAATTATGAATGTTGTCTGTGGTGAATTTATTCATATTTGTACATACGATCGAATTCAAAATATAATTCCATATGATATCATAATAACACAAATGAAAATGACAATTTTATCATTTTTATTTGTGTTAGTATGTTTATACTAATAATTATACAAACAATTAATATTTTACTAATAAATGTATAAAATTACATAACATTAACAGTCTGTAAATTTCCCACTGGTGGGCTAAGCCTCTCCTTTTGAGGAGAATGCTTGGAGCATATTCCACCACGCTGCTCCAATGCGGTTTGGTCGATACATATATAGCAGAATTTCGTTGAAATTAGACACATGCAGGTTTCCTCACGATGTTTCCCTTCACCGCCGAGCTCGAGATGAATTATAAACACAAATTAAGCACATGAAAATTCAGTGGTGCTTGCCTGGGTTTGAACCCGCAATCATCGGTTAAGATGCACGCGTTCTAACCACTGGGCCATCTAAGCTCACTTAATAAATGTACATTTTAAACAAATATGTAGATTATGTTTCTTTTTTTTTTGGTTTTGCATAAAATATCTGTGACATTAATTTGGCATGAAATTAATTTAATTCAAATCTTCCTTCGACTTCTTTGATCCACAAAAGCGTCCACAGACTGCATCTCCGACTACAACAAATTAAAAAATACACTAAATTAAAAATGTTTTCATTTTTCTTATTTATAATTTATAAGTAACACGTTTTTTTTTTAAATTTAATTCAAAGTTATTTAAAATATTCGTATCTAAAACGTTAAAAAAAATAATAAATAATTACTTAAATTTTATCCACTATTTTATTGTTTTTTTTTCTTTTTTTAAATATGACAACAGCAGTATATATTATGCCAAATATAGAATTTCTTTTGTTTTTCATAATGTTTCAGGTATGTAGTTTTAAAAAAGGAAATAATATTTTTACGTTCTCAAAATAATATCGTTCATATATAACAGGTTTCTTAGTTATTATAGAAGTATATAGAAGTGTATAAGGGATAATAACGCTTATTACCCCATAGCTCACTATCTCATTATACGACATACCAAGTGAATAATGGAACAGGAGAATACGTGGAGTGGATTGAATTTTTGTATTTTCAATTCAATTTTAATGTTAACATATAGAATTCAAACATTTGTGTTTTACTATGTATAAATGTCAAAATCAAATTGACAGTACTAAGTGTATTTTAAAGTAAATGTGAAAATAAGCACGTGACATTGGCGAAATAATCTGTGTCTTTTTGGCACAAATATAAGCCATAAAAAAGAAATAAGCAAAAAAATAATTGTGACAATGCTGGGCCTCCTCTTAAAGAGAAGGTTTGAAGATTGTCCATTGAATAATTATCACTATTGAGATATAATATAGTCTTAGTTATCTGTTAATCTATACTAATATTATTAATGCGAAAGTAACTTTGTCTTTGATTAAATTTAGTATAAAACAAGCTTGAACCTAAATGACTAACTTAGCCTACATTTTTACGTTTAAAATATGACGACAAACACCTAAATCGCGAGTAAAACCGCAGGCGACTACTATCTAAAAATAAAATAAGCTGTACCTTTTGATAATTATAATAAACTAAAAACTAATAACCGTGTTCAAGATTTATCATTAAAATATTTATAAAACAAAACACTATATTTACATATAAATATAAAATATATAAAGTCGACTCCATTCCAATTGTTATTCAACAAACTTCCAAAGTACCCTCATAACGCCGCCCAATAAACCTGATTCCTTTGTCAACGACAATTTGTCATCCCATGCTTCTGTCCTTGTCCTTAATATATCCATCTCTGTCTCATCCCTCGGCTGAAAACATGACGTACAAGTGCCGACACGCGTAGGAAAAAACAATTAAATAGTTTATCTGTGCAAGTGTCATTGAGATCTGAATTTGGAATGGCCTTTGTATATTTTAAGTAGTTTTTTATAGAGAAACAATAATAAAACAGTAACAATATGTCTAATAATATAAAATAATCTTAATATTAAAATAGTATTTTTAGTATGACGTAGAGTATAATAACAAACTAAGCTTAATCGAAGTTTTTGGGTTCAATTTGAACAAACATTATGATCGATATCTCTGTGTTTGGCGATAAAAAAAAAACGAACATATAAAATATTGTAATTCAGAAACAAAATGACATTTGTATTTTAATTTAAAAAAAAAACAGTTGAATACTGGAATAGAGTATATTTAAAAATATATGTAAGTAAAATAATTAAAAAAAATATTTGACAGTTCATAACAATGTATAATCTGTGGCACGTTCAATTGGCGCCATTAATAACGTCAGCGCACCGATTACCCGCTTTGTTATTAATCCGAACAACATAATAATTAATCAGCGCTGACAAATGGCTGCCGTATTATATAAACAGAATTTCGGTGGGACAGTAAATGAGAACAAGAAATGATAAATTAAGGATGCGTCATTATTATTTTTTTTTTTCATTTGTTTGACTTTGATTTGGTTTACTAAATAGTTGTTAGATTTAACATCAGAAACGTTTCAGAGTTCTAATACGCTTTAATTTTTTTTTCACGAGCTTAACAACCTTTAACAAGAAAGTTTATTGACCAATGACCATACGTCATGTTAACAAATCATGGCATATTGTTAATATTATAATTTAGAATATTAATAAATACTTACTTTATATTTCGAACCAATAATAAATGATGTCTACTGGAATCGAACGTTTATTTTATTAATCAACTATGACCTGACATAAGATTTTATTATCTGTTTTAAAACCTTAAAAGAAGATCACATCGGAGGAAAATAAAATGTTGTTTTTATAGCGGATCACAAATATGTATGATAAATTGATGAAATAATAGTTAAGTGTGACTCGTTAATAAATAATTAAAGTATAGAAATTAGTTTTCTTACATTCGCCTGAAGACTTAACGTAAGAGTTACATCGCTTTAAATCGCTTTAAAAGATAGTATCATTAGTATACTAATAACAACACCGCAAATATTGCAATGCACATCAAACACACACACACAGCCGATAAAAAGTTATCGAGTCTCCGAAGATAAAGTCAGCTCATTGTATCATATTACACTTATATGGCAGAATGATACACTGATACACTTCCGTGGCTCTGAGACCACGTAAATCCGTTGGGCTCGCGTCTCGTGTGTCTCTCTCTGGTCGTATAAGACTGCCCTCTCAATAAACTGTAAGAGTCCCCGCACATACTTTAACACTGTACTAAATCACCGTAAAACTTTATATGCGTGATTTAATTAGGTTTTTTCAAATATAGTATTGTCGTATTATGGTTTGAAGGATGAGTGAGTCAGTGTTTTACAAAGGACACAAAATTGCTTAGCTCCCATCTACTATCATAAAAGAAAGCATTAATAAAATATTTAAAATTAGACATTCTTAAAACCACTATAATCTTTTAATTACAAAGATCAAAAAAAATATTAAATTAAAGAAGTGTATGTGTCCAAAAATATATATAAAAAATATTTAAAAAAAAAAGTAGTTTTATTCGTACATGTTGTGTAAAACGCCACAAATCATATTTTTGCTCCTGAATACAGCGGTATGCAATAATTACCCGCGCTCCCACCCCGCTCCGTTGGTGTGGCTACAACAATAAATATTGCCATTTATCGGGGTAATTTATCACTTTAGTTAACTTGTATTTTGCGAGAGTTTGTTTAAATTAATATTAAAAGCAATTTGTATTCAATTAAATATTTTTTTAAAAATCGATTTAATTAAAATAATGTAGGGTGATAATTATTATAATAAGTATTTAGATTTTATTATAAATAATAATTTAAACTTTAAAAATATATAATTACAGTATATATTACAGATGCTACTTAATTTTTGAAACGTAACTTAGCAATTAGATAAGTTTTCACTTCACAATATTTTGAATCATAAAATTATTATTTTCAAACAAAACATCATGACACATATAAGTTATAAAAATTCAAAAATGACAATTAATAATTTTATAACGGGCAACACAATAGCAGTATGCTTTGTACGGCGCGCCGATGTTATTGAATGTTTTTATTATTAATGCGGCAACATCAAAGGAGGTTTATGAAATTATTCCGCCGTTTGATGTCGAACTTCACAATAACTATGCTTTCAAATTAAATTGGGGACGGTTTGGAAACTTTTTCGTAATTTGAATTTCGAATTTTTACTACAAATTATATGAAGCCTTCGAAATACTTAAAATTGTTTTTTTTTTTTACAAGCTCTTATGTAATTGCAAATGCTTGATAAGGGTCAAGTATTTGATAGGTGAGGTGTTCTAGAAGCTTCGAAGATGCATAAAACATATTTATGAGGATGGATAGATAACCTGAACACTGCTTGCCGACTGAGCGGTGTGTTCATTATATGATTTAGGTATATTGGGTTCCAATTAAACTATAATTTTGCACACACTTTTAATACTGGTCACAGTATATAGTCGATATTGTTATTTTTTTTAAAGGGATGCTAAATACTTTCTCCTAAACTTTATTCCAACCATAAGAGGAGTAAAGCCAAAGTAACAACATTTGACAGCGAATTGACGCGATATCATTGGTCGAGAGCTTGATTAATTTATGATATTCGCTATGGATTTGCGAAAAAATTGCGTTTTGAACGTCGACGAAACTGTTATCGGAATTTTTGAAGTAAAGTGTAAATAAATATTTAAGTGTAACAGTGTTGTATTATAAATAATGATATATTAATCATAAACTCTCAGTAGTGCACAATATAGCTGAGTTATTAGCGAATCGCATGAAATACGTAAATCTAAGATAAATCGATTATCTTTATTCCTACTTTGATTGGACACTATGTCACAATCGTTCCGTTAAAAACGATGTTTTGAACATGAGTTAATAAAATTAAGCAAATAGACTTTAATCTACGTAGGCTGTTATAAATCCGCCACACTTCCTAACAACAATATTATTAATAAATATTTCGATGACCGTGTGATGGATACATTTGATATAAAAGTATTCAATTCAATGGAGCCACGTGCCAACAAACAATGCACAAGCTTTCTTAAAAGGGGAGGTGGCATAAGCCCAGCTAAAGGGCATTTGCAAGCTTTTTTTCTCTTTTCCTAAATTAACAAAAAAAAAAAAAATTGTTACACTTAGAACGATTTTTGTATCAGTTTTTTTTATATATTTTAGGATAATAGACCACAAAATACAGGCCGCTTGATAATATGTGTGAGAAATAAAATAAAATACACTAAAACGTGTTTGAAATGGTAAGATTAAATACTTTAAGGGAAAAATAATTTAATTTTGAAATATTTAAAAATTGCCTGAGTTACGACTCAGGTAATCTCATTTCACACATTGTAATATTTCTAAGACTTTGACGTATACATAGAATCAATTATGTAAATATAAATTATTGAATTTCTTTAACATACATTCGTAGATAAAGTCGAAATATTGAGCTCCAACAAATAAAAATAAAAAACATAGTAAATATCGTAGTATTAAATACTTGTAGTAATAAAAATAAACATGTTAATTTAAAATCTTATATTACATGATTTATTGTCTACTTTTTTCTGTGATTATTGTATCTATCAATATACGATTTATAATAATTTTAAATGAAAAATATATATACATATACATATATCTGAATTTGCTAATTTCGTATTAATATGTAATTTTAATTTAATTTCTTTTTAGTTTAAAAATCCATAATTATTTTGACACAAAAATCAAATGATTAATGTTTTTATTTTTCTTAATTTTAATCGCGTAATAGTTTATTCATATATATTGTATTAATCTATAAAAAATAAATACAATTATCGTCATTTTTATATTATGTATCCTTGCTGTTTATTCATCCTAAGAATAAAAAAATTAGCTACTTTGTATATCACTTTGGCCTACACAGAAAATTAAAAAAAAAAATGTTTTTCTGTTGCTTTTTAGTTCGACGAGACAGGATGATTATAAGGGATGCATTTAACGTTATAAGGGAGCATCAAAGTCAAATATCGACACTTAGACGTTTATAAGATCCATTAGGCACGTGTACACACTTTATTAAATACGAAAGTGTAACGATTATGCATTGCGTTATGTCGATAACAAATCTTCGATCCCCTCACTGCGATAGTTATAAATTTGTCTCTTGGAAACCAGGGACGTATTTGCGTAATATACATTTTTACGTTTAAACTAAATAATAATTATTGTTTATTGTGTTGTAGGATAAATTATCGCATATAAAATATTAGTCAAGAAATCTTTCAATATATTTTAGTACGTAATACGACGGAGAAGTTGCATCTCAGATTATTTATATTTAGGATATTCCTTTATCCATACAATTGACTAGAACAAATAAAAAAAAAACACATAAGCGCGCGAAACTGAATTAAACCGCCATTATTTTTCTATTTGGGCGCTGACAGTAAGGTCGATATCGGCGCGACCTTTAATTCGTTAAAAGCGTTATTTCTGTTAGTTGTAAATAGGGTAAGTAGTTTAGTTCAATATGTATGATTTGGTGATTTATTTACCTTAAAATAAATTCGAAATTCGAAGATATTTTTGGTTTGTTAGTAAATTATATTAAGTCATTGAAATTCTTGTTTTTTTTTTTAATCAATTCTGTACGCTAAATATATATTTATGACTAATAAACTGTTAGTCTTGTTTAATTACTATAAAATTATATTGATTATTACTACAGCCCCAACCATAGACCTATAGCCTATTCCAATGGAAGTAGGAAAAAAGATAAACAAACCTTAGATTTACGTATTTCATGCGATGTGCTAATAGCTCAGCCATATTGTGCACTACTAAGAGTTTATGATTAATATATCTTTATTTATAATACAACACTATTGCACTAAACTATTTATTTCCACTTTAATTTTACTTCCAAAATTCCGATAACAGTTTCGTCGACGTTCAAAACGCAATTTTTTCGCAAATCCATAGTGAATATCATAACATAAAAAAACATAAACATAATCAGCATGTAAATTTCCCACTGCTGGGCTAAGGCCTCCTCTCCCGTTGAGGAGAAGGTATGAGCATATTCCACCACGCTGCTCCAATGCGGGTTGGTGGAATATCATAGATTAATCGAACTCTCGACCAATGATATCGCGTCAATTAGCTGTCACATGTTATTTATTCGGCTTTTCCTTTATGGAATAGAGTATTCATTTCCAATTCTAAGATGTCTGCTAGAAATCTTCTATAGAGATAAACGCAGAGTTTTGTACATTATACAAAGTTGTATTTATATATTAGCACGTAGAAAAATAAATGGAATTATTAGCGAAATATTCCATTAAACCCCGCTCAGTCCAAACCTGGTCCCGAGGAATGTTGAGCATTCAAATTAAACGGAAAGGGACGGATGATCGCTTTGTACTTGATTTTGACTCGGTCGTGTAAAACTTTATCGTAACGGGGGTTAGGGTACAGGCAACCCTATATTACTTTAATATTGTCTTGTATAATAATAAAGGTTACAGATAATAAAAATAATAGCTAAACTTGTAATAATGGTCCTTCGTCATGTGAACAATGAAATTAAAAAATATATAATTTATAAAGCAATTGTTTCTGATTAATGATATTCTTCTAAATTAATTGATAACTTTACATAATCGAATAGATTAGATAGACTAACGGGGCAGATAAATAGTTTTATTTAACCTTGAACTTAGGAGGCCCCCTATTCAACTCGAACTCAACTCAAATTCCTTTATTCAATATAGAATCATTACTTGATTCAAGTCAAGTCAAATTAAACACTACTACCCGTTCGGAAATGATAATACCCTGACCTGAGAAGAACCGAAGAAAGAAACTAAGCGGGTCTTTTTTTGACAATTTTATAATTTATATATATTCAATATGAAAAGGAATAGCCAGGAGGCGATCGTTTCGTTACCAAGGTGTGCTATCAATCATAAACTCACTAATTATATAGTAACCATTCGCACACAAGCGTTCCTTAATGTTTTTTTTTACTTTGGCGACAGATGCATTTTGAACGCTTTCCGGGATCCTGTTGTTAAAATCAAAATATACTTTATTCAAGTAAGCTTTAACAAGCACTTTTGAATCGTCATTTAACAAACTATACTAAGCGAAGCGACCAATGTAGATTCTACCGAGAAGAACCGGCAAGAAATTCAGTAGTTACTCTTTTTCAATATTTTAAAAGACAATTATATATGTATGTAATATGTTAAGCCGTGTACATTGCACCACAAAAGAGTTACTGACTCTATGCAGTCGAATAACAGGAGTAACAAGTTTGTGTTTGTTCCGTGTACCAATGTTGCATTTGTAGGTTTTTTTTTTCTCTTTCTCTAATTTAATAAAAAAATATTAATTACAATAAGAATATTTGTGGATCTGTTTTTTTTTTTTTAATCTATTTTAGGAAAATCGACGACAAAATACAGTCGCTCCTGGTAGTGTGTGTGAGAAATAAAAAAATACTCTTAAAATACATGAAACTGTAAGAATAAATACTTATGAAGCAAAATTTAAAAGACTTATAAAAAATTGAAAGAAACTTAATAGGCCCACTATGATGTACATAGTTTACTGAATTAATATAATAATTCGTAATTTTCAGAAGTCAGTTTCAGTCAGAAGATATTTTTTTAATGCATAGCAATGTATACTCAGTTTTGTTGTGTTCCGGTTTGAAGGGTCAGTGAGCCAGGGTAACTACAGGCACAAGGGACATAGCATCTTACTTCCCAAGGTTGGTGGTGCATACGTAAGGAATGGTTGATATTTCTTACAGCGATATTATCATTAGGTGGCCCATTTAATCGTCGGCCTACGTTTATTACAAAAAAAAAACGTTTACTCTGTAGTAGAGTTTTGTGCAAGTCCGTCTCCGTGGTCGAGTAATCTGTACACCGGTTCGATTCCGGTCGAGTCGATGTATGTAGAAAAAGTTCATTAGTTTTCTATGTTGTCTTGGGTCTGGGTGTTTGTGGTGCCGTCGTTACTTCTGATTTCCATAACACGAGTGCTTTAGCTACTTACATTGGGATCAGAGTAATGTATGTGATGTCCGATATTTATTTATATTTTATTTATTTATCTGGATTTGGTACCACTGACCCGTCACATACACTACCGCTAATTAGCAATACCTAGTATTATCATGTTCGGTTCTGAAGAGTGAGTGACGACGATGGAAGGTATGGTTAAGAAATTCTTACGACACCGATGTCTATGGGCAGTGGAGACCACTCACCATCAAGCAGTGCGCCTGCCGATAATATAAACAAAAAAGTCCTGAGTTTTTTTTACGCCGTTTCATCTCAGTCGTGAGAGAATTTCTCTCACGACCGAGGTAGTTTTTTTTTAGAAAAAACAATCAAATGTTTTAAAATGAATATAAATTTTGCCTTTAACTATACAAGATTGGAATTATTGAAGTCAGTAACGCCATCTATGTTTTCGTGTTGTAATTAATTGATATCTTTTTAGTCTCCTTGTCAGGAGCGGGTGAGCTTATCTTTGTCGTTATATTAATTCTGTGAACCTAGATAAGTAACATCCTATCCAAGTATCCTAAGAATAAAATACTAAAAGCGATTTTAACGCCATCTATTGGCTTGAGTAGCAAGTATCCTGTGATGACGTGTTTTTATTGAAATAAATTACTCTTGACTATTTATTTGCAGTCTGAAATTCTTATTTAAATGTTAAAAAAAACTATTAATCTTATTTATGGTTGATATTTCTTACAGCGCCAATGTCTATGGACCGTGATGAACAATACAATCAGATGGCAATTTTTCTGTATAGAACGTACCTATTTGTGTGTAAGCCTAATGCACCTTCATAAATCTGATATTAAAATCTCTTAGAAAAGCATTGTCTGGAGTAGCGACCGCTCCTTGTACGACACGATAAGCTATCCTAAGCATTTATCGCTGTTATTGCCGTTCAGCATTCGTACATTTAATCTTAAAAAATAAAACAAAACACATTTTTAATAAATAAGCGTTTATTTCATAATAAGTATAAGTACATAACGACGGCGCAGACAAACAAACACCTTATCCCTTTAGCGTTTAAGTCTAAAGTGGCGTGTAGGCGCTGCGAATGTTCTAAATAATCTATAAAGTAGAACTTTAAACAAGTTATTTTGTCTCAGAAAACAAACTAAGCATATTCTCATGAATAATACTCTAAGCTTAAATAACTCTTATATTATAACGTTAGTCTTTTTACGAATATATTAATAAAAAGAATACTTTATGCCAAAATAATATAAAGATTAAAATCATAATCGCTAATCTGGAAATACCTAAAGTTGTCAATCAGATAACACAGAGTTGTTACAACCCCTGACTGCTCAAGAAAGGAGGACTTTTAGGGGTATAATCTGATTAGTGGGTACCTAGTGTATTCCAATTGAAGAATGAATAAACATAAACAAACCTTAGACAAACCTAATAATTCTCGACTAATATAAATTTATTTATAATACAATACTTTTCCACTTAACTACTTCCGATAACAGTTTCGTCGACGTTCAAAACGCCATTTTTTCACAAATCCGTAATGAATATATTATTCAAGTCGACCAATGATATGGCGTCAAATCGATGTCTAATATTGTTGATTTTGCCTTCGTCCTCTTGTGGATGGAATAGACTATACGGACGTTAAAAGTTAAATCAAATCGGAGATTTATTAAGAAAAATACTGCATTTAGGAGGTTGTAACAACTCGTAACAAATCTCTTGGGAAAACTAGATAAACCTCTTTAAACTACTCGTAGTAAGTCTAGACATATTGCGTATTATTTGTTTACACAATTCCTTATATACAATATTAATATATATACAAAATTATTATTATTAAATACACTTAAATTTGTCACAATTTTCAATACAATAATAAGATAAGGGTTGCAATACGATGAGGAGTCTGAAAATGAAGTTATACATCTTTGAAGGGAGTCAGGGTCTGTCTACACTCTTGTAAACATCCCCCCCCCGTACCAATAAATAGCAATGTATGAGCGAGAGATGAACAGATTTAAAATCCCACTCTTTATCCAAACCAGTAATACGTGTGTGCAGTGCTTAAAGCTTTAATTTAGATTTAAAAAAAATCAAATAAATCAGTCATTTTTAAATATATTAAACTTTACAATATATTTTATTTAAATAACAATTTATGTTTAATAATAATTTAATGACTACATAGAAATGTTAATTTATAATATATATGAATTATATTGATTTCGGTATATCTGTTTGAGATTTATAGACTTCGAAACTGAACGATTTTTTTAATATTGTAACTGTACCGTTCATGGTGTAAAATTGGTATAAACAGACAGGTCGTCTGCCGGGATTAGCTATTAATCTTTGTCGGTTCGATAATTCTTGTTCGGGTTGATTTTGCTTAGACTATCAGTAATCATGAGTTTTTTTTTTACATTACATTAACAGCCTGTAAATTTTCCACTGCTGGGCTAAGGCCTCCTCTCCCTTTGAGAAGGTTTGGAGCATATTCCACCACGCTTCTCCAAAGCGGGTTAGTAGATACACATGTGGCAGAATTTCGTTGAAATTAGACACATGCAGGTTTCCTCACGATGTTTTCCTTCACCGCCGAGCACGAGATGAATAAACACATATTGAGCACATGAAAATTCAGTGGTGGTTCAGTGGTGGTTCAGTGGTGCATCTTAACCAATGATTGAACCCGCAATCATCGGTTAAGATGCACGCGTTCTAACCACTGGCTATCTCGGCTCTAAGCATGATTAATGCCACAATATTTAAATTAAACTAAAAAAGAATAATAATTCGACCTTGGCTAGAATCTGAACACTGATTGGTCAATTATTACGTCATCAAATACGACCGACCAATCAGCGTGCATATCAAAACCGATTTAATGAACAATCGAGCGTCGATTGAACTTGAAACTGTGTTCTAGTAACTGCAGTCACTGCAGCGACGCTTGATTTTACTTCGACCACCGATAAGTCAGAGTAATATCTCCACATTAAAACAATTTAAAATTCATCAGGTTATTGTTCTTAAGTGAAATTGATTTTACTTTCAATAAACTTTACTCTTAATTCGTTATGAATTCCTCAAATTTATCATTTAGATACAAGTAACCAATACGTCACTTAGAATACATGACATTATCCACATTATAGTAAATTTTATTCTTCTAAAATTTGCATAAATCAGTAGCCCTTATCGGTCATTTTTACGAAGCCCAGCCCATAGGACAGACCCCAACATAATACTATTCAATCTTCGCACACTCTTCTCTCTCTCTTTCTTCCTCTATGTCCTGTTCTCTATCTCGTTCCAACTCAAGCTGCACAAACCGTTTGATCCAACGGTTTCAAATCGAGCTGAACGTCGTCCGACTGCAGCTCCGATACGATTTCGCGTAATCTGTGAAATGATAATATTATCACAATCAATAAATCAACATATATATTTTCAAATTAATTTAAAACGAGTTGTCATTGATTCGTATCATACTTGGCGAGCTGCGTGGGGGTCACGTAAATAGTATCGTCTTGCACCGACTCGGAGGCCGGATACTTGATGGTGCCGATGTCGATCGCCTTCGCATTGATAGCCTGCAAGATTTATATTACATAATACCTGATCCTGCGGCTTTACTCGCGAGAAATTACATACCAACCGCCATTTTAAAACCCATGGAGCGGCGATTTAAAAAAAGGAGCACCAACCCCCATTTCAATCCCTCGTGAAGTGATTTAAAAAAAAGGAGCATGTTCCCTTGCCCGGGACTCAAACTATATCCACATCAAATTTCCTCCAAATCGATTCAGCGGTTTAAGCGTGTAGATGTTACAGATAGTTACTTTCGCATTCCATAATATTAACATAGATAAAAGTAGGTAACAGTTCATAAATAACATAACCCACAGCTGGGCAAAGACTTCCTCTCCCCTTACAAAAAAAAAAAACTTATTCAATTTAAATAAATGATTCTTCTGAAAATGTCCCACTCCTCCTCCCTTTCATCCTCAAATCTATTCATGATATTGAAATAAATGATTAAATAGTCGACTCACTGCCGTGAGCTCCGGCGCCGGGAACTCCGTGAAGTCCGCCTCCACACAGCGCCACGGCCGGTGCAGCGACACGAGGCTGCGAACTTCCACTTGGAGCGAGACCAACTTCTCCTGGAAATGTACAATAGAACGCTAGCAATAATCTTATCACTAAGACAATTGTGTTCCTCGACTTTTTTGGACACAAACGCAAAAGGCGAACTACTGCGCAGGAAATATTCACGAGCTTAACGTATACAGCGCATGAGTGAGGCAAACAAATTCTGAGTTATTTGAAAAGAATCCATTAATTTTCCTCGATTGGAGGTGCAGTTCTCAATAATGTAAACATTGGTTATATCAAATAAAACACTTGTGTCATCAAGGAGCACGTAGACAGGTTTTTATGGCGGATGGGCAAACGTGCCACCTCATGGTAGCGGTCACAACCCCTTATAGACATTGGCGCCGTAATCAATTTAAATAATTTCTTACATGTCCAATGTGCCACCAACCTTGGGAACTAAGTTATTATGTCCCTTGTGCCGGTAGTTGGAACCCCTCTCTCACCCTCCACACAATATAAACTATTACTGCTGGACTCTTGGAATTGACTCACAATTATGCGTTTATTGTTTGGGATTAAGAAATTTGATTAACAGAATCATTTGAAAATACCGCCCACGGGTGGCATATCTATCCGTTACCTCCAGTTTACGTCTGATCTCCTTCTGCTTCTCCTTATGCTGTTCCAGGACTCGAGCGTACTTGCTCGGGTCTTCGGGAAACTTGACCAGCCCGGACTTCGCGACGAACAGAGTCCATTCCTGAAATTATTTTATCTCATCACTGGGTGGGTCAAATATATCTTTAAGTGTTAGAGGAACCGTCGTTTTTTCTTATCGTATAAGCGCCGCGCCCCACAGCGGGTGTGCGCGTGTGCGCGTGTGCGTGGGTACTCACGGCGTGCAGGCGCGCGAGGCGCAGCTCGAGGTCGGCGGCGGCGCGGCGGCGCAGCGCGGCGGCGGGCGCGGCGGGGTGGTGCAGCGGCCGCAGCGAGCGCAGCGCGGCGCGCGAGGCGCGGGACGCGGCCGCCGCGCGGGCCGCGCGCTCGCGGTCCACCGTCCTGCCGACGCGGAGCGGAGGGTCTTAGTCTCGGGTCGGGATCCTTTCATTTGTCTTTGTCACGGTCCGTATTTGGCTCGACGGCGAAGATGAATATTATAAGGAGAATGCCATGCGTCAAATGGAGCTCCACGTTTAGGTATGGTCTACCTTTTCGCATTCGAACGATGATTAACTATGGTCCAAAAGAGTCATGTTAGATGTTTTTACGACTGAAAGTGCCTACCGTTGGCGACCTTTAAGGAATACGTGGGCTCTTTTCTTAAAGGTTCCCCAGTCGAAACGGTTCGGAAAAACCGGCAGGCAGAAAAAGAAAAATGTAGTAGAAGATGCAGAGTGAGCCAACATCTCTGCGCAAAGGATCAAGTCGGAAACAGGTTAATATTATATATATATATATTATCAACTGACCGCAGAACTGTATCAGGCTCAAAACATAGACGCCAAGTATTCCGCGACTAGTTGCGGCAGCAAGCAGGTTTGAAAGCATGGAGATGCGACAAATTTAGCGGTACTTGTGTCTTTTTGGGGGTTGAATTGAACTAGGTTTAGCCGATGACCAGAAGATGCTAGCGGGACCCTGGTGGATAACCTGAATCTTTGGGAAAGGCCTGTGTCCAGCAGTGGTAGTAATAACTTCGTCCACCTTGGGAACATCTAAGGATTCCACAAACTGATAAAGGCTACGTTACTAACACAAAAATAACACAAACTCTTACCAGCTGAGCACTTTGAGCTGATGCTGAAGAGCTTCGTTAACTTCTCCCGCGGCGATGCCCGTCGTCACCTTCACCGGCGTCTCTTCTAAAACACGCGAACAATAATTACAATACGCCAAACAATAAATCTATTAATTATGTTAAATTGGATGAAAATTTAATTAGTGACAATATTTTGGACTATTCATATGATCTTTCAAATCAAATCAAAACAAATCAATTTTATTCAAGTAAACTTCACAATAAAACGTTTTTGAATCTTTTAATCAAATTCTTTACAAGTGCGTTTCAAAATCAAGGAACAATATTAAAATAACCATCTAATTTTAGGTGTACTTTTTTTTTGGTTCCTTGGTCCTGTTACTACACTGGCTCACTCAACATTCAAAATATAAAAGACCAACTGGTGAGTGCAGTACCGAATTAAACACGTAGCAACGCCAAGCGCAAAAGTGGGCCCGCAAATTTAATTGCTATTGTTTATTTACCAGTTTATACTTTATAACCCATAGCAGATAAAGCGCTCTTTGAAATAATTTGATACGGCCCCACCTGGGCCGGACCCTAAGTTCAGGGGGCCCTGGGCTAACTTAGGGGCCCACCTAAGACATATCTGAACGTAGACTTGAATTGAATTAATTGAATGGGTTTGATTAATTGCGGGACTGCAAACCATACGATCTGTTTAATTTAATAAAGTTATGGATTCCTTCGCATTGTCGTCTATTTTTGACTTTGACTTGACTTAGCTGGGCCCTTGAATCCACGGGGCCCTGGGCTGAAGCCCAAATGGTAGATCATATGGTAGATCCGGCCCTGGGCCCCACGTATGCGTCCAATGGCACTGGATGAGTGTGGTACCCAGCTAGATCTCACCACCGGTGATCACAAATAATCAATAACAATTTTAATAAATACGTTACGTAACAATATACGTTATTATCAATTTCATCCAATTTACCATAAATATTATTAAATACTAATTTAATCATTATTTTATTAGATTATTACATATTTTATAATTTCACGTTCATTAATAACATGTTAATTTTATAATTAATCACATTTTAGTTTAGCCTTGAGAGTATTTATTTAACTATATTATATTTAAATGTAAACTTGTTGCTGCCATATTTTATTTAGATCTCATCCCAGTAATTTTGGTACTTTGCCTCAGTGTACTGACATCTGATAACGCTTTTGGTAATATTTTTTCAATTTACTTCAATAATATAATAAATACTAACAATATTCAAAACGGGATATTTACCATGTTTTTTATTTTTATTTGGTGGAGCTCGATATTTCGACATTATCTACGAATGTCTTGTTCACGAGACTGACGTTTGACGGGTAGACGTTGACGGCATTAGAAGTGTCCATATCGGACTGTCGAAATATCGAGCTCCACCAAATAAAAATAAAAAAACATGGTAAATATCCCGTTTTAAATACCGTTAGTAATAAAAATAACCATGTCAATTTAAAATCTTATATAATAATACTATCTAATACTGCTATCGACATGTATGTAACTGACATATTACGACTAACATGAATACTTATATATCTATAAATAATGCATAGCACAGTGACAGTGTTATATATATATATATATATATATATATATATATATATATATATATATATATATATATATATACACATACACATATATATCCATACACAACTCGATCCAGATCTGTATAAAAATATTAATTAAAATTTCTTTGTTACTTTAATACTTTGTAAAACTTAATACTTATAATTGACATTGCAAAATTCCAGCGAGAAATTACAGTATATTCGGTATATTTAATAAATATGGCAGCCAAGTGAGACAAAATCAACAGATACAACAAAATCATGCAAAAGTCACAGATAACACAAGCGTAATTAATAAATAAGCGTATTAAACGTGACACAGACTGTTATTAAATTAAAAAAATATAATGTAGAATTTTTTGTTTATGATTTGAATCTACAATAGAAATCTAGAATGTTCGTGTGAACGCAACATAAATCATGCTAATTGCTAAATTAAAAATGATGCAACATCGATCAATTCACAGCGATCTTACGGGGCGCATCTTTTGGTGTGGGCGTTGTCACCACCGCTAAAAAGTAAATTCATTTTTCTTATAAACAAGGACTTACAAACTTATTCGATAATTAGAAATTAAACTGAATTATAAAATAGTAGAAATAAACGCTTTGTGTATTTTTTAATATATTAATTGTTTATGAAGATTATTATAGCATTTTGAAAATAAATATGATTATATTACACAGTATAAAAAATGCCGCGAAAACTTGACATGCACGACGCCATCTTGAAAATAATTTTCCCTTTTTTACTTAAACCAGAACATCATTATTTTATATGGTTCGACAGAACATGACTTTTTAACTTTACTAATGTTCGCTCAGTGGTCGGAATTTGACCATAAATATTAATTATTCATTACAAAACAAAAGGCTTTTGGAGCGCACGGAACATTTTGATAAAGCAACAAAAGCAGACAAGAGTATGAAATTCAAGGCAGTGTGTGTCTTTGGACGTATTAAGAAAAAGTTACATCGTTTCGCACTACAGGGAATTTGTATTCGCTTTTGATTTCGTATTCGCTTCTATAGGTCAACTTTAATGTTGCGCACTCTCCATCTGTCTTTTGTTTTATAATCTGATATAATCATTATATATACTTTAATATACTTTATTTCATTACAAAAGACCATCAAAAACTACGAAATAAGAAAAATTTAATATCGGATGAGAAACAGACGCGAAAAAGGTACTGAACTGTTTTTACTTCTCCTTTTTTAAATATACATATTTCACAAACCTACACGAGACACCTAAGGTGCTATTAGAATAGAATTTCGTAGCTCAAATGCAACATTTTGATCGAGATTACATTTCTTCAACGTGACAATTTACTCTTTTTTGTTGAATCAAGAATTAATACAAATTATTGAAATCTCGACCAATGAGATCAGAATAGTTTTATAATCTTTAGTTGTCTTGCCATTGAAATCGACTCAATATTAGTAGTAATTAAATGTTAATTGAAGTATAAATATTATTTAAGTATATACGTTATTGTGAAAACAATCTAATTACATAAAAATATATTTAGAATATAAAATTGAGTGACCGAGATGGACCAGCGGCTTGATAAAGTTAATCCTAACCAAAGGCAACATATTCCGCTGAACTATCACGTGTTTATTTCAAGGGACATTAACAAATGCGGATGAAAATCTTCCATGTGTCTATCTAACAAACCGCTTTGAAACGTGAAATAATCTTCTTGTTGGTCTGTGGTAAAGTCCAATTCTTTTTTCAGTTTCAGTGGCCAATTTATCTTTTTTTTTTTTATTTAGACTAGCAAATGCACCACTTGACGGTTACTGGTCACCACTGCTTATAGACAATGGCACCAGCACATTCTCCACCGATCTTGGAGCCTAAGATGTTATGTCTCCAGCTGAAGTTAGACTATACTAAGCATTGCTGTTTAGCGGTATATTTGATAAATGATTGGTACATACCAGATGGGTTTGCACAAAGGCTTGTGCATGTTCATTATTATTGTTGTGCGTGGCTAAGAATTAAGATATTAAATGATTGCAAAAACATATTTAAAGCTTAAACATAAAAATAACGTTACTTGTTACTGATATTATAATTTTAATTGAATAAAGTACTATATTTCTCTAAAACCATTAAAATATTGTATTTCATCAATATTTTAGCTATTATCTGTATACATAAAAGCAAAATACCACTCACTGAAACTGTAACACCTACAAACTTGAAACTTGTCAAGAAAGTTCCTTATAGGGTGTAAAGATCCGCTAAGAAAGGTTTTAACGAAACTCCACCCCTGAGGGGGTTAAACGGGACTTGGAAGTTTGTATGAATGTCATATGTTTTTGAAATATGGTACAGAGAAATTTTAAATGTATGCTCTATGGATGGTGTCGAGGTGTACTAATAATGTGTCTTTAGAAATCCACCCCCTTTTGGGGTGAAAACAGGGGATGCTAGTTCAATAATACAATACAACAATACTGGGGAGAGGTTACCATCAAACTGACTTCAGTGGTGACGAGACCACTTGCCAGCACATGTTATCTATCAGACGGGTTCACACCGGTAGAATCTACATTCCAAGTCGGTGGTAGATTTATATTTAATTCAATATAACATGACGATTCAAAAGTACTTGTATGAGCCTACTTGAATAAAGAGTATTTATATTTAATTTAACAACAGCGTTGCTGTTTGACGGTACGCTATCTGATCAGTGAGTGGTACCTACCTAGACGGGCTTACAAAGCCCTAACACTAATATTCTATTTTTTATATTAAGATGTGAAATTGTAAGTAAAATTTGAGTAATATAGTACTTATATTTGTAATTCATTAAAAGTAAATGATTTTCGTAACAAACATGCGGTTAGAGACGTGTATGACTCTTACGTGTGTAGTCTCGGACCGCGACGGGCGACGCCACCGCTGCAGGACAGGCACTCGTCAATCTCACACGGGTAAGTTCAGAAATGTTTCACACGGACGCATTTGCGTTACAATATAAATATTGTCTATTGAATCGAACACAGCGCCATCTGTTGGTTGCGGGGGGTACTAAAACATAGATGGCGCTGGCTTCGTCAGTGATTCTTATTGGGAAATTAAATGTTTAATAATACGGAGGCTCTGTTTCCAATGCCTGACAACACTGTAATTATTACCCCGTGTTTCATTATTTATAAATGAATCTTCACAATCTAATCACAATTTCAACGTGATTCTAAGAAGACTCCCGTTATATTTTATAACACAAAAGGTAAGACTTCCTAAGCGATACACCAGGGGGGGCCCGCGGCACTCACCGTGGTGCGTCCCGCGCTTGGCGTACAGCTTCAGCTTGTCGCGCAGCGCGCCGCGCTCGGTCTCCAGCGACTCGATGTCTTGCTGCAGGTGGTCCATCGTCTCCTCGAACTCCTTCTCCTTCCTGTAAATATTAACGACATGTACAAACTTGTGTACCATCGCACGCATGCGCAATGCGACGTCATTGTATCACTATGCGTCCGGAGAGGACGGATAATGGGACCGTTTTGAACAAAAAAGTTCCAACCCACAGAGGTACTACATATACTATAAATGAGAATCCTGTTACATAATGTTAAGAAATATCTTTAAAATAATATGCACAACGTGTAACCGGATGACTGATGAGTTTCTCTATGGATTGGATTAAGGCTGTCGCACAGTGTCGAACTAGAAGCACTGCAGCCCTGCAGCCCGTGTGGTACCTCTTGAGCTGGTTGTGCGCGTCGTCCAGGCGGCGCTGCAGCTGCTGCGCGCGCACCTCCGCGTCCTTGGCCGCCGCGACGAGCTTACGTTCCCCGAGCTCGCGACGGATCTGCATCTCCGAGAGTTCCTCCTGCTTCGCCTTCAAATCGGAGAGTTTCAAATTTATTTTTTAAATTATTTGCTTCACTGCGAACCGAAACGCTCACTTCTTAATGAAAATATCAATAATTCACATGTACAACCTTCAAGGCCTTTCTCATCTCCTTGATGTCCGCCTCCTTGTTCTCGAGCCGGATCGTCAAGGTCTTCGTCTCCTCCAGCTGCTTCTTGACGAGCTGAGCGCGCAGCACTATCGGCGGCGTCGGCTGCGATCGAAACGACAGCGATCAGAACGACCCGCGCGACGACGTCCGGGACGCACGACGGACACGAACCTTCTCCGAGGCGACGTTGGTGAGCGACATGACGTCGTACTCCTTGTCCTTGGTGAAGGCGGCCAGCTGCGCCACGTCGGCGGCGACGGCGGCCAGCGCGTGCTTGACGGCGTGCACGGCGCCCACGTCGTCCTGCTGGTACACCTTGTCCACGGCGGCGGCCCACACGTGCTGCAGCGCGGCGTGCGGCAGCGGCGCGCCGTCCCCGCGCTCGCCCGCCGTGGCCGCGCACGCCAGCGCCGCGCGCGCGCACAGGCCCGCCGCGCGCGCCGCCCGGCCCAGCGCCGCCGCGCCCGCGCCGCGCAGCCGCTCCACCAGCTGCGCACGGGAACGGGGCGCTGGCAGGGATGCTTCACGAGGGCGGCATCCCCCCCGTTTATATGAGGGGATACGCGCATATGCGTTTTTCCATCGAAAATAAGGTCTAATTTTTACAAGTAAACCGACATAAGCTCGGTCCTAATAGTCTGCGGGACACGGGTGGAAGCACGCATAATCAGTAGGAGTTTTGACCGAGATTTGGTCTGACGATGATTTCATCCTCAGTTCACCTGTAAATCGATGGGCAGGGCGTGGAGCTGGACGCCGGGGGGGAGACGTCGACGCACACTCTTCAACTGCTGCTGGAGCGTGGCGCAGCTCGTCTGGATCGCCTCGTTCAGGAGGCCCAGCTCCTGCTGGTGGTCCGAGGGCTGCGAGCGGAATCAGAGTCAATTTTCGTCCTTGCTATGTCAACGCAAACAGCAGAGCACAAAGCGGAGCTCGCCTGCAGCACGTGCGCCAGCGCGGCGGCGTCGGCGGCCAGCGCGCGCGCCAGCGCGTCGATGGCGGCGCACGCGTGCAGCAGCACGGCGCGCGAGCACGCCGCGCCCTCCACCGACGACATGTTCAGCGCCGCCCACATGGCCGACAGGTACGACCAGCAGCGCTCCATGCCTGCGGGGGCCGGAGCGGGGCGTTACACGGGCGGGGGCGCGGGGGCGCCGGGGCGGGCGGGGGCCGGGGGAGGTTACCGTACCGTCGAGCGAGCAGTTCTCGTCGAGCTCGTTGGTCTTGAGCAGGTGAGCGGCGGCGTCCAGCGCCCGCTCCTGGGTGACGGCGTCGGGCAGCGCGGAGGCGGCTCGCAGCAGAAGCTCGGGCGAGCAGGTCTCCAGCGCGCCGCTCCACATGCACACCATGCACTGGAACGCGACAACAGATAATTTTAGGAGCTTTCAATGTACCTTATATTGCAACTGAACTACCTTGAGTTCAGATTTAAAATTATTTGTTATAAATGTTTTAATAAATTAAAAATAACTAAATCTTTGTCTTTGAATTCACCATCAATAGGACAGTGTTGTGCAGAATTATTAATCCACAGACTAATAAAAAAATTACTAATTAAGAATTTAAAAAAAAGAAAAAAAAATTAAATGAGTTTAAAATAAAAAACAAAATTTAAAAATAGTTTTGAATCTTAACACGTTTTATTCGTGTTCTGTGGATTAATATGCACAACACGGTCTAATCAGTCGTCGCTAATACCTGTATCATTTGCAGCTGGTACTCCAGCTGACACCTGAAGCTGTACTGGACGGCTGTATGGGTCTTCATGACCGACTCCTTATCCCAAACGTTCACCTCTGGGAACCTGTAGCAAAATTATTCGGTACACCAATTATGTTGAAGAAAAAAAACACCATAAAAAATTTTTTTTTGGGTTTTTTTTTTGGTTTTAAGTTACTCGGATGTATTATAATATTTTCTTTTTTTTTTTTCGTTCAAGATTTTGTTAATTATTATGATGCGCACGCACATGTAATAACAGCTATACTCTATACCAACCAAAAGAGCAGAAAAGAAAAATAAACAAATAAGAAATGATATTTATCACAATAATAGTAATTAATTATTTTCATACAAAAAAAACTATTTTTAATTTCGCCTAAGGAGTAAGACTTACGTAAGGTATAAATTTTTTCTGATCACTGACCTGTTAGGATAATATTTCCTCAATGACCGGACACTAATAATAATACAAAAATAATCACAGGATCTTAGACTTACTTCTCTCTTATTTGGCCCAGTACGATTTCCGCTTTAGTGTTCAAACGTTGCAAGAGCAGAATGAACATTATGGCGTCGTGGTCACCTGCAACAAACATATTCGATTTAAGAATATTAAGAAAAAGGCGGCAATATCAAAGACATGTCATTTGTTTAAAGATTTTGTGGTCCTGACTGATTTCCGTCACAACGTCCAATCTTAAAGGAGACCTGCCAGCTATGCAAGACATATTACAGTGCACAGGTGTGCACAAACACAGGTGCACCGTCTATGCCCACACTCACATAATCAAAAGGGACGGTTAATCAAACACTACTTCTTGTTCTCACATAGATTTTTTCAACAGAAAAACCCAAGGACATCTTTATCATTCCGACCTGGGGTTTGAGCCCAGAACCTCGGGATGTATGATCTTGTATATAACCACAAGACCAACGAGGTCAGTCAAGATCAATGAGTTGTTCAAAGATATTATTGTTTAGGATGGATGAGTATACACCAACACACCAATTCTTACTATAATTTAATTTCTAGCACTGACCGTTAGAGGCCATGAAGTGGTCAGGCAGACAGGCTGCCAGCATGTCGGCCCGGGCCCGCGCCTGCGCCAGCTCGAGCGCCCGCAGCTGCAGGTCGATGGAGCGCGTGGAAGCCCTGGACTGCTGCACCAGCGAACCCAGCTCCGCCGGGGGGGAGGCCCGCGCCCCGCCCTCCGGACTCGCCTCCTGCTCCGCGCTGGGGGCCGGTGAGCCCGCTGAAATGATATTTTATTATTTATTTGACTGGATAACTATAATTCCCAGTTTTTGCCAGTCGTTTATTACTAATCGATTTAACAAAAGGAAGTAGAGCCTGTAATCAGTAAGACAATATATTTTAATACTTTTATCATACTTAGTAAATACTTGATTAATAAATTATTTCACTTATTTTATAAAACAAATATTAAATTTTCCAAAAATTTTACTACACTAAAAGGATTTTCGTACATTAATGTGTACTGTATAAGATTGTTCCTTACGCTGTATGGACATTGATTGATGTCCATAAATTTAAAAAAGAAGTAATCCTATAACATCCCTCACCTTGCTTCGACTCCAACTGAGCCCTGAGCTCGTTATGCTGCTCCGTCATCCGCTGCACCAGCTCTCTAAACTTGACTATCGTCAGATCCCGGTCCGTTATGGTCTCTAGAGCCGCTTCACGTTCTCTCGCCGCCTGGGAGGATATACACACAACTAGTTATGGGTAGTTATTCACATAGATTAGTAAAGTAGTAGGTAAATATAAAAAGTAGTTGGGGTTCCAAATTTAATTTTCCATTGGTACATATTGGCGGACGAGCGTATGAGCCACCTGATGGTAAGTGGTCACCACAACCCATAGACAATGGCGCTGTAGGAAATAAACCATTCCTTACATCGCCAATGCGCCACCAAGCATGGGAAGTAACATGTTATGTCCCTTGTGCCTGTAGTTACACTGGCTCATTCGAACCTTCAAACCGGAACACAACAATTCTGAGCACCGTTGTTTGGCGGTAGAATATCAATCACGGCAAATAGTTTTCGCAGTTGACCATAATAATAATAATGATATGACAATAAACAAATCAAACAATATAACGTTACCCAGAATAGTTATACAGAATACCTACAGACATACCTAAATATACATATTAGTAAAAATCATTTGTCTTTGGCTAGAGTCAGACATTTATCGTTCAGAACTTCTTTTCTAACGCAAGTCGAAAATGTCACATTTGAAAAGTGACACATTCGACTTTCTCTGTGAAGGCTATTCCATTTTGATATTGACAAAAACAACCGGCTGAGTTTCTTCTGCCGGTTCTTCTCGGATCAGGGTGTTTTCTCTTGAACCGGTGGTAATGTTTAATTTGACAATAAGTAAGTGTAATGCTTCTATTCGATTATAATATGTAACGGTTCTCTCACATAATGACAATATATTTAAATAATATATCTACCTAATAAGGACCTAGCAATCAGTACTTTCAAATCCCTCAGTCAACATACCTCCCTGGTCGCTGCATGAGCCATCTCCAGCTCCTCGCGGAGGTCCATCTCCAGCTCCCTGTTCGATTCCACGAGCTGTTCGTGCACTTCCTGCAACGCTTCCAGCTCTTGGACGTCTTGTTTCAACTGATCTACCTGAAAATTTACTCTTCTTTCAGAAATGTTATTCTTTATGAAACTTCTTTATTATCTATGACAAATATTTTATATTTTCCGGTCCAAGCTGGTAATTGGCAGTGGAGTCTAAACGCGAAGACGACCAGTACAGTCAGGGAGAATGGGCTGCACTATTCGCCCTCGCCATGCCAACCCGCAAGATGCCTCATCACGCCTCGTTTGAAGAACCAGGGTTAATCTTATAATAAGTGCATTGACCTGATCTTCTAGAGCCATTTTCTTCTCAGCGAGTTGTTCGACCATCTCTTCGGCACCTAGAGCGGCGTCAACCTGAAAAGAATACCGAAAAACGTTACAAATATATGAAGATGGAAGTGATTTTGCCCACAGCGGCCTCAAGAGATGGCCTAATTTGAAGAGGAGATGGAAGAGGAAGGCGCAGGACTTCCAACTTCCAACTTCAAAGTTGTTATTGAGAATTTTTCTACAGAAAAACCTAAATACTCTTTATCGACCTAGCGTTTGAACACAGGACCTTGGGATCTGCGGCCTCATATCAAGCGACTAGACCAACGAGGCAGCCAGTTGGAAAAGATGTATGCAAAAGGAAGTTTAAGATGGAATCTGTTTGACTTTAACAAAACATAGACAAAATTTGTCCGATTGCCATCAAATTACGGATATAAAATCACCTATTTTTCCACGAAAATTTGCATACAATTCGATTTGCTAGAGTTTTAGCCACTAGATGGCGCTGTAGATAACTTGTGGCTAGTTTTACCATAAGAGCACGGATGATATTTTAGGAGAAGTCGCATCGAATTTTAGTTTAAAATATTTTTATTATTTAGAAACACAAGAGTACAGATTATTTTTATTTGGCAGTAGAATATTTTGTTGAACAAAATCTATTAAGAAAATCATACCAATTTTCTTGAAAGAGCTTAAATTTAAAGTTTTTATTATTGATTGCTTGATTAAAAGTCAATTGCGCAATGGTCGCAAGATCGATCCTGACACCTTGGGCTATTAATTTGGGCATTGGTAGAATTCTTTCAAAAAAAATGTAGTAGTTTTGACCTAATCCCAATGATTCGAGGGAAACATACCTGTTCCCGAAGATCAGCAACCTGGGCTTCCAGTTCTTCAACTCGGGCAGATAACTTCTCTTTGGTTCGGCTCAGCTCGGCTATTTCAGATCTATACTGTTCCAAATCCTAGAATAACAAAACAATACGATACTACCAAGTCTTTTAGTAGCAACTACTGAACCATAACAACTATTATCCCCCTACTATTACTACTAAACCCCACCAGCAATTAATACAATTTTTTATATTTTAAACTTCAAAATATTAACTTTACAAATTCGCTGGATTAATTTGTAAATCAACTCTGATAATTGTACATTAAGATGATTCATGATCGCGCGTTGGTCCACGACCACAGAGCCCGGGTCGGGGCGAGGGAACGCCAGCGACCCCCCTCACCTTCTGCATCTTCTGCATGGTGTGCTTGTCATGCGCGGACAGGTCGCGCAGGCGCACGAGCGTGTCCCGCAGACGCACGTTCTGCTGCTGCAGCTGGCGCACCTCGTAGCCCGTGGCGCCCTCGCCCACTGCGTACGGGTGCTCTGTTCAGACACGCCGCTCTGTACACATGCTCCGGGCTCCGGTCCGGTCCTCGGGGGGTTCCGTCAGTCCGAGTCAAAGGAGTAGCGTTACACTTGCTTATTTATAAAAAAAAACTACGACCGGTTCAAAAAGAACCACCTCAGAATTGAGAGGAACCTTTTATTTTGTATGTATAATAATTATATACTTGATTTTTTTTCTTCTATAGTAATATATAAATCTTTTGCTCGAAGGGAGAGGTGGCCTTAGCCCAGCATTGGGATACTTAAGGGCTGATACATAACAATTAGCATTGACAGGAAGCCGCTCCCTTGTCCCTTGAGTGATAAATTACGTTCAATGTACAGTCCGTTTCAATGGCTGGAGGAGTAAACAATTTTAACCTCGAATTGGTATATCATCATTGGTCGAGATCGTGTGAAAGCTTTCACAAAACCCTACCCACTAAGTGAACGCTTAAATAAGCATTTAGTTTAGAAATTGCAGTCGAAAATCAAAGTCAAAGTCATCAGTCAAATGGTAGAGTGAACGAAAAACCGAACACAACAAAGCATGCATAGATTAAAAACAAAAAATAACACATTCGATTAAAATTAAAAAAGATATACAGACTATACTATATAGTTAAAAACATTAAAAAAAAAAAATTAAATGATACAGGTTAACGTACATAAAATAATTAAGTTCCGTCAATATCAACTGTCAAAGAAATGATTGTGATTTCTCTAAAATAATACACAAATACTCTGTAAATATACAGGGTTATTGGTAATTCGACGTATTCCCGTTAGGAGGTGATAGGGGTGACTATTTGCGATAATTTTTACCCCCATATGCATGATGCAAAAGTGAACCATATTTGTTATTGAGTTATCACGTTCTTTAGATTTTTTCAAAATAAGTCAAAAAATGCAACTTCAAAATTTTATTTAAAAAAAGTTTCATTTAAAATATATTTTTTTCTTCTGATTTATAAAAACGATTAAACACTGGATATCTTTCAATATTTAAACAATAATTATCGGTCCAAATTTAAAAATGCGAGACGGGAATACGTCGAATTACCAATAACCCTGTATATAAAAAACACACACACACACAATAAATAAATATATAATACGTACATGCATAAGGCGATCGATATTTTCTATAAAATAAAAATATATACTTAAATAAATAGAATAATACATAAATATTTAAATTAAAAGCTAAATAAATATAAGGTGAAAGCCCCTATTATTGACACTTGATAACAATTTGTAATTTTAAGCAGGTTTTAAGTAAACTATTAGATTCGATTATTATTTCGTAAAATATCAAATAAAATTTTAAATAAATATTGAAAAATATATTTCATATCATAATAAAAATGGAAACGTCATGATTCGTACAGTAACTATTTTTAATCTTGATTCGTATTGAATTAACACCTCAATGATAATCATTTCTATGTAAAAAAAAAATGAATACTTTACGACTTTAATTTAAGAAAATGATAATGTCCTTAAGGGGACTACATGAGCTAAATGCAAGTTTTATAATGCAAAAAAGTATATGATCCAATGCAGTAAACCAACTGAAAAAAATATATGATAATCTTGAGGATACATGCTAGTTATTTGTTATTTTGAAAACACGATGTAATTAATTTGGTACGATAGAAAAAAATCGCAAAGTTACCTCTAAAAAAATCTTTTAATACATAATAACTATACTTATATACATTCAATAATTCTGGTTTTTTGTCAGATTATTCTACAAGCAATATATTACTTAACCTCTGCGTCACTTTTTTAGTAAAATCAATAGATTTTTTTTAAATCAGATATTCTTATTTTTGAACAAAATTCGTACGCATGTGTGCGTAAACGCCGTGTACAGACATTGCCGGCCGAGGCCTGATGCTATACAGACGTGTCGATCTTTTCGTTACGAGCATCATTACGTTACGAGATATTTTTTTGTAATTTTAATTGTAAATTCATTGTTTCATGTTTTCTTATAATAAATATTATTCTTTCTTGTAGATAAATAGATTAAGTTAAAATAGTGTAGTAGTAATTAGGCATTTGTTTTTTATTATATTATTTGTTATAAATTTTAATTGTGTAAATATGGGAAATAAAGTGAAACGCGTGAGGAAAACTAAAAAACGTTTATATAAATTAAGCGCCGAACATACATATGAACGATATTAAAAGGTAAGAGTATTTTATTAGTAAACATTTTTTTTTTTATAAATTTTGAATATTGAAAACATCTATTAGAAAAAATGTGCAATCAGTTCGAATAGAATCAGATTTTTCGAGCTGTTATTCAAATATTATGATAGAGTATTTGGTAATAGTAAGGAAAAAATCAATTGAGAGTGACTACGTTCGATCCCCATGAACTCGAAGCAATTTGTTATTTTTCATTAAAATTACTATGGGGCATATTTAGATACATATTTTTTAAATACATACTTTTATAATTAATAAAAATATAATTACTAACATTTATTTATTTTTTACAGAATAAAGAAAGTCGAAAACAATAACACGGAAGCTATTTATATTGCGAAAGAGTTTAATTTTATCGATTTTGTTTATAATAGGAATTAAAGTTGAAAAATGAACTAATATTAATAATTTAAAAAAAAGTAAAGTCGTAACAAAAAAAAAATGTAATTGTTGTGAACCAGAGAACTACAATATTTAGAAGTGTCATTTGTACGTAATTCAAAAATTGTAATTTTTAGTAACGTCCGCCATATTGGATTGAATATGGAAGCATTTCATGAATCGTGGATTGTCATCGAGACTAAATATGTGTGCCAACTTTCAGCTCCATAGCTTCAATGGAAGTGGGTGTAATATTGATTGCAAGATTCCAGGACATACATACATACATTCATACATACAAGTGAAATTAAATAAAATATTTTAATAAAAAAATTAACACTAAATTTTTTTTTTTTTGTAGTACCAAATCTAAATATTTTAAGTTTAATTAAATCAGTTTTATATTTTAATCATTTTCGAATAACAGTCAAAAGTAATACAAATAATTCTAATATCCTATCTATTTTTATGAGATTTATAATTAAACCTAGTATGATTAACCTAGTTAACCAATGATTCAACCAAATCGACTCGACGACATTTTTTTCTTGTAAATATTTAGATATTTTTTTTTTAATTGAATATATATATTTTTTTAATTGAATATATTTTTTTTTTCTTTGTGAACCGATATTAATAAAACGAACAAACACTACGCTATATGTTCCCCCACGGTTACTACACTACAGGTTTCGAACACTTACGATTTTGTTATATAAATAGATTATCAAACTTTTATAAAATGTTAAAAATTAGTATGTTTTAATATTTAGTATAAGAACTAATTGTGGTATAATAATATAAATAAAAGAAAAAAAAGGTTAAAACTAACTGTCTATTTTATTGTGTACAAAATATAAATAAAAATATTGTAAGTTTAATTGAATCAGTTTTTTTTTATAATCATTTGTTAACTAACATCGAAAGAAATAAAAATAATTCTGTTGTCCTATCTATTTTTTATGAGATTTATGATTGATCTTACTTCGCTCGATTTGGCGCCATCTATTAGAATATTTGGGCGTAACCTCGTTACCTCGCTTAACCCTTAGTTCACGGGCTTGCCGTTTTTGTCGATTTTGTAAGTGTGTGCGTGCGATTCTCAAGGGCACTTAGCTCTTGTAGTCCTCTTAATATGAAATACCTTAAGGTTCTTCAGGACAAAACCCATAACATGCAACGTTCGTTTTCCGTTGCTTGCTCTATTACTTGCTGAGTTAGTATTTAATTATTATTCCTCTTATAAACTACATACAGAATCGAAATTCTGGCGAATCAAATGGCTGTAAAACATTAGTAACTGCAGATATTTTTTAATCACATTACAAATATTGTTGTCGTATTATACAAAAGAGACAATTTATTAGTATATATTTTTTTAAACAGCACGTACGATTAAGGTACAACATGTTTATTAGTGAATAATTTGGTCTACATTTTAAGGATAAATTTTACCGTCAGCGCAAAGATTATCGAGTTGACCATTCAAGCCATACTTATCCAACCATTATATACGTCAATACCAAAAATACCCAGCACATCCCTGGATCGTAAACAGCAGATAGTAATTCTAATAATTTGTACAGTGCCAATAATTGAGACAGCCACCTTACTATTTATTAAACAGTACACACGCCATATTAATAAACATTATTCGTAACGGTTTAAAAAAATAAATTAAAAAAAGAATGTGCAAGATACATATGTGTAATTCAAGCGGTCGTGTCTGAAATATGACATTTATTTGAAGAACAATACAAGTTAGATGTTATTATATTTCAACGACGATGTTATAACAGACAAAACTGTAGACAACTTTAAATTTTTATTAGGAAATTTTACTTAATAAATACAAAACTCATCATTATATTATCATTGAGGGATCCTTCGATGCATCTCATAAAGATACCCAACATTTAATTATCAATTCTTTAATAATAATATTAAGATCTATCTATTGATATGAAGTCATCCTTTTTAGACTGTGGGATTTATGTTTTAGGCTTTTATATGGACTCAAATAAAAAAAAAAAACTATTCTCAAACGAAGAAAGTAATTTATTTTCGTGTAATCAACGCTCATCTTAGGAGGTTGATTTAATTAAACTTCCTACAGCATAATAATGCTGTCAATTAAAACCATAGGGTAATTTAAACATAGAGAAATATAAATATTAATATAGTGTTAATCGTACCATATCCTGCATTATAACAATATATATTTTTATATTAAAATTTTGTAACAGCAAGATAGTAGATAAAGCAGAAACCCGGAAGTAAGATTTCACAAACCCCAGTTGGTGGGTATTGTCCGAAAGAAAATAGGCATGAACAAACCCCTCCCCGAGTAAACAGGCAAGCGTGACTCACGTATGTTCCCGCCGGCCTCCATCTCGGCGCGCATGAGCTGCAGGTCGAGCGTGGCCTCCTCCAGCTTGTCGCGGCACTGCTCCAGCTCCAGCTGCAGCGCCTCGGCGCGCTCCTCCGCCATCTCCTTGTCCAGCGCCGCCATCTCCGCCGCCTCCTGCAGCTCCGCCGTCTCGTCGTTGTGCACGTCCAGAGCCTCTTGCGCCTCGCGAACCTGGAATTATAATTTTTGTTATTAAAAAAACTATCACCCTAATTCTGACACAAGTACTTATAACTATCCCTCTGCAGAGGATCTATGACTATGACTCAGAAATAGTATGTCCAAAACATCCAAACTTCGCGCCACAAAGTAAATCCAAGCCTCTGGGACGTGCGATCGCACACTTTTTTTTTTTTTTGATGAGTTACGCTACAACGTGTTAACGCATTAGGCGATAATATGTGTCATGGCCCACCTCTTGTTTCGCCCTCTGCAAATCTCTCTGCAGCTGCGCCTGCGACTCCATGATCTTCGCCTTGAACTCATTCGCCTGATCCAATTGGAGGCGGACTCGCTCCAGCTCCCGAATCTTCTCCCGGTCTTCAGCACGACGAACCTTCAGCGTTTCCAGTTTTTCCTTGAGATCCTCGACTTCAGTTTTTAGCGTGACAATCTGGAAACAAAATAAGCAGAGTCAGTTTTAGAAAATTCGTTTTATAAAAGTGAAATTGTTCTACCCATTGCAAATTAATTAATGGTGTTAATTATTGTTAATAAACCAAATGATCGAATCAATAAATAAATGACTGAATGACGGAAATAATGAATGACGTGAGGAAGGAAGGAAGGGAAAAAGAAGGAAGAAATGAATGAATGAATAACTTTGAGACAGAATGGAATGATTGCATGAATGAATGAATGAATGAATTATATTCTTTCCTATAGCCTGACTGTATGAATTGCATGCAATTCAATGACGATGAATGTCTTATAACGCAAACAGATTTTATCAAATCAAACTGGTCAACAAAATCTTTTAAGTATTAAAATATTAGTATAGACGAACGACGACGAAAGATCTTAAACGACGTTTCTTTTTAAGATAAATATATAAATTTATATAATATAATAAGTGTCATAGTAACATATATACAGGTGTCCTAAAATACAACGATATTTTTAATTCTGAATAGGTTATTGTGACAAAAATAATTTATAAAAAAAAAAAACCAAATTTGTTTTACACATAACATTTTGATCATTTCAAATCGACCCTTGTAAATAAATACTTAACAATTTAATCGTAGCTACAACGATGCTATTATATCTTCATAAATATATAATAACATAATCAGCCTGTAAATTTCCCACTGCTGGGCTAAGGCCTCCTCTCCCGTTGAGGAGAAGGTATGGAGCATATTCCACCACGCTGCTCCAATGCGGGTTGGTGGAATACACATGTGGCAGAATTTCGTTGAAATTAGACACATGCAGGTTTACTCACGATGTTTTCCTTCACCGCCGAGCACGAGATGAATTATAAACAAATTAAGCACATGTAAATTCAGTGGTGCCTGCCTGGGTTTGAACCCGAAATCATCGGTTAAGATGCACGCGTTCTAACCACTGGGCCATCTCGGCTCTTATTCAAGTAAATTAAATTTGTGTTTTGATGGCATGGGTGGCGAAGTGACGAACATCAGGCTCACCTGATGGAAAGAGACCACAGCAGACATCTGCAACGCCGGGGGACTCTTTTCTTAAAGGTCCCAAAAGGCTCTGTTTAAAAGCTTTTATTTAACTTGCAATGTATGTACATATGTATGTGCGGGTGGAATCTTGCTACTCAATTTTGAAGCGGATATCTTTAACCGATTTGGCTGAAATTTTGTATACACGTTAAGTTTGGATGACAATACACGTAATAACCTTGCGTAAATTAACCAGTACCTTGTAATTTAGTAATTTAATCTGCTAAGGTTCATTTTTTTTTTAATTTCAGTTTAATTAAATACTTCTATGTATGTACTTACGAAAACCACGCGACAAGCTTTTATGATTAAAGAAATTGTGTATAATGAGTTTATAAACTGATAGTTAAAATTTTACAGGAAAATTTTATTTTCTTCTTTTCAGGACATTTAAATAAAAGCTTTTTTTAAAAAAGTATTTTTACTTTTAATTTATTCCTAATGGTTTTTAATCAATCAGGAAATAAAATCGCACGTGTACCAACCTCCTGCTGTGCCTGTATGTTGGCAAGCTTGTCCTCCATCGCTGTGGACACGGGCTGCGGAGATGTTAAACTCTGACCCGGCGTAAACTGAGGAGTGAGAGTCTCGACGAAGCCAGTCTACGAAAAATAACACTATTATAGTCTAACAGGAAAAAAGTCAAATCAACAACATTTGACAGCAAATTGACGCGATATCATTGGTCGAGAGCTCGATTAGTCTATGATATTCACTGTGGATTCGTGATAAAATTGCGTTTTGAACGTCGAGGAAACTGTTATCGGTATTTTGGAAGTAAAATTAAAGTAGATATAAGTAGTTAAGTGTAATAATATTGTGTTATAAATAAAGATATATTAACCATAAACTCTAAATAGTGCACAGTATAGCCGAGCTATTAGCAAATCGCATGAAAAACGCAAATCTAAGGTTTGTTTATCTTTTTTCCTACTTCCATTATAACAGGCTATACATTTAAACTGTGAGATTTATTGATTGGACTTTTGATTTAATTACATGATCTATACCACAGCATAAACGCTATGTCTTCTTTGACAGAAACTGCCAACGGTGTTAGATATATTCTAGTGCAGGCGTGTGCAAACACTGGTGCACTCTCTATTCCCTCACCCTCATAATCCGATGGGGGGGGTAAATCCGACACGTCTGGAAAGAGTTCACGTGCATGACTAAACTTTACCTGCTTTCAGAGTCATGAGAACATGCCAACGCCCAAACTCCACGGTGCTTCTGAGATTTCTCGTTAGAAACACTCAGTGACCACGAAATTTTTGTACAGATTTGCCCTATAATATATCCTGCACAAATGGCTTTATGGTACGTCCCTTGTGCCTGTAGTAACACCGTCTCAATCTTGCTGCGGTGGAATATCTGATTAGTGGGAGGTATCAACCGAAACGGGCTTACACAGAGCTCTACCAAGTATATATTGCTTTTAAAATAGCCCCTAAATTGACATCTATTTTATGTACACAGTGTTTAATTATAAATTTTAAGGTATCTATCACTGCAAGTGCGTATTATCTTGTAGATTTTTATAAACAACAATTATAATTCATTTGGCCGCTGGATACTTCCTTTTCAAAAACTAAACTAGTGGTTTTCAAATTAAATAACTCAAACAATGTAAAAAACAAAACCCATACAAGTGTAACGCACCTCAACAAACGATGCCCTCTTGCCCGTGAGGTCCGGCGACCCTGCCCTCTCTGTGGTTGGGGACACATACGACGTAAGCGACTGGCGACTGCTCGCCAGAGAAGTCCTGGAACTGCCCCGATATTTGCTAGTGAATTGATTTTAATACATACAGTTGAGCACATATCGTATAAATACATATAATACATAATCAACATCTAATACAAATACATGTATCCGATGCAAAACGTCGCAACTAGAAAAAACAAAAAATTCTGTCACCCAAAAAAATATCAATTTGAGGAACGAGATATTTTGTTCTTTATTATTTTGAGTGTATTTTATAATACACTTTAAGCTTCTGCGATGTATCAACGTAAAACTATAAGGACCGATATAAGTAATTATTTATTTACGAAACATTTAATTTACAAAAAAAAATCCAATAGTTTATAATGTTTGAAGTTAGGTTAGTTTAATATATAAATTAATATATATTATATCTAGCGGTCCTTATAAGATTACGGTAACATATATGTATAACATATATTTATATTCTCGGTTCCTGATTCATCTCGTAACAATATATGTTTTTCTCAAAACGCGAGTATAATAAATATATATATACATGATATAACATACTATATGTTAGCACAATTGCACAAAGCTTTAGAATCGATTACTCTATATAATTAAAAACTATTCAATTAAGTACTATATACTATTTTTTTACTTGAATTATTTAAAAAAAAACTTGTATATTTAGGCTAAATATTCAAATATTCAGCCTAAATATACAAGTTTTTAAATAAATTAAAATTAAATAAATAAAAGCAATTAGCTTTTTTTTTTAGCATTAGCAGCCTTTAAATTTCTCACTGCTGGGCTAAAGGCCTCCTCTCCCTTTGAGGAGAAGGTTTGGAGCATACTCCACCACGCTGCTCCAATGCGGGTTGGCGGAATACACACGTGGCAGAATTTCGTTGAAATTAGACACATGCAGGTTTCCTCACGATATTTTCCTTCACCGCCGAGCACGAGATGAATTATAAACACAAATTAGCACATGAAAATTCAGTGGTGCCTGCCTGGATTTGAACCCGAAATCATCGGTTACGATGCACGCGTTCTAACCACTGGGCCATCTCGGCTCATCAATAAAAGCAATAATATCCAATAATGAAGATAAAATATAATTCACATTATACTTTATTCATTTAAGCTTGGCATAGTAAATATACATCCTTGCCTAACGAAATAAATAAACTAAATAAAAAAAAGACAATAACCAAGTCCTATGACTATACAAAATAACATAGCATTTTATGTGCGTTTAGTGGAAATAGTGCACGAAACGATACAGTCATTAGGAAGAACAATATAAGTATAATCAACATTTCAGAACATTCTAGATAGATCATGTAAAAACTACGCGAAGAATAAAAAAAAAAAAAATTAAGCAATCATTTATACAAGAAGAAATATGAAAAATGTTACAGAAATAAAAAAATATATATTTTTAATAAAAATTAATAACGTATTTGACCAGATTTGTTAACTCAACACAAATAAAATCAAATCAAAATAGTCTTTATTCGAGTAGACTCGTAAAAGCACTTTTGAATCGTCATGTTACATTGAATTAAATGTAAAACTACCGCCGGATCGGAAAGTAGATTCTACAGGGAAGAACCGGCGAGAAACTCTGTAGTTACTATTCTACAATTTCCATTACAGAATAATTCAGTAAAAAATACAATTAAATATATATATACATATATACATACATACATACACACCCTAGAATTCAACAAATACTAAGTCCAATATTTTTATATCTTTTATATAATCTTGTATTGAGTAATATATCATATTCATCAATGATTTGGAATGAACTTCAACATTTTTTATAAGATCGTTTAAATACCCAGAGACTACAGTAGAGCTTATCTGGATAAAGACACTCGAAACTCACTCGGAACATTATCGTGAATTGTTAGAGTGATGCGACAATGACTATTATAATTTCACCATTCTAAGGATACTCGTAACAAAATTGCGTATCACTGTAAGTCGATTTCAACATTTCACGCATGAGATATGAAGTGAGTTACGGAATGCACTTTTTTATGATATAGGTAGGTAGGCTTACTAATGGTCAATGATAACCAACATTGGCGCTGTAATAAATATTAACCATTCCTTACATCGCCAATGCACCACTAACCGTTAAAACTGAGATCGTATGTCCCTTGTGCTTGTAGTTAGTAGCTTAAAAAGCCTTCAAACCGGAACACAACAATACTAAACATTGCTGTTTGGCAGTGGAATACATGAGTGCTTGGTACCTACCCAAACGACTTACACAAAGCCCTAACATAAAGTAAAACGTTACTTCTCGACCAATTATATCTTGTCATTTCAAGGTCAAACTTTTTTTACACCTCTTTACTTCTCAGGCCATAGATATAAGCTATAGATCTGTTATAAATTACATTAATTAAATTGTCTATTCTAATCTATACTCTATTCCAACCATAACAGGAAAAAGGCCAAACAAAAAAAAAAGTTTGACAGCTAATTGACGCGATATCATTGGTCGAGAGCTTGATTAATCTGTGATATTCACTATGGACTTGCGAAACAATGGCGTTTTGAACGTCGACGAAACTGTTATCGGAATTTTGGATGTACGATTATAGCGGAAATAAGTAGTTAATTGTAATTGTTTTGTATTATTAATAAAGATATATTGATCATAAACTCTCAGTAGTGCACAATATAGCTGAGTTATTAGCGAGTCGTATGAATACGTAAATCTAAGTTTTCTTTATCTTTCTTCCTACTTCCATTGGAAGAGACTATAGTTCTTGATTTCAACATTATTTAAATTCAATTAAACTCCATCGACCTAAATTACAAACTTTTAAATTTGTCGTATGTTTAGTTAAAGAGTAATTTTCTTCCGTTCACCATTGATTTGCCTTTAGAAAGAAAAGGATACGAGCATTATTTGACTATAAACCACCTTTACAACAATATAATATAAATCTTTTAATAAATAACAAAAGAGCATTCAAGTAATATTAATCTAACTAAAAATAAACAGCATTATGCAAGAATGACCAAAGAAAAAAAAATTATACATCTTATGTAAAAAATAAAATATTAACATAAAAAAAAAACGATACAAACATACATATAGACCGATATATACGTGCTCTATATACAGTGCTTTATATTTGAATTAATTTTACCTCGACATGGACAGACTTCCGGTTTTGGTCTGCGCAGGCGACGCCTTCCTCCGAACCCTTATTCAATATCCAATATGTTAGACACTATACACGTATAACATGACATTAACGCAACATACAATTAGAACTATGTTAAATACAATACATAATTATATATCTTGTTTAGTTAGTTACGAAATTGTAAACGATATACTGTGACACGGTTTCAAGTAACATTTTATATTCGACTTATAAATATATAATTATATATAATACCTTTATGTATGAAGTTTAAATGTATAAATAAACTTAATAAATGTTTGAATATTTAGTAAATAGTATTAATTTAAAGTAAAACAAGACAATAAATGGCAATAACGTGAAATCGTTGACGTGAAAATGTGTAACGTAATACGAAGAGACGTAACGACCTATAAATTATAACAATAGCTTATCAAATGTGTGTTATTCGTTAAACCGGATATTATTAAATAAGGTTTTATTAAATTATTTTTTTACATTTTTACTAGTCTTTATTTTTATTTTATTTTTTTTATTGTCAACATTTATTCTTTGACAAAGGATTTTTGCAATAATCTTTGACATTTGTCTTTTGTTTTTTTTTTTTGGCAAAGAACTTAAATGTCATACCTATCATGAGATTTAGTATATTCATATGCTACAAATTTGATCATTTGATCAGTCCCCTCCATATGCAAGATTATATACTTATATCATTTATTAATGACTTAATTATAATACAGAAATATAGCATTTATATTATAACGCGTTTATTTATCTCATTACTACTAAAAAGATGCCATAACGAAATGAATACATATATCTACCCTGCTTCATCATACGTGGTGACAGCATCTTAACTCCGGCCGCTGAGAGAGTATACCATCTTTTGTCAGTTTGCCAGTAAAATACAAAAAAAAAAGTTGAAAAGAAATATTGCCATTTTATATAATTAAAACTAAATTCAGAGCGAAAATAAAAAATCTATTTTAAGTTAACTATATCGAAAGTAGCAGAAAAATTATACGATTATAATATTGTTGGAGATTAGGTTAGACGACTGAAAATAAATGTTTAAGCCCACGCGTTTCCTTGTATAGTTCACTTAGCTGTCAACAGTTGTCAAAATAACATAACTAGTTTATTTTGTTTGATTGTCATTATTTTTAATTGTGAAATCAATAAAGGCGCGTTCATTTGTTATCATTTTTAGTAAAATAATAATAACATCTCCAAGAATATTGTAATCGGATATTCTTTGCCACTTCAAAGTTACGCCTTACAGGTACGAAATCTCTCAGCGGCCGGACTATAGAGCTTAGAGGTAAGGAGATGTATCTCATATGACGATGTATCTCTAAGGTTCATCATATGTATGATGAAGACCCGAAAAAGTTTATACCGAAACGTATGAGATATAAGTTATATAAATTGTCAAAATGGGATTAAGAAATTAACTAACAGAATAATTCGAAAATGGCGCATTTTAAAAGCAAATATCTAACTTTCTATCTGTATTTCCGTTTCACCCTACGAAGTATGAGCGCGTCCCTTCAAATGTCATCCTCTAACTCCAGCAACGCCTAACTTCATACATTTAGAGGAACGCTTCTCACACACAACATACTTCGCCTTACCTCTGACTATATAGGCCGGACTCTACAAGTCAAAAACATAAAAAAAAAGAAACTGTCACTTTGACAGTTTATCTGTGTCAAGGTAAGACCGAGTCAACATACACTTACATATATTTTTAAAATATTTAATATACGTATAAAATCTAACATACAATTATTTATATTTCAACATATAATAATACGCATTAGCGGCATTTCATAACACTTTTTTTTATTTTAGTCAATAAATTCCGGCTACACGGAATAAGACCGCGCGATCAATGACAAAGAAAACTTCGATAACATCAGGAAAAAGATGGAACAATTTGCGCAGGCAAACGCAACACATTATACTGCCAGCGTTTACTTGCGCACGTGTAGCCGGATCTTTTAAAACAAGCGTAATGTGTGCAAAGCTTAAGCGAGTGCATATCTACGGCAGCTAGTACTCACGTAGTCGGTCTAGACCTCTGGGCCACTGTTATACTAGCGAGAAAGAAACACACTCTATCAGTTAAAATGTCTAATGATATTAAGAAAATCGAAAAATACATATTAATTTTAAACGATAAAAAACTATTAAAATATAGATGTTTAAGTGAAATTTAAGCGCGAAAAGTAAAAACGATTTCTAATAAACGAAGCTCGTGGACAATTGACAATTTATATAGCGATAACATGGCAACACTGAATATTAGAGGGCACCGACTTGTGTAACACTGGTCTGTGTCTAGCTGTGTCGGATACCTCACTGGCTGTACGCTTTTCCTTAAATAGAAATATGAGTATATTATATTAGACAAACTTTGACTTTCTTGTGTATATTAATATTCTAACAACTAACCAGAGACATTTTTTTTTTCCAATACTTAATTCCTACATAAAAATAATTTTTGATGAAATGTTTTTTTCGATTTTCTGTTAATTAAAAAAAATGGTAAACGCTAATGACAATTTTAGGTTATTAAAAAAAAATTATGTAATTATTATACTTGACAACATTATTATTAATTTAATGATAGCTAAGAATGTCAATAATGATGTTTACATTATCTATGTAATGGTTAATATTCTAAAAACTGTTAGTATTTGATTTGTATACAATATATAAACTAATAGTGTCATCTCTTTCTCTCGTGTGGTGTAAAAAAGGATAACGTGTTTAGTTTAAAGATTGTATACAAAATACATCGACACATTGTAAATTAATTATTCGTTTTTAAATTTTTTTTTCTTATTAAACATTTTATTTGACTATTTATAAAAATATAAAATAGTATTTATTTATTTTTTCAAATTACTTCGCGGCTCTTAGAACGAGTCCTTTACGGTTTTGGAGTTGCAATTTAAAAAAAAAAAAATCTGAAATCAATTTTGTATCTGGTTAAAAAGACATATTCCACTGTAATTCTGAAGGTGATATATTTTTTGTCAGAAGTGTCATTATACAGAAAACATGAAGGATGAACAAAAATGTTACAGATTTAATAAATCTACATTTAACTGGTAAGATATTCAAGATTAATGACAACTTTAATACTTTATCAAATAAGAATCTCATTTGATACAAAAAAAAGTCGAATTTGACAATAATATTAAAATTAAAACATTTTTTGTTTTAATAGAATGAAAGCAAATGCATCTCAATTTTGAATCTGTAGTTTAAAATTTATATGACTGAAAAAAGCAATTTTTTTTTAAAGCCTTCATGGTTGCAGCAAATTTTTCTTTTATATCGATAGCTTTTAAGAAATAGCTATGATAAATTTATTAGAGTTATAATGAGTACCGTTTCATAGTTGTCTTGCTTGTCTTGTCCGCATCCTGGCTTGGTGTTACCAGCCTTTTGCGATGACTTTTAAATAAACATTTTTTTTAATACAACAATTATATCTTGCTAATAATATTCAACAATTGTTTTTTTTAAGTAATAAAAAAAAATCCTGTTTGATTATCATTATTCTTATTTTTTAAATATTCATCAGGGAGTAAAACAAGCATTAATGTCTTCAACGTTAAAGTATTATAACATAATTATTTAAAAAAAAAAGTGTTAGACAATATATGACAACACATCCACCTAACTCTTGCATAACACCATCTCATTAGTATTTATTATTACCTGCTCAATCGCCTGTTCGAGACAGGCTTTTCCTCGGTAGATGTGGTCATCGAGGTCTCCATGGGGTTGTCATCAGAATCGAGGAGCTGGATTTGTGTCTGTCGTACGAATACTCCATAGTTTTCTTCGCACTGTAATGATAAATTTAATAATTGGCAATTATCTGGCAATGTTATCTGGTCCTAGCTTTTACTTAAAATTTAATGTATGCATTACTCTCAAATTAAGTCTTGTGCTATATTTGGGGACTAACTCTATCTAGACTGACCTAATAGATCTAACTAGACTTTCAAATCACTAGAAAGCTCCTAAATCCATGTTCTATTGATTCTTGGCTTAGCTTTGCTTATAGTGGATTTCATCTTTATCTGTGAGAATTAAGTAAACAGCACTATTAACTAATCTACTTAACTATTTAAAGGTTGGCATTAGCCTAGTGTAAATAAAAATTATTACATTTCTGCTGAGCAAGATCAATATATGATTAAACAAAAGAATAAATTATTTCTCTTCTTTATCTTCTGCACACATACAAATATACATGCACACATTTCCATTGTTAAATACAAAAATTACACACAATTTACCTAAAAGTATTTAACTTAATATGAACCTTATTCATAATATTAGGTAATATTTATATAATTTGATAATTTCTACTTTTGCAGAGAGGAAGGTTATTAAATTAGTCTAGCTAAGATAGCCAGTTCCTGATGTATTATTTGATGACTATGTTATTATATATTGTTTTAGTGGAATAAATAAATACCATATATTATAATTTTACATGTTGCTAGGTAAGTAATTGTATGTGTAATGGTTACAAGATTTGGGTTTTTTTATATATGTAACTTAAGAAACTTACACGAAAATAAGAGTGTCCCCGAACTGTTCCATTGTTCTTCCCTTTTGCTTCGTCTAATATAATACCGATCCATTTTCCAGTAGCGAAGGTAGGATACCCAACGTAAGCAATAGAGCCCTTAACTTCTTTGCCAATCACCATAACACGCTGGCCCAGCGTTAAATGTTTATCCGACATCTTCAAAAGCTTTTATCACTAGAAAATCAAGTTGAAAGTGTCTCATGAAAATATTAAAACGAAATATCAATAAATATGTTTGACATTACCTTAAATGTAAAAAATATTTCTCAGCAAGAGAAGCTTTTATTAATTATACTAGATTATAAATTAGATGTTTTATTACATAACAAGAGGGTATGGTGTGATTTAAGACCATTTAAATTAGGGTAAAATGTGCATCGAGTTGAAAAGTAATTCTTTAGCAACGACAAATAAATTGAAGGCGAGTACGTCAAGAGACGTCAATGTCAAAATATGAAATCATCAGTATTCCGTTTCTCCACTTTATTTTCATTACAATAGAAAAGCCAAAAAAAATATGCTATACATCTAAATTTTTATTTACTCTTGAAGAAATTATTAAAAAATTAAATATTAAAATAATAATAATAAAATAGGAATTGTATTTGACATCGTTGATGTCTTTTATACTTATATCTTTGTAATAAAAAAAAATATAAATACCCATAAACCGAAAATTCAAAATGGATTATACATTAAGCTTATATTATATCCGAGAGTTTATTTACTTTTAATAATTGCTCTACTTAATAAACCATTTATTTTCTATACAATACTGAACAAAGTAGTAAAATTGTGGAATTGTGTGTTTCATTTAAATATATCATATAAATATAATAACTCCTTATATAAAGTTTCCATAAGGTACTTGTTTTTCCGATATTAAAATGATCCAATATAATAAACAAAATTGTCATGTGATTATATTAAATAACGTAGAATTTTAGAACAAATCAGTTTCTTGTTAAATTGTCTTTCAAAAGGGTATCAATGAATTTCCATTAAATCGAAAATAATACCAAATAGGCTCTTTTAATGAATTAATTATAATATTTATTATATTATAAAAACAAAGCTATAATAGAGTTTACGTAGTAATTGATAGAATAAATCATAAACATTTGCTTTAATAGTTTTTTCATTTAAATTTTTTTTTATAAAGCTGCTCTAATTTTACAATCTGGAATATGACAATACGAATATCATCCGCAAGAGATGACCGTACTGGACGTTAAACTGACGGTTTTATTATTCATTACCACTATAAGATCTATAAGTTATTGTCTTGTATATGTACTAACATTGCAGTACATACCGATTATGATTATTATTTTTAGAGATTCCTCCGGCATAGATATTCTACACACAGCCTTCTGGAATCTGGCGTACTGTCAAATATAAAAGATAATAGTAAACTAATCAAAGACAATAAGAATTCGATTTTTTATTTTATTTATATGTTATATTCCTAACACTGACATAGTCTGGTAGCGTATTTGATCCGTACCGACGAAGGCCAAGAATTTTACTGGCAAGAAACCTGCATAACTCCACCCCTTGGTCTGATTGCCATTCTGAAGATTTTCCACGTGTATAAAAAAGTGGCTAGCTTGTAAGGCCACAGATGTCTAGATGCAAATAAAATATACTAGATTTTTACTGATAAGTTATTATCGATAGCAATCCGAGATCAAAATCATAGCGTCATATGACAAAATACCTCAAGAGGCCGTTGGTTCAACTTTATTTTTATAGATAATAAGTTTTCTATAAAAGTCTCAAATTAATTGAAAAGGGAAACATGCTTAATAAATAAATCTTCAAGAATAAAATTGTAAGAGTAGCAATTGCTACGTTCCCGCACAAAAGGGGGCCCCATATTTAAGCCCACTAATCTTTACCTGAGCGTGATTTTTTACATAATTTGTGTAGTATCATCTGTTTTCAATTGCTAGTTTCTCATCAAAATTACTCTAAATTACCAGACAATCTCGTCTCTGGTTGTATATACTTGTCAAAGCCTAGCAGAGTTTATAGTATTCTACTAGAATAATTATTACCAACAAAAATTTAACTAGTATTGAATTTACCACTTTGTACTTAACAATCCATAGTAGATCAAGCGCTGCCCTAGACTATAATAATTGAATGCCTAATATTCAATGATTATTGTCTAAGTTTAAATTATAGTCGAACTTTTAGTAAGAATAAGTATTTTTACTACAAGTACTCGTACTTGTATTAAAATATATTATACCAATATACCAAATTTAAAAGTCGAATTGCAAGATATACTGTTTCTGTGGAAATCAGTACAATATAATACCGTGTCCGCAGACCGTAGCCATGCATACGAGTACTGTACAAGTGTACAATGGTGCAATGCACCATTATACTACTGCTTGCAGGGGTTAGGAAATTGTCGTAGAATATAAAAAAATAAATATTTATTGAATAATAATCTGTCTAATAACATATTATGATTATTACTTTAAAAACAAGCATAATATTTTCTGCCACTTGTATTTAAAAAAACTAAAATATTTATGCATACGTAAATAATGCTGCCAGCCTCGTGCTTAATATTTGTATTTTGTACTTACCACGCGTCCTCCGCATTTTACAGTTTCAATTTATTTTATTTAAATATCGCCTAGCTACTTATTATTGTATAACTTTAATAACTTTATTTCCGAAGAAAAATTCTTGTTTTTTTTGTTATATTATATTAATCAGGATAATTGAAGTAAGTTACCATTGTTTGTTTTCGAGCAATTTTTAACTAAAAAATGTTAATTTCATATGTAGGAATCGAACCTGTTATTATTGAAATTAAAGGCAATACGGCTCAGCTATCGGTAGATCTAAACGAAGACGTTATTTGATAGAAATATCAAAAGATCATCAGATTTGAAACATTTTTTTTAATAATTGATCCACCGACCAAATTACAATTTTTAGTTTTGCTGTCGTATTTTAATCTCATTTTGTCAAATGTATTGGAATCATCATAAATTCAATCGAATCAGCACCCTAATTTATTATAATGATGACAAAGAAACCAATTTATTCATGAAACAATGACGCATGAAGCGGTTTCATAAGATAGAATTGTTTGAAGTAAGTCATCAAAATAATGAAGTAGCTGACCTCAGCCTTGTCATGAGTCACGTAGATCGTGATACACTGCTTCCTTAAACTCATACGCAAGCATTGGCTGTCATATTTAAATGCAATAGTTAAATATTTTAGAATGAAGTTCTATTAATAAATTATTCATCTATTGTTACTAATTTTAGAATATAATTAGGATGTGTTTATACTCATCGTTAACTTAAAATAACCTCAAATTTTCGAATATTTTTATTGTGATATACAAATAAAAAGCAAAGAAGGCTTGATTTATACTTTCACATGGTAATCTTTAACTTTCTTGAATGCAATTTTTTTTTTAAGTGAATAATTTTAATTAGGTCAAAATCTCGATTTTTTTTTAATCTGTCGATATCATTCGGTGTTGATACCGTAGTTACGTACATATCTTTTATTAATGTCATTAAAGTAGTTTATTTGTACAGTTGATAATACGATGGCCTCGTCTATAAATTATGATAACGAGTCATTTAATATACCATTTACTTAACACAAATATTAGTTGTAACAATAAGTATGACGGAAGAAAACTCATTTAGCGTGACAGATCCGCAAGGAATTTAACCACTTAGCTCGCCCCGCCTACTTTCACTGTTATTCATAACTAATCCCGTTATAGGACCGAGGACGCTAACCGCCACCGATGCATAAATGATTAAATGAAAGACACACATACAAAAACATGTTTTAATAATTGAGACACACCATATTATTATTATTACAGCAATTTATAATAATGTCGTAAAAAACAAAAATGATTATTGACTATTTCGTTCGGCGTTGATTGCAACTAAGGCTGTCCGAGTTAGAGACGGCGTCGATATTCAAAATTACATTTATGATACATTAAGTTAAGGGAGACAGCAAGGCACAGGGCGCGAGAGGCCGTATGGCCTCAATCCAATGGTCTCTGTAAACGTCGGTACTTTCTAAATACATATTCGATAGGGTTATAACGCGCACGCTCTCATAATATTAGAAGAACTATGATGATGTCACGGCGATGGACATGTTACGTGTCGGTGATGCGGCTTAGAAGCCGTGCACTTTGAGTTGCTCGGGCTTCACGAGTCCCGATTTGGTGAGCCACTGACAAATGTTCTCGCGTTGGTCGCCTTGCAACTGCAGCACCTCGCCGTACTCCGGGTGCTCCACGACCGTTCCGTTGCACGCGAACTCCTTCTTGCATGCCCGCACGATCTTTTTCAGGTCATATTCTGACGAGAGGCCTTGCACCGTTGTTAGCGTCTTACGCCCGTTCCGTTGCTGGATTCGGACGTGGACTAATCCATCTTGTACGTCGTCTTCCGAGCTTTTGATAGCATCGGCGAATGGGTCGAATGTGTTGAGATTCTGGATGGACATACGATTGAACGTCTCTACTCTTTGTTGTAACGAAACGCTGCGATACGACGCACGAACACTATAAATGTCACTGATAAGTCTTTGTGGTTAGACGCGCTGACAATGCAACGACCAATTTACGCAAACTCCAAAATGTAATGGCGGATGATATGGCGACTGGACCAAAAAATGAGATTGTCACGCGGAGGCGGAAATAATTATCGATCGAGACCATAAACAAACATGGTTTGTTTTTCGAATAAAGCTTGCCATATACTTTATTGAAATAAAATTATCGGTTTATTTTTTATAAATTATTTTATAATAAATAGTTTAATCTTTTAATTGTGCATATAACTTTGGTACGTAATCGTCATATTTTGCCACGAAAAAGTTACCAGCTATAGGCGGACCTAATTTGAATTGTTGAGCAAATTTGGAAATCGAAAATTTTCCCCTATTCGATCCTGAATTATTAGGGAGTTTTTTTACTTTCGAAAAGTCACATTTTTCGGGTTGCTTGTAAACTAAAAATACATAGCGATGTAAACCAGTTCCTTTAGGTGGTCCAGATCCAATGTAATCAGAAAGAACTTCACCTTTATTAATATCTCCACCATAAACATTTCCAATAAGCCAATGATGCCATTCTCGAAACTTTGGATTTTCGCGACTTGGAGCATCAGGGTCCACTAAAGCTAAAGTGTAATATTCGGTATCTTTGGTTGCCCATTTTACCGTAGGTTTATCCTTGACTTGCGTAGGAGTTAATTCTTTTCCTAAGTCGACAATAATATTACCACGATACTGAATATCTAATAGTTCAGATGGAGCTGTTGTCAATATATCAGGCACTATACAGTGCTTTTTAAATGCACTTTGAATATCAGTCATTTTTATATCACTTGTTAGTTGTAGTATGCAGAAACAAATTACAATAAATAGAACGCAGCAGTCGTTATAAATCTTTGTAAAACATTAATTGCTTAAATAACAATATTTTATTTAGTTGCCAGGTAACCAGATTCACAAAAATTATGTAATATTTTTTAAATAATTATCAATTAATTGTAACAAGATATTTTTCATTTAATATTATTAACATGGATAATTTTTAATATTTGAATTCATAATAATAAATTAATTTAATGTTTTTATTAACAGTATTGTCTATGAATATTTATTATCGTCCATTTTATGTAATCTGGATTTTTGCCACAGATAATATTTTATTGGTTCATGATCATAATGAATCGGTATTCGCTATTCTATTAACTTTATTTTGAATCAAGATAATTTCGGTTTATAATCTTTTATAACAAAAATAATAGAAAATAAAATTTTTGATAATATACTTTTTATTATATAAGAATGACTATTAAAGTACTAGTAATGGCATTTTAATCTATCAGTGTTATTAAGAATCACAAATTAAATAAATAAAACAACATTTTAAGTTTTTAATTTACTCTTAGCATCTGTTAACATCGCCTGCACTGTTAAAGGTTTTCTCAGCTTCCTTCCCACACTGTCCGCTTTCAGCTGCAGCACAACATTCTGAGTGTTCTTTACATTCTGTCTCAAATTATCAACCCTTTTCTGACTATTTGTTATTTCATCCTTAAACTCATCAACTTCCTTCATCATATCTTCAATATTTATATTAGGTATAGCACTTTTGGACTTAAAACGGTAGTTTGATATTGTTTCTATTTGCAAATTAAGCATTTTATTTTCTACAAGAGACATTTTTTGTTCGTAATCAATACACATTTTACCGAACCTCTTACGGGACTCCACAACTACATTCAGAAGATGCTCACATTTATCTTCTAAGGACATTTCATCAGTTTCTGAAATTAAAACCATATTATTTTAAATAAACTAAGAAATGTCATATATATCTATGTCAATGCTATATAGATTAACATTTTCCACTTCAGCAGCAAGCACAGACCCCCCAAAAACACTTGACAAAATATTTCTCTATAGTATATAATAGGTACAGGTACAGATGCATATATATATAGGTAATATCCATTATAAAACCAGTATGAGATGTCTCATTTGCCTATTGTATTTTAAAAGAAATTTACATAGTTATCTATAAAAAAAAAATCACTGTCTTAATATTACACTATACTACCTGCCCGTCTAGAATTTATCAGGACATAAGAATTTTGTTGATGTCCCGATCGCTGCTTCTGTGATCCAATATATCATCAAAAACACCTGTTCAGCTAGGTACATATGTATGGACATATAATATATAAAGAAATATACTATAGTAAATGACATAAACATGATAAAAATATTGACACAAATATTCAAAGAGAAAATAACTGACATTGTTTTTGATGATTACCTTAATGCACAGGTCTCTAAATATATACCTCTCTAGTTCTAATATTTCATGTACTGTAAGGAAAATAATGTATGTTCTAAGTTTTCAAAATTAAATAAAATTATATTGATACTGTTATATATAACTTTAAAAGGCATCAATGCATTAATTCACTTTAAAATCTCGATTATTTTGTTATGTCAGTGGCATTGTTATGATTTAAGAAAAAGTATCTACCAAACATAACATCCTCATCCCCTAAAAGCGAGTTCCCAGGATTCAAAACGAACCCCCGTAAAATAATAAGCTTGGGTTTCTGTTTCTTCGTGCTTTAGATATAAATACATAACTTTTAACAACAGTTTAATGTTAGGCGTCTGTTTAATCGAGTTGGCAAGTTCTAATCGCAGTTTTTAAAACTCCTCTGATTTTATAAAACGGTATGTAGAAAAACAAGCAAATACTTGTTGATAACCTACCCATTTTCATATTTCTCTTGTCTTGTCTCTTAATAGCTTTAAATCATATTTTATTCATGGAATACTTGATAATTAATACACTTCACATGTAAATTCGTATCCAACAGTATTAAAGTCCAATATTTTTTAATATTTCAAACACAAACGAACTTCAAAATTCAAATAAAAACAGTCCAACTCCACAGATAACAATTGTGTTATTGACTAGTTGAGCACAGATAATGAAGTTTATACTGTATGACAAATATTTAAAATAATATGTTAAAGATTTTATTTTAGCAAAACTTATTTTTTATACATTTTTAAAACATTTGAAAGAAAAGAAAACGTGTAACCTACCTTCTAAGCCTTATAAGCCTTTCTAGACGTATAACGTGCTTTCAAACAATTAGAGGAAAGTGGGTTTTGATTTATTTAATATTGGTCAGTAATAAACGAGTATGGATATTTGTATTAGTGTAGTGTTCCGTGTCGGTTTTCACACAAGCATATCAAAGGGATCAAAGTTCGAATGTTTGTGTGCGTGCCACACTTGTGCGAAGCCGAGTTGCGCGAGCGTCACCATTGAGAGCTGTCGTGCGCAAACCTATATAATTTGTGGGTAAACAAACTAACGATGGAGAGGATAACGAGAGCGAGAGTTTGTAGCATTGATGCAAGCAGACATATGGAACTCAAAGGAGTGATCAAAACTTTGAACACATATCTGGCATGTACAACAATATGTGAACAAATATATAAGTATAGTCTTCAAAGAAGTGAGTACTTCTGTGAGCGCATGTCTGGCGCCGGCTTTAGATTAGAGCATATCGCTAAGGTAAGGTGAGTTCAGTTTCGTTTGGTGAGTTTTTTATTTACACACCAACAACTGAACTAAATGTATATTCATATTCGTTTTTATCGACATTTGATTTAAACACAAAAGTCTGTTAAAAAAAACATCGTATATTATTCAAGGAGTTACAATATTAACGGAGTTTCTTATCATTTTCATAAATTCTTGAACTGAGATCTGAAAAAAATAGAGATATTATTTTAAATATTTTACTGGACATATGTTAAAACCTTATAACTTTAACGTTGCTTTTGCATAAAAAGGAGAGTTAGTTTAGATCACACGATTGGTTCAATAGTCTGGTTGTTACTGTGAATCGTTAGCAAAAATTTAATAGATGTATTAAAACTGTGTACATAAAATATTCATAACAGTTTAATTTCTCTTTTTTTTGTTTAATATGGCAGCAAAAATGCTGATGCTGCGTTAAATAGCCCAAAATGTTGTCAGTCAGATTTTTTACGAATCCATAATGAAATACATAGATTATTCACGACATGAACTTTAACTCATTCTTTGGATAAGTTCAATGTCAAAGTCGTTTGTCTTAACTCCTGTGATTGGATTAAGCTATACACTCTTCGAGGTAGAGGCCAAGCTAATATGTACTGAGTATATCTTTGCCCGTTACCTCGTGATGCGATAGCAAGGCAGTTGACAGACTTATAAATGTTATAATAAATTGATAATATAAGATATTGTAGTCATCATTATAAAATTTAAACAAACTCACGTATCCGTCAAAATCCTTATCGGCGTCATCTATCATTTCTTCTATTTCTTCATCAGTTAAATTTTCTGCCAATATTTGTGTTACGTATTTTAAGTTCTCAAAACTTATAAACCCTATCGAAAATCATTATTTATTTAGGTGTTCGAGCCTACGCTTGAACCACAATTGAGATCAACGCTTCAATATTCGCCAAATAATTTGCTATCTCACTCTTTCTTCAGGTGAATCATGATGCCATTGTTATACCTGTCTTTGTCTTGCACTTGACAGGCAACGCGCGGCGGCCATTTGCTTCAGTACGCTTTTGATATTCGTAAGATCAACACCAGTAATGTAAATTGCGAGTGAGTATTTTTACCGTTTTATCCGTTCGGCGCTTTTGAGCCCAATGTCGATACTCTACCGCTCGACTCCTTAAGGACCAGCGACGACTGAAATTCAACGCTCTCGAGCTTGTCTCATACACGGCGAGTGTGATGCCATCGTGTCGCCTCGGGGCTGTCGTCGCCTCACTTCAGACGACGTCATCTCAGTTAAGGCGACATTGCCTCTTTTCGGGCGACGTCGGCCTAGTTCAGGCGACATCGTCTGGGTGCCCGACGTCGTCTCAGTTCAGAAGTGGCACCTTATGAGACGTCTGGCGCACGCTTTAACCAGTCGAATTTGCTAAATTACAAATTAATTTATTTATGTTTTAGACAATGGCGCTTACAACGATGGGAAATCTCGCTATAACACCCTGTGAAGAAGTCAATCAAGAAATCTTATCGGCAATTGTGGCTTCAATTGATGAAAATTTTCCGAGTAATTGGAGAAATTGGAAGGTGCACAATTACACGTTTGAGGATCTGTTTGGAAGTAATATAGTTCATCCAACAATATAAGCGAAACTCCGAATTTCCATACCCACACTTGCGCGCGCATTTAACCCATCAGCTACTTCATTATCAGAGCGATCATATAGAGCTATTCGGGTGTCTATCCTGAATTCGCCTCTGGGAAGAGCTCTTCTTTATTCACCACACAACATAATGGAGAAAATACATTCCCCATCCTATGACGAATTTATGAACACTGTCAGAGAACTTAACCAAAAATCACAAAAAGAAGAGAGGCCTCGGAGGAACTAGAGCGTCTTAGTCCATCCAATGTCAGTCCCTCAACAAGTAGGAAAAGAATAGCTGAAATTTCTGGGGAAATACATCACAATCAAACAAAGCGTCTAACTCGCACGAGCTCTTTAAATTCACCTATTCAATCGGAATCTCATACTACGCCGATTCAAGGCAGTAATGAACATTTGCTCGCTTCGGAGCTCAACCAGCAAATGCTACTTTTTAACGCTCTCTGTACCCAGATAAACCCGTGAGGTTTTCGTGGTACTTAACGTGCAAAAAAAAAAGAAAAGTGTAAATTAGTATAATGTATTGGACAACGATAAAAAAAAAATGCTTACCATGCAATCGGAACAGAATAAGAACATTGAAACAATAATTTCAAATCAGCAACAAAATTCTGTTACGACTCCTGTACCATTCTTGTGTCGATGAACTTAAGTCCTACGATTCGATTCCGGACAGTACTCGGTCTGAGGAAGGGATTCGCAATCGAGAAGAGCAGGAACCAGAGGTCTCTTCTCATGTGGAAAATAACGGGGAACCTATAGAATCAGAGCTTCGGAGGAAGATTGCCGTTGCACATAGAGAACTAGCAGCCTTATCACAAAACAAGCTAAGCACTACCGACACAGCTTTCGATTTTACACCAACCACCTCAGAGACGGAACCAAAGATTGCGAAGGCAGATCCATTAGCTGCGAAGATTGGGATAAGCTGCCAGAGGCTATGTGAGCATGGTTGGGGTTATGTTAGGTATGCTGACGTTCAGAAAAAGTTTCGGGCAATATCGGTTTTCACTTCGCTAAAACCAAATAATGTTTTGGCAGGAATAGCTCCAACTTGGAAGTCTGTGGAGATATTGGAAAGAGCTGAGTTGACCTTGGGAGCCATTACGAATGGCCTTATTCAGCAGAGGTTAATATTCCAAAAGCTTTTAGAGAGTTTGCCAACGGACGTTAAAAATATTGTTGGTCGAGATTTCGTTGCAGCAGACTCGGAATTTAGAAAGAACTCTGATGACCTTTTGCAATACGTTTGCGGGCGGCGCGCAGAGGTGATTAAGGAAAGGAGGGAGGTATACAAGCCTTCTAATAAGGCCTTCCGGGATATTCTGTTGGAAAATCTCTTACGGAGGTAGTAAAAGAGCTAGGTGGTACTCATAAGTTATTTCCTACCAATAAGAAGCCATTTCAGAAAAGGAAGCCTCAGGTATCTCAGGAGTCAAAGACTAGAAGCTACCAAATTACACAACCCCGCTTTCGTAATGCGCGAAATACAACGAAAAGAAATCCCTCATACAATAGAGGACATGAAGGCGAAGGAAAAGGGCGCAATCAAAAACCCTTCACCTCTAAAACATACTTGGGGAAAAAGGAAGCAGGGGATCGAAAGTGACTCCTTTACTGCGGGGTGTCTGAAAAGTTTTGTAAACCGTTGGGAAAAAGTATCAATAAATCTTTTAAAAATTTTAAATGGCTACAAAATCCCGTTCAAGCGCATTCCCCCAATAACAAAATTTTCCCGTGCAAAGGACAGAAAGTATCAAACAAAACCCTCTCCAGAGATGTCGAAGGAATTAGAGAAGATGCTACAAATCCAAGCCTTACCAGTGAGTACTCGCCAATCAGGATTCCTTTTATGAATGTTTTTGAGGAGGAAGGAGGAAGGCACTAGTTCTGGAACAACAAACGACATATGCTGCGGAGTACCTAAAGAGTCTGGGTTGGCAGGTCAATCAAGCGAAGCCATCGGCAATAGATTCAACTATCATAGAATATCTCGGCATTATCTGGAACACAAACCTAAACTCCAAAAGTCTGTCGAGAATGAAGATTCAACACTTGCGAAAGTTAATTCAGCATTTCCTGAGAAAGGCTCAATGGAGTTGGCACGATGCCAAAGTATTGCTAGGGAGATTGAACTTTGCGTCTTTCACAGTTCCTCTGGGCCGACTTCATTGTCGTCAAATTCAGAAATCATTCCGCAGTCTATCGCAAGCACGTCCTCATTGCAAATATCCCATCCCGGATCCTGATTTGGAACAATTGGTGTGGTGGCTAGAAAACCTTTACAGGACATCACCGATCTATTATCCAAGTCCTTCAATCTTCATAACTACAGATGCAGCGGGAGAAGGTTGGTGAGCTATCGCTAACAGTCGTCATCTATGGGGGAAATGGACCCATTCCCAAAGGAAGTGGCACAGCAATCTAAAATAATTGTAGGCTGTTTACGAAGTCCTTCAAGAGTTGGGCCCCGAAATTTGTCAGAAGACGCTGATGGTGCAGTCGGACAATCGAACAAGTGTGGCTTATGTAAACAAACAAGGGGGCACCAAATCAACAAGATTATTGAACCAAGTGCTAGTGCGGTAACCAAGATCTTAGAATTTTGCGATCAGATGCACTGTCACTTAACAACTCGCTATATTCCAGACATATACAATGGAATAGCAGACAGGCTTTCGAGGGAGAGAGCGCTGCCAGAATGGCACCTCAGCGAAAGAATAACTTGCTGGATATTCCAGACGTTCGGAACGCCGGATATAGATCTCTTTGCTTCAAGGAAATCGGCAGTAGTCCCGGCTTATGTCAGCGAGGATTCGACCGACACCGAGAGCCAGTTTTGCGACGCTTTCAGCAGAACATGGAACTACAGTCTGGGGTGGATTTTCCCATCTCCAGCGCTAATTCCGCAAATACTAAGGCACTTACAAACGTCGGAAGGGCGGTACATACTCATAGCACCCAACTGGAACAGAGTCTTCTGGAAAGCGGAATCAGAGAAAAGAGAAGCCGCCATTATTAATCCCGGATCTTTGCAAGAACTTGATAGATCTCCATACGAATCGTGCACCGCAAGGAGTAGAGCGCTTGGAATTGGCGGCTTGGCTGGTTCGGGCTGGTCCAAGCAAATAGAAAACTGGTCTGAAGAAGAATTGAACGTATTGGAGACATCTTGGATACCGTCATCTCTTAAAACTTACTTAGTTACTTACTTAGATCATCCTGGACAAAATGGTGCGGTTGGGCTAGAACATCTGATATTCCTGTGGACAATCCCACACCAAGATTTAGCTAGGTACCTATGCTACCATTATAAAGTTGTGAAACTAGCGCCCAGAACTATAGCAGTTCATAAGTCAGTTGTAGCAAACTTCGGTAATCCTACAAAATCGCACGAGCTTAGCTCCCATCCTCTGGTTAGGCAAGTATTAAAAGGTATCTTTGCGAGTAGTCCCCCGATTAAGAAGCCAATATCGTGGGCAATAGAGGATCTTCTAAACTTTTTACAAACATTTAGTTTTGACCATAATAGTTAATTTGCTGTATCGAGGCACACGAGCGCGTTACTTCTGTTGGCTTCAGGCAGAAGAATACATAATTTAACACTTCTTTCAATAGAAGGTGAAGAATTCGAAGATATAAAAGTTGAGTTAATATTTTGGCCCAAATTCGGGTCCAAAACGGATTCTGTATCATACAGGCAATCAGGTTGGTTACTTAAAAGAGGAGTAATGAATACTGATAGTCGACTTGACCTCGTCTTTTGGGTGAAGAAAACCATTTCAATCTCAAGAATACGTCGCAACCCGGCGTGTAAAGGTAGCTTATTTATTACTACAAGGGGAACTCCCGTACAGTAATTGCGGGGTGGCTAAGAACATTATTCAAAGAAGCAGGCATTTACACATCGGCAGGTAGCTTTAGAGCAGCAGTTGCTACTAACAACTGGGTTAGTAATCAGTATAAAATTGACGAAATTCTAAAAAGGGGTAATTGGCGTTCAAAAAATACTTTTTTTCGTCATTATTTTAGAGAAATAAAGCCAAAAGCGGGTCGCAACCCACATATATTGAGTCAAAACTTCTCATCAATTTAGCACTAATAATTTGTTGTTTATTCTAATTACCACACTTCAGGGCCGTGAAGCAAATGGCCGCCGCGCGTTGTCTGTCAAGTGCAAGACAAAGACAGGTATAACAATGGCATCATGATTCACCTGAAGAAAGAGTGAGATAGCAGATGTTGTTGGCGAATATTGAAGCGTTGATCTCAATTGTGGTTCAAGCTACTGCTGAAACCTAAATATCCGTTTTTTACCCTTCGGGGGAAAAACGGTTCTATTTATTACCTCTTATTAAAGACGAGAGGGAGCTGAGATGGCCCAGTGGTTAGAACGCGTACATCTTAACCGATGATTTCGGGTTCAAACCCAGACAAGCACCACTGAATTTTCATGTGCTTAATTTGTGTTTATAATTCATCCCGTGCTCGGCGGTGAAAGAAAACATCGTGAGGAAACCTGCATGTGTCTAATTTCAACGAAATTCTGCCACATGTGTATTCCACCAACCCAACCCGCATTGGAACAGCGTGGTGGAATATGCTCCAAACCTTCTCCTCAAAGGGAGAGGAGGCCTCAGCCAGGCAGTGGGAAATTTACAGGCAGTATATGTTATGTTATGTGAAGACCAGAAGATTAAATTAAATAGTTAAAATAACGATTAGTTTAAGATTCCCATCAAGACAAAACCCCATGCAATTTGATTTTTAGTTTAGAAATACTAAATAAATAAATTAATGGTATTAAAAATGTATTTATATATTGTCTTTGAATATAGGACGTCTCCGAAATTCCATAGCAAGAAATTGAGGTACTGGAAAGTGGGACAAAAAAACAAATGTTACCAGTATCATCAACATCGAAAAGACGAAAACTTTTCATCACGTCGCCGTCGCTGTCGACAGACATGACCTTCCGCATGATTGCGGTTTCGAAATTTTCAAAACTTAACTTCCCGGTTTGTCCTTTGTCAACGCCACTGATCATATTCTGAAGTTCCTCTTTCGTTGGTTCATAGCCTAAGAAAAGAAAAATCATAACCCCTCAGATATAGGAGATAAGCAATTATGGTTTTTCCTGCAATTATTATTGATTTCAAACATTATTTGGAACTCGCAGGACCGACTTTGCTTATTGCGGGGCCGGGTTATTGTTTAATTTTGATATTGTTGGTTCCCTTATTTTAGCAAATTAATTTTCATTTATTTCAGAATACATGTCACGCGAAGGAAGATTATTATTTTCGTGAACATTGCTGGCCAACTAATTTGTATCCATAGGTAGCCTACTATTAGGCAAAAAAAATAATGTAGCTGTTATTACCTAAAGCTTTTATTGCTACTCGAAAATCTTCTGCTTTTATTTTACCTTCACCGTTAAAATCTAGTAAATCGAAAGCTTCGTGAAGATCTTCTTTCTAAAAAAAAAACATATTTTATAGTACGATAATTAGATTGATTTAAATATTTTTTATAATAAGTAGTTCTATTTATTTAACTTAAAAACATCTTTCGCTTAAACCGAAAATTAATACTTGTATTCATTATCTATGCCTAAAAAATTATGTTAAGCGAAATTCTATTCACCTGCGCTTCAGTTAATATAAAGCGAGCTTCGACTGTTTTGTGTTTAATTTTTTGTTGTATATCTTCTATATCTTTTTCGGATATTTCAGCTGTAATTGATAAATCTAAAAGTGCGTCTTCCATTTTAAGCTTTACTTGTTTTGTTTATTACCTTAACAACAGTATTGATTAAAAGGCCGTTGTTATTAAGAATTTTTATTCTTTAGAAAGCCATCGCGATTATTATTTTTAATTTATTAATTAATTAGGTACATGTTTCAAATATATTTTGTGAAATAAAATCAATACAAAAATGGCTAAGCAGTGTTATTGTTTTTTTTGGTTCTACTACTAAATTAAAAATAACTAAAAAAATGATAAATGAATATAAATATTAAAATAAGTAGTAAAACCTGTTCTTTCGTAAAGATTAGTCGAGCACAAACAGTTTTTTCTTGTCCTTTTTCTTCCACATCAACGTCTACTTCTCTTTCATCAAGTATAAGATCTAGATTCATGATTATTTTTAGGAAAATTCGATACTTTTCTTTTCAATTACTTTATTTTAATCACTTTGTTTAATTCGACATAATTTGTTTTGATTTAAATAAAGTTATTTTCAGCCAGGGTTTAATTTTTTTTAATCTATGGTTATTGGTTAATCTCTGCTATGTGAATATTAAAAATCAAGTTGGCAACACTCATAAACCGCCATATTTTGTTTGGAGTTTTGGTAGACGTTTTGAGGTTAAGATCTGTAAAGCGACGCTAGTTTTGTTTTCATTAAAAATATAAAAACGACCAAAGAATAAACATGAAATTAGTAAGATTTTTGATGAAATTGAGTCATGAGACGGTCACGATCGAACTAAAGAACGGTAGTGTTGTTCATGGTACCATCACCGGTGTTGATGTAGCGATGAACACACATCTTAAAGCAGTCAAAGTAACATTAAAAAACAAAGAGGAGTTGCAGTTAGAAACTTTGAGTATACGCGGAAACAATATTAGATATTACCTCCTTCCGGACAGTTTACCTTTGGAGACGTTACTTATTGATGATGCACCCAAGGGTAAGGGTAAACGAGAAGGGTTCCCGCGCGGCAGTACGAGAGGCGGTAGAGGAAGAGGCCGAGGTGGTCGTGGAGGACCAAGAGGAGGTCGTGGAGGCCGCGGTCGTGGACGTCGATAATTTCCAGTGTTCTCTAGTTCATAAGTTTCATATGTGATTACAGTATATTACTTCGTAAAAGTGTTTTATTTTTAATACAGTGGGCTGTATAAATCAAGTCAAATCATAAGGTAACTTGTAAACTTAACACATTCAATAAAGTTCATTAAAAGTCAGATAGTTAAAATTTATGCCAAGCTTTTTCCATCGTGTATATAAGACTGTAAGAACATTTTAAAATACAAATTAATAGCTTAGAGTTTACTTATCAAGAAAATTCTTTCCAATGTCTTAACGAAGAAACGACTATATAATTTATTTCGTGATAGATTTATAAAAACCTTTTTGATAGGAAAGAGAGTTACTTTTTTTGGTAAAGGACTTGGTAAGAAAAAAAATACTTAAAAAAATAACCATAGTTTAAGATTCAATAGTTTAAGGAAATTTTGTGTCCAAATTTTTAAAAAGTGTACAATAATTTACAACATTTTTGTAAAACATATATTTATAAATAAATATAACACAAATAAGACCTTATTAATAAAGAAATACCTTTCAACCACTAACCTGTGCCTTTAAAACAAAAATATTCTATAACAAAAAAAAAAAAACAGTTGACATAATTTGACAGCTTAGTAAAAAATGGTGTAGTGAAATTAGTAGATAAATTTATTGGTAAAATTAAAAAAAATATATAACAGTAATTAAGAGAAATTGATGGTAATTTTAAATCAAAAATTAATAATCATATGGTAAGTGATATTTCAAAAGCTAGTTCATTGTTTAAGGTTTTTTTTTAATACCATTTTTTGGGCCAATGAGTAAATAAATGTCATACTTGAATCAATTTATTTTATGTAATAATTAAAAATGCCATTTATTCTGTTAATATCCTCTCATGAACGGATTAGTTTTACTTGTAATGGGATTCTTTTAACAATGCAAACCATTGTTTGAAGCCAGACAAACATTTAAAAATAAAATTAATTATATTATAGTTGTGGTGTCTACAACATCATGCAGCAATAATTGGTATTATAAATAAATATATATGGTTTCTGCTTATATTTGTTGTGACACATTCACTAACCATAATTTCTAACATAATACCGAAAGTGGGTACACTGCATGACAACATATTGGTATTTAAAAATGTCAGTAGCTTGCCTGGTTTTAAAAGTACAACTAACCACATAAATAAATGAGGAGGTGACACCGGCTAGAATATGTGAATGTTGATTGATAATTGTGAATTCAAACCTCGGTAATCAGTTTTGATGGACTAGATAGTTTTTATAATTTATCTCATGCCCAGTGGTTAGGGAATATATTGTGAGGAACGCTGGATGTGTTGAATAAAATCGACATATTTATTTATGGACCTGGAAGTTCTTTGCAAGCAATGGGCCATTTAGAGATAACAGATACAATGACATTTAATCTGTGCCTTTTTGGCTCAAATAAAAGCCAAAAAAAAAATGCATTTTAAATGGTATAGTAAATTTAAATTTTAATATTTCTTTACATTTTAGATATTACAATTTTTTAGGAACAATGTCTTATTATTTAAAAAAAAAGCAATAATTGTCTATATAAGTTTTTATTATATTATCAGAAAGAGCTTCCAGCTTCGATTATGTACAAAAATTAATACTCTTTATGTATATTTATTATTACAAGGGCATACACATATAACCCACTCACTAACATCCTTCTGGAGTTTGTTATACTGTTAAAAATATAGATACTTTCATAAAATAGGATGTCATAGAAAATTACTTTTTTTTTTATATTTTTAAAATAAGCATTACTAATAATTTAAGATTCTATCAGAAATTATTGGTACCTACTATAATGTAAGAAAAGCAGAGTCGAGATGGCTCAGTGGTTGGAACGTGTGCATCTTTACCGATGATTTCGGGTTCAAACCCAGGCAGGCACTGCTGAATTTTCATGTGCTTAATTTGTGTTTATAATTCATCTCGTGCTCGGCGTTGAAGGAAAACATCGTGAGGAAACCTGCATGTGTCTAATTTCAACGAAAGCCCAGCAGTGGGAAATTTACAGACTGCTAATGTAATAGAAAAAATTGTCGATCATAATAATTAAAAAACAAAAATGGGTTAAGTACCGAGGGCTCACATTAAACACCATCATAATGGTGCTGTCCCGTGTCTATAAGGTCCATAAGGTCTATAAGGTCCGCTCAATTGAACACCTAAATACTTCAGAAGATTAATTTGAAATTAAATATTTATTTACTTTATTTAGAGAATCATTTTGACATCGATTTGAAAACGCAACCTGCGGATAGTTTGGACGTTATGGATGATGGTCCTCGACCGATGAAAAATTTGAAACCAACACAAGTAAATCTTTGACTATTATATAAAATAGTTTCCTTACATTATATATTTAATGTGTGCGTGCAATGTAAGTTGGAATTGTCTATAGTCTATTCCAACCACAGGTGTGAAAACAAATGAAAAGCTTTGACATTTAATAGACCCGATATCATTGGTCGTTAGCTTTTATAGTCTATAATCTATACTTCTATACTTAATATTATAAATGTGAAAGTAACTGTAGTCTGTCTGTTTGTCTGTCGCTCTTTCACTGCCAAACCAATGAACCCAATTTGATGAAATTTGGTATGAAGCAGAATTGAACTCCAAGGAAGGACATAGGCTACATAGGATTTTTTTGACTAACACATAACAACCAACCCCCTAAAACGCGAGCGAAGCCACCGGCGACCACTAGTATTCCATAAATATTCGGTGAAGTTGCTATCAAAATTGCTCACAACGGTGGGCCAACAGTCGGGACGTCACGGTAGCATGCGCAAGCGATCCCGTGATGTCCACCTAAAAATAATGAATGGGTACCGCTGGTTTTTTAGGGGATATTCCGGCGCCTTCAGCGCCGTATTTACGTAATTCTTATAATTATTTAAAACTATATACTGAGTGGCTGTACTGTTGAAGCTAGGGTCTATATAGGAGAGTGACTATCAGGCACACATATATATATATTTTTTTTCAATGTACTGGTATAGGCTTTTGTCTCCCATCTCACCTAATGGAAAGTGTAGATGAACGTTTGTTCACTATTGTCGATTGATGTTTGTAAAAATGAGAGTAAGTAAAAGATGAAATTCTGCAACAAGCAATGCAATCACTAATTTGGAACCGAAGAGGACATTAGTCTCGACTGTTTTGAAGTTTCCAGAAGCGAATCCGACCTTAACTATAATGGCTTCTTAGGCACAATTTATATTCTTAGTTCTCAAGTTTTGGTCAGAGTGATCACTTAAGTCTGAGTTATATAACTTCGTAGTTCTCAAGTTGTGGATTGCAGGCAGTCAGCCAGTGTAAGCACTTAAGTCGTGATAACTGAGTTCTTAAGGTTGGTAGGCCATTGGCAATGTAAGGAAAGCTTGATGTTTTACACAGTTCCAATGTCTAAAGGTGGTGTGCAATACGTTCTTAGATATGAGAATTTTGAAGAAATTGGGTAATGACGGTAGTGAAAAATAAATTATGATATTTGATAAAAAATAAAATATATGTAGAAATATACTTATATTGATATTTAGACATAGAAGCGCATCATTAATTTATTATATTGAAATCAAAAGTCGTAATTTTTAGTCTGTATATCACGTAACCTAAAACACGAGCCGGCATGGTATTACATCATACAGGCAAAAACTGTCATTTCAATATCATCTGGCACTTTGTTAAACAACTTTTCTGGTGTTCTAATGCTAGTATTTGTACATTACACTCCAACAATAGCGATTGTTATTCATTGTGTTCCCAAAAAACACCAAATATTTATAGGTGTTAACGTTGAATGAGTACCGGTCGTACAGACATGTCTGTTGTTTTTAACAATCTGACGTCATCAAAATGACTGGCAGCGTTAAAAAACGGTTTAAAATTTAATTTAATTTTACGGCAAGAAAGCTTGTTTATTATGCTGAAATATATATTTTGTGGCTTTTTATTAGGAAAATCAACATTTTGAAGTACTTTTTCAAACATAGTGAATTTGGCATTAACATGACATAATATTAATAATCAATAATCTTTCGTAGAAGAATCTGAATAGTGCGGAACAATTCCGACTAGCTCATCAATCGGGGTACGATAATGGTGGTAAAATGAGCGTGGACAGGATGAAAATAGTACATCAACACAACCTCGCTTATCCCCAGTTGAGAGATGAGCTGGACAGACGTCGATCGGTGAAACAGGTAATAAAATACGAAGCTGTGAGTAAAGTAAATTGCTGGTGGGCTAAGACCTCTCTTTTTTGTGGATGAGCTTGGGAGCTTACTCCAGCATGCTGTTCCGGTAAGTTTTGGTAAAAAAATCTGGCAGATTCTCATACGTCACATGTATTCCTCGGGATGTTTTCCTTCACCGTCGTTTCAGTCGGTCTCGGTAAAACTCGGCAGTTATTCCTTTTATATATTTGAGATACAAAATGATGTCGGATAATTAAAGTTAAAGTTATATTAAACTAGCTGAACCGTCACCAACAAATGTATCCCAACGAGAAGTGAATTAAAATTTTTATTTCGCGGGCATCAAAATATCTCCAAATCAAATTTCATCTAAATTGGTAAAGCAGTTTAAAAAGAGGAAGTTACTTTCGCGTTTACATTATTTTTCAAATGATTGAAAACAGTAAGAAAACAAAGTCGCTTCCCGCCGTCTGTTCCCTTAGATCTTTTCAACTCCTCAACTGATTTTAATGCAGTTTTCATCAATGAACAGTGTGATTCAAGAGGAAGGTTTAAATGTTATACCTGTATTTAGTAGAGAAAGCTAAACTTGAACGTTACTGGTCCGAAAAATAGAAGAATGTTTGTTTTTATGCTTGATCTTCAAACTAGAAGTTGTATTTAGTACCCGTGTAAGGACGGGTGGCTAGACGGAAATAAATTAGAAATTGGATGGTTGTTTAGCCATGGGATAGATGCGATGGGATATTATATTGGAAGCATTTTAATAAACGACCGATTCTTATAAATTTTGACGCCATTTGGTAACCCAATAGTTAGACTAATAGTTGGAATTTATAAAAATGACTAAGTTCCATACGGATTATGTTAAAATGTAATTATGTATGTGCATGAAAATACATAGATATAACATATTATATGTAACATACAGAAGTATGGCATTACTTGTCTAACAATGCCACGTATATGTCTATTGGAAAAGTGCCCACTTATCATGTAGTGGCCCATCCTCCAAGACGTTATCGACCAAATTTCATTGGAAGATGTCCAGTTTTTTGCGATTCATGAACAAGTTCATATAAATTTTCGTATCTATATTATAAGAATTAACTAGATAAAAGGTAGTAATTGTCTATGGGATAATTTCAATGTCTTTGATTCTGATTTATATATTTTACAGGAATCCAGAAGGCTGTGTATGAGTGCATTAAATGAAAAAGACGAAAGACTAATATTTATGTTGTTCATTTCAGGTAAAAATGAACGGGAAGAAAATATCATCCTTCGATCCCAAATGCAAAGCTTGTATCAAATTAAAACAATTAAAAAAACTCCGTAAATTGAATATACAACCTCGATGCAATGCGAAATCTTCAAGAAGAAAGCACCAACGAGATTCCAAATCTCGTGTAAAAAAAAGGGAAAAATTCGAAAAAAGTCGAACGAAAACGCATGGACAAAAAATATCGACCAATGGAATAAAAAATATCAATCATTGTGTTGATGTCATAGATAAAAATACTGGAATGGACTCTGATATTGACCCGATAAATAAATTACTATCAAATGAAAGGATGATTGAAGTGCAGGAAAGTAAAAATGCCGCGAGAACGTCTAGAGAGAATAGCTCATCGAATTCAGTGAATACCTTAAATAATCCTAATACGAGTAATTTTTCTATGAGCAGTTACAATACCTACGCATCTATGGATCATGAGCCAATGGTGTCTACGGATTGATTTTGCCACAGATAACATCAACAGTTTTCGTTTAATTTGTGTCAAATACTAACTGTCAAAGTTTTTTTCATTAAAACCTTATTTTAAATTGATTTTGTTTGATCAGAAAGTACAACTTTCCGAATTTATTATTTATTAAGACATTTATGCAATAATAAAGATTTTATTTATCGTCGCTGTTTCAATTGAGTTGTTATATTTAGTGGCTTATAGTTAAATTATGAATGATACGTGTGGTAAGGCCTGTCCCTTACGTGATGCACTCGATTTAATCCAGTCATTATATACATTTAGAAATGCAAATGAACAGAGAAGGCCGATTTTTGGTTATGTCGACCTTGAATTACCATGTGCGTTCGGCGCCATCTTGAAAAAGGGTTGATTTTCGTTTTTGCGCGATAACTTGGCTGTGCGCCGTGATACGAGAGTTATGTTAAGATACTTTTTTGTTCCTTAATTTACGCTCTACACTTTAGATCCTATACATTTTTAACCTTCCGTTGATGGTTAATAAGATATCGAGCAAGAAACTGACCGGACTAATTGTAATGTATCAATCTAAGATTTCATTTTGATCGTTACGTAGTAATGCCTCAACGGCTGACGTTTTTTTTTTTTCGCCTGCACAAAAAAAGGTATATTATTCAATACAAGATTATACAGATGATAAAAAAGCGTGGAATTAATGCTTTTTGACTTCCAGGCTGGATAAATTACATACATATATAATTGTATTTAACTAACATGACTGTATTTTTAAATGTTGAAAAAGAGTAACTACTGATTTTCTTGTCGGTTCTTCCGGTGGTAGCTTCACTTAATATAGTTTGTTAAATGACGAATCAAAAGTCCTTATAAAAGCCTACTTGAAAAGTATATTTCGATTTTAATTTTTTGAACTGAGTCAAGTCATTTTTAGGTTTAGCAATGTATTGTCGGTTCGTCTCTCTTACTGATGCTCAAAACTGAACTGTTACAATACAGACGATTCTCCGGGCGATGTACCGCCTTAAGATAACCGTGTAAGCTATCTTGATATGGTTTTCTGTCCGCGTCGATGGATTATAGAGGTAAGAAAAAGTATCTCATATGAGTCGTGCTCGAAAAATTGTCTACTACATTTTTTGTATATGACGACTGGTCTAATAGATATAAAATGGCATAAAATAATAGGTATTTATTATAATTATTTTATTGTATAATGTATACTAACCGAAGAGAAGAATTTGAAAGAGTAAATCATTGCAGCTAAGGACAGGAAAGCAAAAATATTAAAAAAAAAAACAAATTATTTATTTGTTTTTTTTGACCTATGAGAAGTTCCTTCGTCTGCAGTCGACCCTGGAGAATCAGGTCATGAAAATGAGTTGTCATCGGAACTGAATTGTAAACTTTCAAGTTCAATTACAATCGGAACTGAATCGACTTCTATAGGAAGTGTAATAAATAAATATTTATCTTTGTAATCTGTGAAACCCGCCATATTTTTTTTTCTAATTAAAGATATTTTTAAAAGCCCGCCAAAACTACATTCCCTTATTTTACAGATAATAAAACCTTGATTTGTGTCATAAGTCGATTTATTTAAATAAACGTTCGATTCCAATAGTCAAAAATAATTATTGGTTCGAAATATAAAGAAATTAATAGGTAATAATTATTCCAAATAATATTAGAAATTTCATTTGCTTAGAGAAGTGACTCTAATTCAACTTGGAATATTGTTAGTAAAATAAAAAAATACAATAATTGCAAAATTTTAAGTTATGCAGTCAAAGGAAATGTCGCCCCAAAAATATGAGCTCACTAGGTCGTCGCGTAATTTAGCACTACGGCGAAGCCGACCTTGATTTAATTAATTCATTTAAGAATGTATTCAATGTGGAGGTTTTCTGTCAAAAAAAAAAACTCGAAACTCACCACATGAAAGAGTGTGAAGTGCCAAAATGTGATTTGTGACATTGACTACAATAATTACAAAATTTAAATGATAGACTTATCAGAATGACGTATAACCGTATGTCGGTTGACAAAATGGCACGAGTGAGATACAAAATGATTCTTACAGAATCGCACTGCTGCTCTCAATTGTACAACAACATATTCTCCCTCTATTCCAACCATAAGACTTGATGGTAGGACATTGTGCAAGCCCGTCTGGGTAGGTATCACCTATTCATCGGATATTCTGCCGCAGCTGTACTCAGTATTGTTGTGTTCCGGTTTGAAGGGTGAGTGACCCCAGTGTAACTACAGGCACAGGGGACATAATATCTTACTTCTCAAGGCTGGTGGTGAATTGGCGATGTAAGGAATGGTTAATATTTCTTACGGTGCCATTGTCTATGGGCGGTGGTAACCACTTACCATCAGGTGGTCCATATTCTCGTCCGCCAACCTAAACCATAAAAAAAGATAAGAGGAGAAAGCACAAATAAACAACATTTGACAGCATTGCGATATCATTGGTCGAGAGCCTGTTTAATCTACGATAGTCACTATGGGTTTGCGAAAAAAATGCCGTTTTGAACGTCGACGTCTGTTTTCGGAATTTTGGCGGTAAAATTAAAGTGGATATAAGTAGTTAAGTGTAATAATGTGGTATTACAGACAAAGATATTCTAATCATAAATAATTATTAGCAAATCGTAGTTTGTTTATCTTTATTCCTACTTCCATTGGAATAAGCTATATAAACGTATTTTATCATTGTATATAGTCACGAGGAGGAAAGGCAAACGTTTCCGATTTCGCAAAGTCAATACGTCCTTCCGGGACTCGGTATGTGTTTGATTCCACAGTTATTTTTAACTTGGCCTATTAAAAAATTTAAAGTTGATATAAAAAAAATCTTTGTTAAATAAATAATGATAAAAAGTATGGACTTAATATTTGGTGTTTTCTAGGCGGGATATATAAAAATTTGCTTCATCGTAGAATTGACTTACCGAACCGGAAGAAGCTTTACATTGAATTGAACTGTAATATGAAGATTCAAAAGCGTTGTTATGAGACTACTTGAATAAAGAATATTTTGATTTTGATTATTTAACATCGAGGAAAAGCAATGCGGCTAAAATGACACTATTGTTATACATATTTGTCGCTCGTAGCTTCGCCTACGTTTTGTCTCTTTAACTATTCTACGGTCGTCAGGTGCTAGGCGTAAAGAGGTAGCTCATATCTGTTTTTGGGGTTATCAAATATAGGTTCAGTGGTTCGACCGAGAGACGAACAGAGTTACTTTCGCATTCATAATATAAGTATAGATTTCATTTATTGCTTATTAAGCTCACCATTCAAATTATATTTAAAACACCAATTACTTTTTAGTAGTGAAACGTCCATAGGACTAAGACAGGATTAAGATGGCTTTATATAAAAAACTGTTTTACATAATTGTACCTTTGTTCAGATAATAAAACAAACGGTTTTGTTTGAATGTCTTTATTTATAGAAATGTAAATAAGATAAATTAAAATTACTATTAGTTTCGTATAAATATTCAAATTCAAATAATTTATGTTCGAAAACTTAAAAGTCCATCAGTGCTATATTGCGAGTATGAACGCACGAGATTGGTTGCCATTATTTTTGCTCGGGTTATTTATAGATAACTTTTTTTTATTTTTTTATATGGCATTGATTGGCGCACGAGCATATGGCCCACCTGATGGTAAGTGGTCACCACCGCCCATAGACAAAGGCGCAATATTAACCATTCCTTACATCACCTATGCGCCACCAGCATTGGGAACTAAGATGTTAAGTCCCTTGTGCCTGTGATTACACTGGCTCACTCACCCTTCTAACCGGAACACAACAATACAGAGTGCTGTTATTTGGCGGTAGAATATCTGATGAGTGGGTGGTACCTACCCAGACGGGCTTGCACAAAGCCCTACCACCAAGTAAAAACTATCGAGTTATATATTGTTTCAAAGCCCTTATGATGTAGTGCCTAATTATATTATTATTAAAAGGACTATAATTTTTTTCTTTATAGTAGTGATTTATATGTATTTTTAGAAATCGGTTTCAATTTAATAAAATATTAAAATATCAAGCAAAGGTCAATCATTTGTAAAATAAGATTTGTATCTATAAAAAAAAATATGTTTAAACGTTCATATTTGGAAGTACTAATATGACGCAATAATCCGGTTACATCAATGACATTACGACCTATTTTTTTTAAGGTATTGAGAAATATTAAAATTCATCGTAAGTAATAAAACCTCTTTTATAATCTGTGCGTTTATGGATACAGATTGAACAGTAATAAAAATATAAGAAAATTATTTTTATTTATTATACTTTTGATAATTGGCAGAAAATTGAGGAGTTAACGAGAACTAAACACGTTCGATATTGAATTGACTTTATTAGTTTAAATCTTGTATAATAAATTGTATTCATAGATTCGCGAATAAACGACGTTTCGAATGCCTGCGGCGATTCAAACAAAATTTTAAAAAAAGGTGCGTCGTGGGACATTCTTTTGGAACGGAATTGCTTTCGCAGTAAATTAACAAAGTTTGAGAATAATTAAATGACAAGAAATAAAAATTGTTATTAAACGTCCCCAGTGAATATAAAACAATAGCAAAATATAAGTTTAAACAAGAAAGGTCGCCTGGGGGGAGCATAACGTGTTTTCCTTACGTGAAGATTACTCCCAGTTCACTCTACTGTAAGCCGCGTAAAATAACTTTGTACCAAACATTAAATATTGCTAGGAACATGTCAAATCGGTGAAAAGTGGAAAAATTGGCTAAATTTCACTGTTTCTGATTAATCAAAAACTGACAAGTATAATATGTATGTATAACTTAATATAAAAAAGATAAAAAGGCGGATTCATACGAGCCCATAGAGTTTAGCTGCTTTTATTAACCGGTGTCTAGAAATTTGCTGGTTCTTGCCTGGGCTTAGACCCAGGGTCGCAGCTACCGCCGTATCCATTTGGTCATTTAATTTGGCCCATTTAAACCACAAGGACCGTTTCCAAAAGATTCAGAAAGTAACCGACCTCCTTCGGTCTACTATTATTGATAAATAAATAAGGCAGGTATAATAATCCAAGACCATGGTTGTTATTCTAACGTTTTAAACAAACCGTGTTGCCACTTATGTTGGTATATCGCCAAAGCAAATCTTACTCCTCTGCACGGGTTAACGGTGTTTCCATTAAAAGCTATTTTACGCAAACTATACTTGACCATGAAAAATTTCCGTGAACAACCTTTACCCTTCCTAAGGGCCCCCAAAAATTTTTTATAGGGAGCCCCGCCAAGGCACGCTATGCTTCGCCTTACACCGCAATTATCGCAGTGATTAGAACTCGTGCATCTTAACAGATGATTGCGGTCAAAGCCCAGGCAAGAATCTTTAAATTTCTATGCCCTTAATTTGTGTCTATAATTCATCTCGTGTTCGGTTAAGGAAAACACGGTAAGGAAACCTGCATGTGTCTAATTTCAATGAAATTCTGCCACATGTGTATGAACCTCACATCATCATGTGAATCGTGAAATGTGTTCCGTTTCCATATATATTTCTCATCAGGACATAACTCTTGATTCCCAAGGTTGGCCCATTGGCGATGCAACGGATAGTTAATATTTCTTACAGTGACAATGGCGACCATTTACCAACAGATGGTCATTCAGTCTGCCTACTGTACCTAATAAAAATAAATCAGGCCGTTACATGGCATTACTTAATTGACTTAATTTATATCAAACAGATCGGATTCGTCGCAGGATCTATCTTAACCCCTTAGGCTGTTTCCCCACTCCTAACACAAGCTTTAAGCTTAAATGGAAATATTATTAATTCTTCACAGTGGGGCATTGCTAGTATTCTTTAAAAAAAAAAATTTATAGAAATATATATCCAGTAAAATATTTATATTTATGTCTATAAAATAATTGAAACGATAAGAAGGTACTTGAATAAATTGTATAAATGGTCGTGAAATATTTACTACATAGCTTACATACTTTATTTTATTTAGTCTTGTATCGTTTGGTATTACATATAACGGCGAGCCGACAATATTGTTTGGTTCGGGGTCACCATCTTCGTCATACATATTCACAAATAATACAACAAATCGATAGCTGGATTATCGTATATTGATTTTTACAATATTTCATTGGCCGCGACCACATCTGTCTTATCCTTCTTGACAACTGACATTTTATGTTTTTCTAACGTGACAAAGAGTGATCGACTTTACTGGCCATCCAGAATCAAATATCAAAACTAAGAGATTACAATCAAAGTATTTAATTATCTGACGCTGCGACATATATAATTGTTGTCTATTTTCATTAAAAACGTCCTCTGTATTTTCTCTGACAAAGGCGAGTAAATATACAGCCCCAGTTTTTGTAAATACCCATTTAAACCTGCTCTGAGTCAGTAACTTTGTTTAAATGTTATTGTCCAGACTATTTGTGAAGATATTATTTTCATACACCTGAGATTTAATTTACACGTCTTTCGAAATAGGTCGGCTTATTCAACTATATTATAATACTAATTTGCCTTGACGCATCAGTTCGAAGCTGGTTCCTACCGCGATATGTCGTAAGACGGCATTGAAAGAGAATATGTGTAGAGACCGCGGTTAAGAAAATATATTTAAAATAATTTAGATTTAAATTGAAATGAAATATTTTGGCTGTGCAAGTTAGAGGTCATAGTGTTACAAAATAATTAAAAAAAAACTTTTGGTGGGAAAATAAATGTCAATTACTGTGATAAAAATGAAGTTATTTTGTTTTATATTTTTTTGTGTTGGTGTACGATTGGTTCAATTGCAAGGCCTGGGATCGGGTTCTGATGGAAACTGTAAGTTATTTTACTTTTTTAAACTAGTTTTCACTGCGTAGGTATAATCTGTAGATTATTTTTTTTTTAATTTAAATCTTTGAAAGTTTAATGCAAGATCTATTTTATATGTGTATTTTTAATTCTGATAACTTATTTAATTAAAGTGAAATATAAATAATTTCACTTGGACACGTATTAATAACTCATGGTTTAGCAATAACTTTAAGTCAATACTGGAAACGGCAAATAGCGCGAAGTATTCTATTAGGCAAAATAAAAAAAAATCATCTAGATTGAAACTTATGTAGAAGATACAATTATTATTTTTTTAATAAAATAATTTCTAATTTATCTACAATATTATTACACTTTAAATACATAAAAATGTAACTATTATACAATATATAAATTATATAATAATTTTACGAACGCGTAGACGTACTTCCTGATAAATAACAGTCTATTTTTTGACTATGTAATCCTAAATAGAACAATAGCACATCAAAACTTACTCACGTTCTTGAGTTATTAATTAAAAATAAAAATATTAAGGTCGATCTACACGGGTGGATCAGTGTTTCCGCGTCGCTTCGCGCAGGTGCGATCTATTCTTTAAGTTGCCTAATTAAGAAGTTATCGATACGCGTTACAAAACTGTATTATACAAACTAATTTGTTTCCGTAGTCGAAAAAAAAACTCTCCTTATCAGCACTATCGGATTGTGTATTATCAAACTAAGATTCTAGTATCGATTACGTTATACGTGTTTATTATTTTATATGAGCGTACTAGATACTAGTACCAGCTTCACAGTACAATAAGGGTCTACATAAAATATTTATACCTTGGGAATGAAATGATCGCCTCCAGGCTGCTTCAAATAACTAAAATATAATTATCATTGTACATGGAAAATGGTTAAAAAAAAAATATATATATCCCGCTGAGTTTCTTTCGCCGGTTCTTCTCAGGTCCGAGGTGCTAAATTCCGAACCGGTGGTAGATTTTTGACAATTAATAAGCAAGTGTAAACACTTCTATATTGAATAAAGATTTTTGACGACCCAGCTTCGAGTGAACGGGAACGTCAAGTTAAAAATATTTAATATAGTTTACAATATTTATTTAACCAGATTCTGTTACAGTCATCCATTATCTTCCGTTTTTCCACTCAGATTAACAATTCCCATGTCCAATTCAAAAATATTCCTTTTCTTGTTTTATTGATAAAACCAAATAAAACCTAATGTCAAACCAAAAAGTATTCATTACGTTTATACAATCCTGTGATTGAATAGAAGATATACAACCTTTAAGGATTACTTATAAATATTTTATACAATATAATTTATAGGCTTACAATAGGTACATAATATCTATTAGTCGGTATACATTTTTCCGATAACTTCAACAATCATCCCGTTTCAGTCAGTTTACACGGAACCATAATAAATGTTACATTTAAACCTTCCTCGTGAATCATTCCATTCATTCGTGAAAACCGAACAAAAATACGTGTGATCGTTTTTGAATTTATCGCGTACAGACTTCACTTTACCGTTAAAGACTTCATTTTATGATTTGCGGTTATTTCAAATTAAAACAAGGTTATCTTTTATATATGTTACTGTAAAAGCTCGAACTAAGGTAAATCTTAAGATTTTCCAGTAAAACCTAAGATTCACCGACACGAGTTGGTAAATTTAAGTATTTATTATAAAGGGACGAGTTTTTCGGACTTTTACCATTCCAAACTAGCCTAACCTAACATGTAAATCCTAAGATTTACCAAGTGAATGATGGTAAAAGTTCGAATCCCAAAGTTTTATTTACATTTACCATTCATAATCGGTAAATCTTAGGTATTACTGGAAAATCTTAAGATTTACCGTAGTTCGAGCTTTTACAGTAACATATATGTAAAGATTTAAAAAAAGGTGCATCCGACACAAACATGAAAAAAAAACTTAAATATAGGATGTATTGATACATTTTTAAACATGATAAAACAAGTAAGCTACGGCTTTAATTTTTTTAAATTAAATTGTCTTCTAAATTAAGGTTTTAAAAAGAAGTTTTCAAATATTTCTGTATAACAGATAATAAGGTTATTTATATAATTAATATTTTCAAGCTCAAATCTTCGAATATGAATGTAGAGTATTATTAAACGATCCAGTTACGAGGTTTATTGTGTCAATATATAGTTTGAATCCGCATCACCTGATTACAATTTGCCTATTTATTCAAATGAGTTTTTGGCAAATACTTAACAAGTAAATAAGGACATATTTTTTGTAACGTCGGACTGTTAAACGAGTAATCATATAAAACTTATACGGGAAGATTTAGCGCGATTCGCAGAATGTTTTACTATGTGATATTATTATTATTAAACTACTATTCGCAGTTCCACCCGCTTTAAATCGAGACCATTGAGGCGAAAACGTAACAGTTCAGTACCTATTTCTTCTATTTGTCTGCCATTTTATTTTCATTAGGATTTTGTCAATCTTTAGTATGATTCTCTCTAATTCGTGCTTTTCTTCACAATTCGCCTATACCCAACTCTATAGCCTATTCCAATAAAGATAAACAAACCATAGATTTACGTACTTCATGCGATTTGCTAATTAACTCAGCTATATTGTGCACTACTAGGAGTTCATGATTAATATATCTTTACTTATTTAACACTATTACACATAACTACTTATTTCCACTTTAAATTTCCAAAATAACGATAACAGTTTCGTCGACGTTCAAAACGCAATTTTTTCGCAAATCCACAGTGAATATCACAGATTAATCAAGCTCTCGACCAATGATATCGCGTCGATTTTCTGTCAAATGTTGTTTATTTGGCTTTTCTCCTCTTATGGTTGGAATAGAGTATACGCGTGCTGGTTCCCGATCTCACCACCTAACCGACATCAATTCCATCGCGCACGAAGAAATTTGGTAACACTTTCCTGCGCATCACCAAAAAATGGAATTATCTACCAGCACGTGTTCCCCTCCTCATATAACCTGGGTTTCTTTAACGAAGCGTGAATCTTTCGAGGCGACATGGTAAGGGCGTCTTCGTGTTTGGAGTCAACCACTTACCATCAGGTGGAGTGGAGTCATTTCTTCACCGAACTTCTAAAAAAAAAAGTATTATCAATAAGAATTGGAATGTTGTCTTCAAATCATTGAGTTATTTCGACAACTTCGCGAACACCAATATAATTTAAAATAAAATCACTCGTAGTAGATGGCAGTACCACTTAGACTTATATAACGCTAAACAGCGACACTTAGTATTAAATTAATATAGAAACGAACGAAATAGTAGTGTTTCGGTTTGAACGGTGATTCAATGTTACAGGCACAAGGGACATAACACCTCAGTTTCAGGTGTTGGAGCATTGGCGTTATAAAGAATGATTAAAATTTCATTCGAGCTGTAATGTCTTTGGGTTGTCTGTTGTCTTTTACTTGTTCGCCTACCAATGTCATAAAAAAAAAACAAACGCAATATCCGTATTCAAATATAATACATTAAACTTATTTATAACAATACAATTGCATTCGAATTTTTAAACGATTTTTAAAAGATAATTGCTTATATAGGAAGTTGGTTACGGTGACTAAGCGCATAAAACCTGTTTGTGTATCTTGTAAATTAATTTTTTTTCACAATAGTTTTTGCACAAAGTAAGTTAAAATTAAAAAAAAATATAAGAGAAAAGTAGCTTAATTAGACAAAATCAAAATATACTTTACTCAAGTAGGCTTTAAAAGGCACTTTTGAATCGTCGTTTTACAGAACTATATTAAAAGTAAAATTACCACCGATTCGGAATGTAGGCTCTACCGAAATGAACCGACAAGAAACTTGTGATTCTAAATTTCCCGGACATAAGGTCTCTGTTTATGAGGACACTGTTTGGAGCTATTCCACCACGCTACCCCAATGGGTCAACGCATCCATATCCGTGTAAATCCATCAAACATACCACAAATTAAACACGTTCAATTTCCTTTCTTGACAGAAAAACCCAAAAAAAAAAAAAGTTATATACCCGACCCGGATATTGAACCCCAGTACCATTAGATCTACCTTATAAGCTAGTAACGTCGCAGTCTGTTGATATATATATTAATAATCTACCATAGCCATGACACCAAAAGAAACTATGATATAATTAAAAATAATAAAATTAAATATTCTCTGAATACCTTAAAACGAAGTCGCTTCCCGACGCTGGTCGCTTAGAACTTTTTAATTACGCAACGCATTTTGATGCGGTTTTGATCATCAAACAGAGTGATTCAAGAGGCATATTTATAATACATGCATATTATGGTAGAGAAAAGTCGAGAACTTCAACCGAAGAGAACAAGAATTTTCTTTTCATGTTTTTTCTTCAATATTAAAGTTGTTTATATAACCTTATTGTATCCCTGTGAAACCGGAAAGGGTTTATGTATAAACCGTTGGTCCTGCGCCTTAAGTGGTCCCGATCGATTCGCATGCGTTCCATCTGATGAAAATGAGAAAAAATAATATTATTAATAATTACTTTTGTTTGCGCATATATTGAGCACGTTATTTGCTGACATCTACGTCATTCTCAGTTGATGTCACTCAAGAGAATATCATTGTCATATTATACCTATTATTATTGTAATTCAAATAGAGTTACCAAAGTCTATTCCATTCAAAGATAAATATAAACAAAACTCAGATCTACGTATTGGATACTATTTGACAATAGCTCAGCTATATTGTGCATTACTGATATATTATTTCTGTATTTATTTATAAATTTAATTTTACATATAACTTTCCGTTAAAATCTCCGTTGACATCCATAGTGAATATCATAGACTATTCAAGCTCTCGACCAATGGCACTACGTCAGTTTGATGTCAATTTTGGATGGTTTTTCTTAGGTCCTCTTTTGTGTAATGGGATATAGTATCGCGGGCTAATTAATCATGTTGAAATACTATTCCTTCTCCTTGATAACAACGATGATAAATCACGATTTCCTGATTCCATAAACAGGTATATGGACTTCCCCGATCGGTCGGACCGAAGGAGAAAGACAAGTTCAGTTTACGTCATCGTTTTTGAGGTGAAGTCGTGTACTCAGGGCTGTCAACCGATAGGGATTCCCCGGATATTATATGATTGAAACAAATTCGTTGTTTTCTTTTAGTAATCCATACTTATATATTAATATTATAAATGCGAAAGTAACTCTGTCTGTCTCGCTTTCACGTCGAAACTACTGGACCGATTTAAATGAAATTTGGTACACAAATAGTTTAGAGCCTGAGAAAGGACATAGGCTACTTTTTATTTGGAAAAAGTGTTGTAAGGGGTTGAAAAGGGGGATAAAAGGTTGTAACTTGTTGAAAGTATTGTCATTTTTAGGACTAGAAGCATAAAACTTATATTTTAGTCTGTATACTTATAAACTAACATATCATGACACCCACTAAGGAGCGAATTTTGGAAATTCTACCCCAAAAGGGGTGAAATAGGGGTTGAACGTTTGTATGGAAGTCCGTAATTTTTTATGTTAGAAACATGAAACTCTATTTTGGGATACTGATAAAAAATGATTAAATACGTATTTAAGTGTTTCTAGATATTCTACCTCTAAGGGGTTAATAGGGGTTCACATTTCTTATATAGATTAGTCTGGAAGTCCGTCATTTTTTAAGTTAGAAGCGCGAAATTTTATTTTTGGGCTACCGATTAAAAATGAGTAGATACGTATTTAAGCGTTTCTTGATAGTTTAGGCCTAAAGGGAAAAAGTAGAGGTTGACATTTTGTATACAGGTTAGTCTGGAAGGCCGTCATTTTGAAGTTACAAGCTCGAAATGTTATTTTTGGACTACCGATTAAAAATGAGTTGATTCGCATTTAAGCGTTTCTGGATATTTTACCCTAAGGGCTGAAATACACACCATATTCTAGACGAGCGAAGCCGCGGGTAACAGCTAGTTTTATCATAAACATTAATATGTTTCATTACAAACGTATTAAATATTTTATGTTAGTTTATTTTTTAATGGAAACTATTTTAATATATGACAAATTAAAATAAATATTAGCATTTATGAATTCACTTTTTATGTGGTTTTTCTAAATAAGGACATTAAGATAATCTCACAGATAATTAACAACTTTTATTAACTTGTTAGACATATTATATAATAAAAATAAGTAATTAATTTTAAGCTATTATTTATAAATATCGCCATTTAATACTAGTAATTTGCACTCAAACTCGGGACCAGGATAGACAAGTTTTTGAAAACGATATTTTATTATGTCATAACTGGCAACCCTAAATCGTCAGAGAAACCTGGTTAACGCAATATTTAAATAAGTATTATGTAATCTCCAATGTTTAGTTTCGTTTTCATTTCTTATTGGACATCTTGAGATTTTTTTTTTTTATAGTTATTTATGTTTTCTTTAGCTTGATGTATATACTATATATAAAGTTACACACTTGATAATTCTTGTATAATATTATATATTTCATTTTTTGCTATATGTTATTACGTTCTGTATATTTGGGTTTTTCTGTTGAAAAATTCTCAGTAACAGCACGGCTGGAAGTTGCAGTACACTCCTATGCTTTGGAAAACACGAACAGCCGTTGATCGATCTGACCCCTTACCAGTCGTGTCGCAATGAAGAAGTTTCATGATGTTGTTAATATTATATTCAACGTAATGGTATTAAAATATAGATCAAAACTAATCCATCACTGAAAGAATTTTTGAAATCCATCAATAAATGACTTAGAAATAGATTATTAAAGTTTACGTATTTTAGTACGGAACGTCTATAGTTTACGATTCGCCTGTGACGTCATTTGACCTGTTCGGTATCACCGCACCACGAAACGAATCATTCAAGTATTTTTCGTGTTTTTTAACGTAAAGTCGTTTTATTATTTTTTATTTATTAGTGTTTAGTTTTTATTTTACTATAATGGAAGAAGGTTTTGTCAAAGGACAAAGTGATAATTTGCCTAATATTGATATATACACAGTGATGGACTTTTTTTCTTCAAATCCGTTTTATGTTAGTGCTGAAATAAAAGGAGTTAAACTTTTTAAGTAAGTACATCCTTTTAAGTTTATTTAACCAACCACATGGTCTAACTTACAAATATGATTTATAAATAAAAAACCTAATTATAAGTAAAAAACAGATTCTAGTTTAGTACTGGTTGTTGGTTGTTTACTTGAACTCTTTGCTTCTCTTTTTATTTGGATGATTCGAATCGATTGATTCTGGAAATGTAATGTTCTCTGGTAGCGGATCCTCTGTTTCATCTGACTCCATGGCATCACACTCAATAATTTCGAAACATTGAATAGAAGACGATTGACTTGAAGTCGACGGTGCTTATTTTGTTAAGACTTTCATAAAATTCAATCCGACATCTTTTTTCATATGCTCCTCGTTCTTTTTGAGGTTTCACTGCCTTTTGACAGTCAAATTTATGAGAATATATTTCGGGTTTTAACTTTAATGTTCCCCCAACCAGTCGATGTTTTACTAAATTTTCTGTGTCATTTTCAACCTGTAAATAAATTATATTTTCACAGCACTTAAATAAATTTACATAAAATATATAGATATTTTTACTGAATCAGTTATTCCAAACTTACTCACGACTCAAAAGATATATTAATAGTTACTTACATCAAAATGATCTTCACACACATATTTGGTGCTTTTAGGGCCAATTAAATCACGCTTCATTACTTTGCACCATTTTTTCCTTATTGTTATATTATTTGGTACACGAAAAAATATTTTATTGGGATTTTTAAATGTTGTGCTTTGACACATAGGAACAATATAATATTTGTAAGCATTTTTTTTAACTTCTGCCATCGGGTAATAAACAAAATACGAATCGAATGGCGTGAGCAACTACACAACAATACATTCGTATTTCGTACGTACTCGGCGAACACCCGATGTGTCGTCTAGGTCAAATGACGTCACACGACGGAACGCCACGTATAACAAAATTATTCTTAAAACCCCAACTTCAAAGTCCCATAACTTTCTTATTTCTTAAGATATTTTATCGATTCTTTCACGTGTTTGTTTTATTTTATCTAAATTTTTATAATGTATCAAAAAAAAAATTATGTAAACTTCTTCATTTCCATTCCATAGGGGGGAGGGAATAGAGAGTGCATCTGTGACTGTGCGCACATCTGTGCACTGGCCCTAAATGTCAATTTCGGTTAGGAAATCATTATATAACTTAAAACAACTTTTAGTTAAACACAGTTCATTTTTATTTTCATTTACATTAAAATGTAATTCTTCTAGTTATAACCGTAGCAAACTATTTTTTATCAAATCTTAATAGGTATCCTATAATTAAAAGTGCAATTAATTTAATTTAATTTTTCTATTTATTATTCTAAATAATTGAACTTAATCATTATATCACTATGACTTTTATGGTCCACATAACATTGTAAAATTTGTCAAACAGTGGATTTGTCGGTAAACGTAGTTAAGGCCTTTAGGGGGTAAAGTAAAATTAAAAACGAATTTCTTTCGAATATCAAATCAATGTAAACAGTAAGGGATACATCAGTATTTAAGTAATCTAGCCATTGGAACTTCGAGTCAAACGTGTCTGTGAGTTGAATTACAAATAGCAACCAAGCCTATGTAACAACTTCAAGAAAGAACGAAGGACTTGATTCGTCTGTGTTTTATGTATATTCGCGTATAACTTATTTGTTTAAAAGCCGATTTTTTTTACATTTGTTTCAATATAGCTTCAAGTTAGTAACTATTATTCAGAGCCATCTCAAGCAATTCTGGGGCCCTTGGGCACCTATGAATTCGGGGCCCTTTTGGTAGATATTTACTACCATGTACAAACAATTTGCTTTTGGCCTTAAGTATAGTTTCAAATAAACGGTGCGGTAATTTTCGTTTATCTATTCGTAGGAATCTGATTGGTTGTACAATCTTATGGCTATTTTATAGCCTTTTTTGATAAATATGTTAGTTATTTCTTACAAATATATCACTTTCGAAAATATACATAGCAGTCAACGTGAGATCAAACGTGTGAGAGAAATTTTTGGTTCTTTGGGGCCCTCGGGCTCTCAGGATGATAAAGACGGTAACGCTGTTATTGATATCGGATATTATTCATTGGGCCTTAAAACTAATAGTCCGACATTACATAAACATAAACATAATCAGCCTGTAAATTTCCCACTGTTGGGCTAAGGTCTCCTCTCCCGTTGAGGAGAAGGTATGGAGCATATTCCACCACGCTGCTCCAATGCGAGTTGGTGGAATACTCATGTGGCAGAATTTCGTTGAAATTAGACACATGTAGGTTTCCTCACGATGTTTTCCTTCACCGCCGAGCACGAGATGAATTATAAACACAAATTAAGCACATGAAAATTCAGTGGTGCCTGCCTGGGTTTGAACCCGAAATCATCGGTTAAGATGCACGCGTTCTAACCACTGGGCCATCTCGGCTCAATCCGACATTCATCAGTCCGACATTATCGCTGTTTTATGGGGAGGAAAAATAACCCCAAACAACCAATTAAAACATTGTTCATATGCTATATGCCTGCGTTTTGTTGCTTTCGTATTTTGATCTTGTTATTATTGTATAGTTTCAAGTCTATGTGTTTACAACGAATACCGATGTACGGATAAATCCAATAGGGTTTTTGTTGCATCGCTTTTAATACAGTAGAATAATAAATAAAAAGTATCCTTTTAAAAATAAAGTAAGTAAGATAAATTTATGTATCAATTTATAAAACATGTTCTGACATGTGTAAATGTTTAGCCTGTAATATTTACCAATGTAGCCATGAATGCCTTGTATTTTGTTTAATTTTTTAATTTTGTTTCGTTTAATAATTGTATTTAATTTTATTCATAATTGCGTAAGATTTCCGTTAGTGTACGTTTATTGATCTCATTAATCGTATAATGTTAACTATTTGATTTTATGTATTTTAGTCTTCTTTTTCAATTTTAATAATTGCGTAATTCGTTTCAGTGGAAAGCTGATGTATGTAATATTGTATATTTTTATGGCATAAGTGTTGCCATCTCATTGTTTTTTTAATAATAATATTTTAAATGCGAAACTAAATCTGTCTGTTACTTCTTCCATGCATCGTCACGAAACACCGCTGAACCGATTTAGATGAAATTTGTCATGGAAATTGTTTGAGTCACGGGGTAGGATATAGGTTTATTTTTTATCACGAAAGTCATCACTTGAGAGTGTCAGAAAGTGGCCTCCAAAGCTTTAAAGGTGTGAGTTGGGGCGGGGTGAAGCTGTTATGAAGTTCTAGAAATTACAGCTCATATATTGCAAGACTTCTACGTAATGCCTAAATCGTTATACATAAAACTTTTACCAATAGATGCAAATCGTTTCGGAGAACGTAAAGATCTGATAAGCTTTAATTTCGCAAAAATTGTACCTATAGGTTTTCGTAAATGATCCGATTCGTCCGACTATCCTCCGATATATACAAAAAGTATTCCGCTGGTCTTTTCCCTCTAAATAATAATTTGTCCATATTACATTGCAAAAAAAAAAAGAATTAACAAAACGTTGCGGACGAGTCCGGTTGCCTGACCTTGGGCACGACCGCGGCGTTAAGAGTTTCGATATTATCCACTACATGTAAATAAAAGGTAACCTTAACAAAAACGAGAGTAACCAAGTCGGACCAAAACTTATACAATGTCCTTACTATTTATATTTCGGGATGTTTTAACCAAGTTTGAATACTCACTGTTGCGTCAGAATATATCACAGTGATAATCATTCTATGTGCACGAGACGTAAATATCCAGCCTAGTTGACTTCCAGGCAGGATATGTTATATGCATCACATGCTACTGACTGCAACTAACTACTGATTTTCTTGCCGGTTCTTCTCGGTACGATCTACATTCCGTACCGGTGTTAGCTTCACTTAATATAGTTTTGTTAAATGGCGATTCGAAAGTGCTTGTAAAAGCCTACTTGAATAAAGTATTGGTCTTGATTTTGACTTGACTCGCTCATGTTTCCGATATGACTGTCTATTAGTTGAGTGTTTGAATTTTGACAATCCAAGTTATAATACCTTGATTTGGATGATGCTGCTTCAAATAACTAAAATATAATTATCATTGTACATAATAATGGTTAAAAAAAATAAATATATATATCCCGCTGAGTTTCTTTCGCCGGTTCTTCTCAGGTCCGAGGTGCTAAATTCCGAACCGGTGGTAGATTTTTGACAATCAATAAGCAAGTGTAAACACTTCTATATTGAATAAAGATTTTTGACTTTGACTTTGACATTGACTTTGATAGGGATTTCAGCAAGTTCGCCTTACTAGCTTGTAAATAATAATAATCTTATATTACTAATATTATGAATTATATTTCAACCATAAGAGGAGAAAAACTAAATAAACAACATTTGACAGAAAATTGTCGCGATATCATTGGTTGAGGTCTTGATTAATCTGTGATATTCACTGTGGATTTGCAAAAAAGTGGCGTTTTGAACGTCGACGAAACTGTTATCGGAATTTTGGAAGTAAAACTAACTCTAACAGACATCTCTGCATGTTGCACGGGAGAATCCGTGTCACACGCGTAGTCTATTCTTATATTATAAATACGAAAGTAACTCTGTCTGAATGTCTATCACGTTTATGGCCATAGAACCCTATTCAATGAAATTTGGTATCTCAAAGAAGAACATAGGGTACTTTTTTATATCTGCAACCCGTCAACCTCTGAAATGCAAGCGAAGCCGCCAGCGACCACTAACTGCATGAAGTCTTATGATAAAATCGATTACTCTCAGAATTATCGAAATTAGAACTTAAATTTGATTGCCTTTCTAAGTAATATTAAATTCCAGAAGCGAGTGAATAACAAATTATTTAATTTATTGCCAGTTCAAAAAATATGATAGAAAACAATTTATTGGATAATAATTTTAAGAAAATTAATAAAACGTTTTTTGAGCATCGTCTAGAGATTATACATAGTTATTTAAGACAATTATTGTGATGAATTCGAATGAGGAAAATCAAAAACCTGCAAAGTATAATTGGCGGGGAAAAAAAGGTCGCATTAGAAAAAAACTCCATCTACACAGATAATAAAATATCAAAAAACCCAACAACGGGAAATAACGTTTGATCAGTTAAATGTTATACAGATTGACGTCAGCGTAATGACCAATCACAGTAGTTGTCCACTTGGATATAGCTACCTTTTTCAGGTCATCAAGTCACCTGGCTGTGTGCCGACCCGCGGTCTCAACTCGGCTCCAACGGCTATTAGTCCTTTGACATACGTGACCAACTCACTGCCACTTCAGTCTGCTAATCCTGCTATGTTGATTTCTTCTTTGGAAAACATTATTTCTGATCTTATCCTTCAATATAATCGAGATAATTAAAAAAAAATGTAACTAATTGTTAAGTATACGTGTTTATGTAGAAGAACCAGGCTTACACAAACAAGACTAAAGTTACCTCGATGTACGATATAATTTCTAACGTTACCGAACTATGTGGAATATTAAATAAATATTTGTCATTCGAAAAGGATTAAAAACTTACAGTACGACACAATTCGAATGTAGTATCGACAAATTAAAAAAAAAAACCCAAATCGATATTCAATTTGACAAAATGTATCTGGTTATATGACATTAGAAATTATTAGAAAAATTATTAATAAAGATTTATATTATAATTAATAAATAAGATAATTATTTTAAATATGCACTTAATTTGGATGTGATAGATTTTATTTTGCCGTTGCTACGTATTGTAATAACGCCCTGACGTTACGTACGCCCAACGTCATTGCCGACAGGGTGGATTTGTTTTGTTGCAGCCTGAGTTAACTCACAACTACAGCCACTTGATCTATATCATATATAACGTAAATAATTTTAAATATTGTTAAATGTGCTGTAATATCGAATTAGGACAACCATGTCCCGTAATGATATGTATATGTTACTGTAAAAATCTTAGGTTTTACCGGAAAATCTTAAGATTTACCTTAGTTCGAGCTTTTACAGTAACATATACAGTTTTGTATTATAAATAAATAAATAAATAGTAATCTACGGAAGATGTGTCGTTCTATACCTGAATATACACTGTGGAATATCTATATTATTAAAATGGCACTGCCTTGGAAATAATGAACTGAACAAAGCAATAAAAGTCGATGCACAAATAAAGAGTAACCGAATATGTACCCATAACTTTACATAACATTAGCAGCCTGTAAATTTCCCACGGCTGGGCTAAGGCCTCCGCTCCCTTTTGAGGTGAATGTTTGGAACATATTCCACCACGCTGCTCCAATGCGGTTTGGGGAATACACATATGGCAGAATTTCGTTGAAATTACACACATGCAGGTTTCCTCACGATGTTTTCCTTCACCGCTGAGCACGAGATGAATTATAAACACAAATTAAGCACATGAAAATTCAGTGGTGCCCGGGTTTGAACCCGAAATCATCGGTTTAAGATGCACGCGTTCTACCCACTGGGCCATCTCGGCTCACCCATAAATAAGAGACCAATTAAGAAAGTCTTTCATTTTAAGTGAGTTAATAAACAACGGAAGTTATTTCAACTCGATTTGGACATACAGACTGAAGAGAGACTATATAAACGCTTTGACCGGAATCGATTCTAACTCGCCGGTTACAAATACAAATAATACAAATTGGACAACATCACATACATTACTCTGATCCCAATGTAAGTAGCTAAAGCACTTGTGTTATGGAAAATCAGAAGTAACGACGGTACCACAAACACCCAGACCCAAGACAACATAGAAAACTAATGAACTTTTTCTATGTCGACTCGGCCGGGAATCGAACCCGAGACCTCGGAGTGGCGTACCCATGAAAACCGGTGTACACACTACTCGACCACGGAGGTCGTCAATATACATGTCTTAACATATGGCAGTTGGTCAACAGGTTTAGGACTATTTGCGCAAACCACTTCCCTGTTAGAAAGTAAAAGTATGCTCTATGTCCAGTGAATATCTTGTTAAAATATATATTACAACCATTCGAATACTCGGTAAACTATTCCTAGTACAAATATAATTATTTTTAATATAATATATCAAAATTGACTGATTTTATTAAAGTAGATTCTTATAAATAATTTTGAATTGTCTCGTAAGGAATTAAATAAGATTAAAAATATATCATTACGATGTAATTAGAGTCGTTAAATTGTCATCTTTGGATGTAACATAAAATTTAAATATAAGCTTTCGTCTGTGGACGCGAGCGCCATTTTGAGTTTATATTTTTGTCTATAGTCATTTATTTTTCAGTGAATGTTTCGATACTTTTATTGTCTTTCGGATTAAATTGACTACTAGTATGTATAATCTAATTTGTTCATTATAAAGTAGTTTATTTTTGTGTTCCAGTTTGAATTGTGAGTGAGCCAGTGTAACTACAGGCACAAGGGACATAAAATCTTAGTTCCCAAGGTTTTATGATTAACATTTGTTACAGTGCCGATAAGCGATGGTGACGACGTACCATCAGGTGACCCATTTGCCAGGTTGCTTATCTATATAAAAAAAAGAACAAAACTCTATGGTAAATGTACGATTAAGTTTTTTAATTTAAAAAATACCCATGTCGGGACTAATCCAAGTTGAACTATTTTATATTGAAATTGTTTAACTTGAGAAAAGCTTAAACTATCACTTTAATTTTATGTACAATAATTTTATAATGTAAGGAAATGTTATTTATTATTAAAATCTATAATTGATTATAAAATACATTAGAATTTTGTCTATGTACATTATTAGTATCATTATTGCCTGTCTACCGCCACCGTAGGGAAGCCAGACAGGCTGGCGCCGTAACGCGTTACGTAACGAAGCTGTTTACCCTCCCAAAAGAAGTAATAACTTCAAAAGTACACATTACCAATTCGTATTCCTTTATTTTAATAATTACTTATCGAGTCATTTTCAATGATTATGAAATCTTCGCGGAAAACACGAGCCAGCATTAAAGTACTCTGCGGAAGTCCTCCGCGCAATGAGGACAACTGAGTCATATTGCTAATAACATCTTAGACATTAAGCAACAGACAGATAAGGAAAAAATGTCTTTATTAGGTACTTAATAATGAAACGCGCGGTCCGTTTTATACGCGACAAATGCGTTAGGAATTTATCATATTAGTTAAAAGTTGTAAAATATATGTCTGTGTCTATGAATAAAGTAGTCTATGACTAAATATAATGTATGTCTTCGGTAAGATACAAGTATTATATATATATAAGATTTTAAATTAACATGGTTATTTTTATTCTTGTTCACGAGTCAGTCACCATCTCGTGAACAAGACATTCGTAGATAATGTCGAAATATCGAGCTCCACCAAATAAAAATAAAAACATGGTAAAATACTTACAGTAAGTATTATATATGTAATGGCGTACTGTATAATTTTATATAATATTTGATAGTACGCTAGAATGCTATTTGAGAGTCTATGCTCTTCTTCTCTCTCTTCTTATAGTCTATCTTCGCCGAGCGCGGAGCACAGGAGTGGTCGCGGATGCGTTATATCGACAAGATCCCGTAGCCTCTCCGATCCGTGGTAATTTCAGTGGTTTTATGGGTGATAATGCCACATAACCCGGTTTCTCCCCCTATCTGAAGCGATGCGGATGATTAACAATTAGTCAACTGTGTTGAAGTATATACTCTTATAATCCTATTGGACACGACACGATCGCAAAGTATAGACACACAGCACCAATGACTTGACGAGCTTAGTTAGTCGCCATTTTTTTATAACCTTCATACAACATTTCTTTATTTATTTTATTATATCTTTTATTTATTTATTAATGTTAAAATTTAATAATCTTCAACCTTAACCTTTTACAAAAAAAAATACACAGACTACTAACAAATATAGATAAATAAAATACAAATGAAATATTTTTGAGCCTAATGATCGTGACTCATAGCATTCATTATTTAAAAAAAAAAGCCATTATGATGTTATCTATCAAAATGGATGTCGATATTAGTGACATAGCGAATGTAACAATTCGAACAATGCGAATGTTTATTAATGAATTGAAATATTTTTTGATTTCTATACAAATAAATTTGAAACTTAATTAAAAATAGTATTTATAATCTGATTAATATGTACAGTAATAAGACTTATTGGACCCACATATAAGTTAAATATAACATTACATTTTATGTTCAATATATGTTGATTTGGTATTATTAAAATTGGTTATTTTGTAAATACATCTACACAATGTTTTAGAAAGTTCCGGGACGGTCTGGACATGTTAAAGGGTTCCAAAAGTATTTGTATAAAAACCTTTATACAATTAACCAAAACCTTATAAGATTTTAAATTAACATGGTTATTTTTATTACAACAAGAATTAAATACGGGATATTTACCATGTTTTTTATTTTAATTTTTTGTTACATCGAGAACAAGTCTCCCGTGAACAAGATATTTGTAGATAAAGTCGAAGTATCGAGCTCTACCAAATAATAATATTAAATACTTGTTGTAATAACCAAAACTTTTTAACCTATGATCAATCAAAATAGAACGATACGTGCTTTGTCAGTGTTTACCAGGCTGGAACGTACCCTTAGCGGTCGAGCTGATGATCGTAGCCTGAAACCCGAGCATTGTGGAGTCCGCCACGTGTTTACTCACCAGCCTCATTGAAGAAACGTTGAGAAAATAAGCTTTTGAATAACAAGACCAATTCTATAAACAATTATATGCTCGCCCCTGAGGAGATCTTCTCCGAGCACGGAGCACAAGAAGGCTCGGGGATGCGTTATATCTTTAGTTGATTTAGATCGGTAACTTTATTAAGTCGTTATATTGCAGCCTCTGTAAAATACGCGCTGGATGCTAGGCATTTAAGTAAATGAAGTTTATTTTCTGTTATGTAAATTTTATTTACATAAGAATTATTAACATTAAGTCCTTAGATATATACAAATACGAATTAAAAATAGTTACTGCCTATGCACAAACTTGACTTTGTGGAATTTTGTCCAGTGAATCAGAATAGTAATTCTGATCCTCTGGGCAAATAATGAATCAGCCCTCCTGTCACCGGTGGAGTCAATAAGCTTTTTGCACCACTACTCCAAGGGCCAAGTGTTTTAACAGCAATTGTGACAAAATATAAATGTTATGTAAGTGTGTTTTTTTATGATAATGGGCCACCTGATTGTATGTGGTCACCACCGCCCATAGACAATGGCGCTGTAAGAAATATTAACCATTCCCTACATCACCAATGCGCAGCCAACCTTGGGAACTAAGATCTTATGTCCCTTGTGTCTGTAGTAACACTGGCTCACTCACCCTTCAAGCCGGAACACAACATTACTAAATACTGTTGTTTGGCGGTAGAATATCTGATGAGTGGGTGGTACCTACCCAGACGGGCTTGCAAAGCCCTACCACCAAGATAATTGTTTATAGTCTATGTATATCAACGATTAAAGAAAATACTTTACTAATATTTAACAGACGAGAAGCGACGTTTAAAAATTGATAAATAATAATTAATATCAAATCCCTATTCACTATTTGAACGAAACTTGAGTGCTATTCGTGCGAAGTCTGTAGCGATGGCTTGAAGTCACACTTAAACGTAACTTGTAATTTTGTTACGAAATATTTTCCTCATTTTTTTTTTTCCTTGAAATCAAGACGAGGTTTATTAAAACGTTCTCAAGGTCCGACAAATTGAGGCGAACACAAATAAACATAGTATCATACATCATACTGATGTTATAAAGTAAGTTTTGTTTCTTAATAACGTCACTAGAAATGAGCTTTAAATTTTAAGTTAGACAGCTCAATTTTCGTCAGCACCATAATGGCCCTTAAGTCTTTTTTCCTTTTGACTGACAATGAAAATTAAGCATCTGTTGCATGAAATGTAGTTTTTTATATATTTTATCGTATATAACGTATATTATCTTATGAGTTCTTAGTCTTGTTCAGGTACTAATTATATATATATATATATTAATTATTACTACAGTCTCCCCCCCAAAGAATCTACCTGACATAACCTGCTGAGATACTGTTATAAGAAATAATACAAACAATTAATTGAATTATTTCTTATATTATGTATGATACATCCAACATTATATAGTTAAATTGAAAGTAAAATGGTGGTAGGGCTTCGTGCAAGCCCGTCTGGGTATGTACCACCCACTCATCAGACATTCTACCGCCAAACAGCAGTACTCAGTATTTTTGTGTTCCGGTTTGAAGGGTGAGTGAGCCAGTGTAACTACAGGCACAAGGGACGTAACATCTTAGTTCCCACGATTGGTGGCGCATTGGTGATGTATAGAATATTTGATATTTCTTACAACGCCATTGTCTATGGTTGGTGGTGACCACTAACCATCAGGTGGCCCATATGCTCGTCCGTTTACCGATATCATAAATTAAAAAAAAAACACAAACCGTACCGAGCCAAACCCAATGACGTCATAACACACTAAGAAACACAAACTTGCTTTCCCAACACGCCAAGTTATATTTTCCTAAAATAGTATTCTGCATGCCACAAGACATGTCTATGGATGCTTTGAGAGATTTCACAATGTAAAATCTAATTAATTTCCAATATTTTAAATTCAACACCGGTTTTCTTACTCTTGGCATACGGAATACCGTTTTTAGCAAATAACAAGACGCGAGCGCGTTACAAGCTCGTTTGCGTTTCCATTGGCATACAGAACAAGGAGCCTGTGCCCGCGCGCATCATAAAAAAAACACTCATAATTATTTCTCGAGCCAAAAGAAATATATCTTAAGGCGAGATATCACCTGTCAGGATTAGCCATGCTTTATGACATGCTTGCAATCGGATAGCAAGATAAAACGTCAAAATCAGTTAAAAATAATAAAATAATTTATTACAATAACATTCCTCTGATCCCATAGTGAGTAGCTAAAGCACTTTTGTTATGGAAAATCAAATATAATTAAAATCAGTGTTTAGTCCAAAAATCAAATGAATAGTCTCAATGATCACTATACATCACAAATGAAACAAAATAACAAAAACTATCGTAGATTACACGGAACAAAAGCGATTCGTCGTAAGCGGTGCGTTTACGGTGACGGTTTCTCTTCCCTGTTGAATGCCGCCATTGTGTCTGCGCTAACGCTAGATTTTGGCAGTGACGAGTAGTTGTCAAATCTAGTTCCGACGTAATTCAACAGATGGCGCTCAGCATGCGCCGTCATTTCTTTAAAAGTACGCGCTATGATTAATGAAACATTGTTATTATTGAACGTGTTATACAGGATAACACGTCATAGTAAAAAACTCTGGTCTGTTACCTCTTCACACTTAAACGTCTAAACTGATATAGATTAAACTTGGTATAAAGATAGATTGAGTACCAGAAAAGGACAAATGCTACTTTTTTTTTTAATTCACTCGAGGGTTTCGAATGGGAGCTGAGATGGCCTAATTGTTAGAACGCGTGCATCTTAACCGATGATTGCGGGTTCAACCCAGGCAAGCACCACTTATTTTTTATGTGCTATTTGTGTTTATAATTCATCTCGTGATCGGCGGTGAAGGAAAACATCGTGAGGAACCCTCCATGTGTCTAATTTCAACGAAATTTTACCACATCTGTATACACCAACCGACATTGGGGCAGCGTGGTGGAATATGCTCCAAACATTCTCCTCAGTGGGAGAGGAGGAAATTTACAGGCTGTTAATGTTGTTAGACTGGGGGTGACGTTTGTACGCTATAGGTAGTTTTTAATTTCGCATACTATCCGAACATGACTAGCGGGTAAGTATACAAAAATATATCAACTAGCTTTAAATCCACATACATACCTTTTGTTAAATATTGTGTTCGTTTCGTGTACCGCATTCCGTTAAAAACCGGTACATCAACCCGCCCACTTATGATACAGTCAGGCGCTAATTATTTGTAAACATATTATATTATACTATATATAATATTAATCTCTTATGACACGTCTTCATGGGCCAGCGCGCATAACTGGAATAGTCTAGTCATTAAAAGAAAAAAAATACAAACTGTCAGGACTTTTTGATGCTTAAATTCATAATAAACTCGTCCAATTTACTTTTTAAAATTAAACTTGACCTGCCGGGGCTTAGCACGGGTGCAATGCTGATTAACTAGATATATAAACTACAGAAGAATCTCTTACAACGTTCACAGTTTTTCAGTCGTTAGACAATACAAACCGCTATGTACCTGCGTTTTAAATCTGTAATATCTTCGAAAATATTCATTTAAATTACATGCTGTGAGGGCCATATTGATCTATATTAAATTCACAATTTACTTAAGGTACTTAATTGGATAAGAAGCAATGCGGTATTGCTTAAAATCGCTTCGAAAATAAGTCATTATTTCTCGTAAAAAGTAAAGGATAAAAAATGGTTAATGTGGACTATCCCTAAGAGATAGACGTATACGATGGCGGACCATTTTGAAGACCTATTTAGTGGTACAATACTGTAGTACATTATTTTGATCTATCTCGTAGGGTTCAGCCAGCGTTTGAAATGTAAGCGCAATATATATAACTTCCTCTTGAAACAATCTATCTATTAAAAAAACCGCATCAAAGTCTATTGTGTAATTTTAAAGATCTAAGCTTACACGGGGACAGACAGTGACTTGTTTTATATTATATAATGAAGTCTATGGATCATATTTTAGTTATCAAGACTGAGTATTTATGACTGTGCTGACAGGCAGTCAGGTAACTAAGATTTTTTAAGTATAGATAAATATCACCATATCACAATTAATGTAGATCTGTATTCCAATTTGAATGTTAGATGAGCCGGTGTAAAGTCTATTCCAATCGACGTAGGAATAAAGATAAAAAAACCTTAGATTTACGTATTTCATCCGATTTGCTTATAACTCAGCTATATTGTTTATGATTAACCTATATTTATTTTGAATGCGACACTATTACACGTAACTAATTTAAAATTCCGATAACAGTTTCGCCGACGTTCAAAACGCTATTTTTTCGCAAATCTACGCTATAAACAGGTATTTAATGTAACATATTGTAATTTCAGTAGTTCGGGATGACAAAATAAAATTATGTTTTTTACAATGATGCTCGAATCTCTCTATATGTCTTTAAAATCCCTCACAATCATCCAAATGTTTTCCTTATGACAGCTCAATCATTTTTAAAATAAGAAATAGTGTTACATGCCAGTATTAAATGTTATCCCATAAAATAATATTAACTAAAGGTGTACAAATTATTGATCAATTAATTACAATAATAATTGTATATATTTATAATATCCTATGACGTAGCTCCGTATGGAGCCTAGGGCTAGTCTCGTAACAATATATATCTAAACTATAATTATTTTCTTGTTTCTCGCATAAATAATGAGTTAATTGAGTCATTATATGATGTTTAATTGAGCATTTTATTGAATCGATTTTATTATTAGTGACTTTTTTGTCATGAGGATGAGTGTCATGTTTATCTTGTGTAATTCACATAGTAGTTTAAACAGAGGCGTAAAATCGCTTTTGGTAGCAGAGACAACTAATGTTTTAAGCTTTTTTTATAAAAAAATATGTTTTTGTAGAAATTCGTTTTGAAAACGTGATAATTTACGTAGGTACTTACCCTTAACGAGAAGTAAGGATAAGCTCATAACGCCAAGTATTCTGACTCCGAAATTTTGGGTCATCTGTTTCTATACTAAAATACTGCAGATATTTTTAACTTTGATTTTATTTTGGTTCCATTTAAATATGAAGAAACATTAGCACCCCCTAAGGGATAAGGGATGTTTTTTTACAATGGGCTTGTAATTCAAAGATCGGTATTTTTCAGAGTATTATTTGAAGTCAGTTTTATATTTCTTAATATTTTTTTTAATGATGTTTTTTCTCTAAGATACCGTTGGGCTCTCCTGGATTTGAACACAGAATCTTTGGTTAATATTCACGTGTGTTGACTACTGGGCTATCTTGACTTAGCAGCTGCCACACACAACTATTCTAACGCAACACAGCAATACTTTGTCATTGTATTTAGGTTTGAAGGGTGAGTGAGCCAATGTAATTTAAGCACGAGGAACATAACGCTCAGTTCCCAAAGTTGATTTTGCGTTGGTGATGTAAGGAATCTATACTAATATTATAATACGAATGTAACTTTATCCGTCTGTCTGTCACAGCTAAGCTACTGAACCGATTTCGACGAAGTTTGTTACGAAGGAAGCTTGAACTTGGACGGACATTATGTCACCTTTTGAAGGGGTTATTTTGTGAATAAAGGATATCAAGTTCTTGAAGATATTTTTATCACAGATTAATTTCCGAGCGTCTGATTTTAAAGTTGCGGTTCTGGTATTTGTTAATATATTTCCAGCGTCAACATATCTACTGAATACTTACCATCAGGTCGTTGGTATTTGCCAGTAGGAAGTAATATAAATATAAACATATCTTTTATAGTTACGACGAGCAAATGCACCACCTGATCAGTGGTCACTACCACCCAAAGACATTATCGCTGTAAGAAATATTAACAATTCCTTACATCGTCAATGCACTACCAAACTTGGGAACTAAGATTTTGTCTCTTGTGCCCGTAGTTGCACTCGCTCACTCGCCCTTCAAAACGGAACACAACGATACTATTGCTGTTTGACGGTATTATATCTGATGACTGGTATCTACCCAAACGGGTTCGCACAGTCCTACCACCAATACATAAACAATGTTATCCTGTTATTTCAATACATACATTGTTATGTTTAATGTGTTAGAAATATTCCATTAAATCTCAAACAGATTGTAAGGTTAAGTATATGTGACTCATATCTACATATAACCGATGAGTCCGGTGACAATGTTTGACGTAACATATTGTCGCGTTCTGCATCGATACATTAGTTTATAAATTTATTGTTTGGAATATTCATTTTCGTACCTGAGAAGACGGAGAGAAAGGCAGGAGGAGCGTGCGTAGTATTTTAGTGGAGAAACAAAAGCGAATACATCAGTCTTTTTGTTGATACGTCAAAAGTGCTATCCTTTAATTATTAATTATAGGCTTAATGAGAAATACATTTAGCCCTCGCATAGGTTTTTTGAACGAGGATAAACAAAAAAAAAACCGACTAACTCGAGTTGCGAGTGTCTAAATATCGCGGTTCTCGAAATACAGCCTGGTGACAGACAGACGGACGGGCAGACAGCGAAGTCTTAGTAATAGGGTCCCGTTTTTATCCTTTGGGTACGAAACCCTAAAAAGTGAATACGGGAGAGAGTTTTGAGTGTGAAAAATGTTGCAGTGACGCCTTACAGTTGCTAATATCCCCTGAACACAAACGGTGTGTTTTGGCGAACGCTAAAATAGTCTAAATCGGTTAGGATTTTGCACACATAAAAAGAAGTTCTATCGTGTTTCATTTTCAAAATAGCGTTTGCATCAATTTTCGTTATGATATTCTTGATTCAAAATAGCAGTCACGTGCATAAGTTGAAATACATTTCATCTCGGAAACCTTCACGTGGTCGATGTAATTTTACTAGATGCCTACCCAATAAATCCACTGAAGCCTGGCTCGGATTCGAATCTGTTATCCGTTAAGATATATCAATCATATTTCCTTTACAACAAAAAAGTTCAACACGATAGATACAATTATTTCCATTGTAAAAATATCGTTTGTTTACTAAGCATTAAATGTTGGTATCACAATACGGGGCGGCGCTGTTTCTGTGACGTCACGAAACTGGGTTTAAATAATTACACTGTAACGTCAAGGTCTTCGAGTACATCTTTAGTGTTTGTACGAATCTATTACATCTCGCTAAAGATCGATAACAAAACGAGTATTTAATTAATTTTACATAATTACTTTAAACGTTCAATGCATTTAAAATATAAAAATGTCGTGGCTTCAGTTAAATGAATTAAAATAAATGTCTTTTAATCTAGCTCAAAGACTTTGGTAAAACTGTTAGGAATAGGTATATGAAAATCATTGAAAACGAAAAATTAACCCTTCATTTAGAACAGCTATACTTTTTGATGAGTTATTCATTGTTTGAATAAAAAAACTAAGTGGATGTCTTGCGTCAACCTTCAATTTAATATCAAATTATGTATTTATTTTAATGTATTTTAACTGTTCATTATCGTTTTTCGAACAATTTTTTTAATGCAAAAACGTATGTATTATCTCAGAAGGCTGTCTAAGAGTAGTTACAGCTAAACCTTCTTCGTGTTTTCGTCCATTGATGAACTGTCAGACGGACAAGAACAACTTTGTTTAATAATATAGTAGTGATCAGTCCTAATTTGCAACCGCCGTTGATAAAATAAAGAATACTTGGTCTTTGGTATTATTTTTTATTAAGTCTTTATTGTATATTATTTACAATAAATATAGAAGTAAACCCTGTATCACTTAGAGTGATTTGTTCCAGGTAACCTATATTTCGGAGTCGATGTAGCAAAAAATTCATTAATTTTCTACGTTGTCTTGGGTCTGGGCGTTTGTGGTGCCGTCGTTTCTTCTGATTTCCATAACACAAGTGCTTTAGCTACTTACATTGGGATCAGAGTAATGCATGTGATGTTGTCCAATATTTATTTATTTAAAAATCGGACATAGTATACTTACTAACTTTACGTAACAAAATTACTTAAAAATAATATGTAATATATAATCAATATATACATACCCTTATATACATATATACACATACATACATACATACAAATTATACATTCACAAAATAATGTATTACTTCTTGCAATAAATAAGACGGACATCTTGCAAATGAAAAAAGTCATATCAACTTTAAAATATAGTTGCTTTGACACAACGAGTATAAACGATACTCCATTTTTATCCATTGGAATTTAAATGTTAATGTTTTTGTTTCAGTGCGAGTCTGTATCGTTGAAGGTCGAGGTCCTTTAAAACGCGGCGCCACATTTTGTCCACTTTTAGACGCCGAGGATTCTGGATTGGAATGCGTGTTGGGATCAGATCAGTGAGTTAGAGGTTTTTATTACTGACATCTTATCCTTTACTTTTTAAGAGAAATAATTTATTATCGAAGCGATTTTAAGCAATACAGCATTAATCCTTACCCAAATAAGTACCTTAAATACATTGTACATTTAATATGGATCAATATGGCCGTTTACAGCTTGTAATTTAAATGAACACTTTCGAAGATATTACAGATTTAAAATGCTATGCGGTTTGTATTGTCTAATGACTGTAAAATTTGTGAACGTTGTGTGTAAAGACGTACTGTAGTATATTTAGTATCAGCATGGCACTCGCGCGAAGCCGGAGCGGGTCGCTGAAACGAATTATTACATTGATGCAGTTAGCGGCGCTTTATAATACTATAAAAGTTTTCGATACTTATTTTTTTATATGGAATATGATTCAAGTAATATCAACGTAACGATGAAGGAAGTTCAATAATTTCGTTTCTTCTAGACTCGATTGCTTACGACGTATCAGCAAAGGCACGGTGGACTTCGGAGTGTTCAGCCCCGAAGACTTGATTGCAGCGCAGTGGGCTGACATAGACGTTCTCGTCACCAACGAACTCAGAAATCGACATCGTGAGTAAATAATTTATTATTTTATTAAATATATAACCTGTTATGAATATATTATTTACACAAGTATTATCAACATTAAGCCCTTAAATATATACAAATATGCATTAAAAATAGTTACTGTATAGATCTTGACAGCGTGGAATGGTGGCAGGAATGCTAGCAACATTTCCCCGTTGAATCGCAATTCCGATCCTCTGGGCAAAAAACGAACCAGCCCTCCTGTCACCAGTGGAGACAAAAAGGCGAGATGTTATACTTTTAATGAAGCCTTTTGCACTACTAATCCAGGGTCGAAGAGTGTCAACAGCAAATGGGCCAAAAAAATTATTTGACATACGTCCCAGATATTTGGATCGTTTTTTCGCTTCAGCTTTGGCTGTCTGCTATTGTCGTGTCCACTCCTAACACAAGTTTTAAGCTTAATTAGAGGGGTTAATAGGAATATTAATAATTCCTTGTAATGAGGTATTACTACTTATATTTAAAAAAAAAAAATGCAGCCCCGTCTTAAACAAAGCAAATGTACCCGGACAAAGCTATCTTTCCCCATTAATATATTTAAGAAGTCTTCTGGTGTTCCTCTACGATGTTCCGTTATCATCACTGAGGTGGGCCCCAATGCAAGGCTCCTTTTTGCATCTCCAACCCTGGATTCAGAACCCTTGTAGAATATGATATTATATTATATGATACGATATGATCTAGTACAAGAAGTTGTACATGGTAACCTAAGTTAGGTGGTTTATGACCAACGTCTCACTAAGAAGCACATCCTGCTATAATGTATGTGCTTTTTTCCATATCCTGACTGACTTATAAATAGCTTAACTAATACCTCACAGTTTTCCCCCTCATACGTAGGTACTCTTATAATCCGAATGGACAACATCCAAAACGAATAGTTCACGCGCAAGATCAGAGACTTGCTTGCTTTTCGAGTCTCTGTCATACCTATTTCCAACGTAGAGACTTCGGGCAAAACCCAAAAATCTTTTTGTGATCCAAGCTTAGGTTTGAATTCAGGAACTCACGATTAAGGTTCTCATATTGAAGACTATAAAATGAATATATCCCTTTAAGGACCGTTCGAGCGCAGTGTAGTAGCGGTCGTCAATAATCGTATCCTACCAGAACACGAGTCCTCATTGGATGCAGTTCTGAGGAACAGCTCGCTTTGCCATCCAGGAGTGGGCGTGAACACCCTTCGGCCGCTGTCTGATACGTTATCAGGGGTAAGTAAGGCTATCATTTTTGATGGAGTACTTTAGAGATTTCGGCAACTAAATGTAAATATAAAATATTCTTTATCAAGTGGCCCCCCCTTAGTTTTGAATCATTATTTTGCGAAATATATACAAATAGCAAAAAATTCAAACAATTTTTTGTAATGTTTTTGTGATTGGCTACAAATACTCACAAAAACTAAACTTCCGCTAATTTGTTTCCAGTATCTGGAGTCGCTGATCATACCACGCGCCTGTGATTCAGAACTGACGCTGACGGAGAACAGACTCAAAGCAATTGGCGAGTTCTTCAATAGAGCTTGCAAAGCTGGACCCTGGGTCCCCGATCATGATGGAGATTTGGAGCTTAGTGAGTTCATAAAGTACTTTGGTTTTATTTATAGTAATTTGTCCAAACCCATCTGGGTTGGTACCGAAACATGATATATTGGACCGCTTAAGAGTAACACTTGGAATTATTGTGTTTTTGTTTGAAGAACGAGCGACTGGGTGTATCTTTAGAGGAGCGTGGCAGTGAAATGAAACGTCTGCTTTGTAGGGAGTAGGATTGTGGAATGTTTACTAGAAAAATGTTTCAAGTATATATACAAAAGTTTCGGTGACAAAGAACAACTCCTACCAGAGCTTATCTTCTGTTTCGAATACCCAGTTTTTTGTGCACAAATGTAGTATGCGCTTGGAGTGGCCTGTGGACTGATTTACGATGTAATGATGGCGGGCAGATGTTGTGTGCGCCGGAGTGGCTATCGAGTGGCTAGCGACGTGACGACGTGCAGATGTGCTGCTACATTGACTCGCTGACACTCTTGAATATGATGAGTGGTACCCAGCCAGGCTCGTACAAAACCCTTCCACCACGTAACGTGTCTGTGGATATACGACTATAACAATAAACAAGGGTTAACTTGGTCGTTAACCATAAATTTTTTGTCCAGAACGTAAGTATAGGTCTCTCTGCGCGGCGTGCGCCAGCCCCGACTGCAGCATGGAGGACAAGTACTGGGGGCCCATCGGCGCGCTGCAGTGCCTCGCGGAGGGCGCGGGGGACGCCATGTGGGGGGAGCTGGACGACGTGCTCGCTTACTTCGGGGTCAGTTCCTAATTTATTATTTATAATTATAGCTATGTCTACAATTATGATCAACATATCAAATAAAGCCAAATTTAGGTACAGGAAAAATTAATACATTTACAGTATCATATACCTTTTGACGAGCTCATGGTTTTCATGCGTAAGCACTCCGAGGTCCCGGGTTCGATTCCCAGCCGAGTCGATGTAGAAAAAGTTCATTAGTTTATACGTTGTCTCGGGTCTGGGTGTTTGCGGTACCGTCGTTACTTCTGATTTTCCATAACACAAGTGCTTTAGGATTTTTGGATCAGAGTAATGTATGTGATGTTGTCCAATATTTATTTATATGTATGAGCGTTATCAGTAACAATTATATCTTAAATATAATATAGAAAACGTCGCAGAAACAACACCTCACCAATCACCAATGCGCCACCAACCTCGGGAGCTAAAATGTTATCTCCCTTGTGTTACACTGGCTCACTCACATTCTTTGAACCAGAACACAACAATAAGTACTGGTGTTTGGCGGTGGTATACCTGATGAGTGGGTGCTACCAATCCAGACGGACTTGTACAAAGCTCTGTTACCATGTGAACTCATAATTTGTCTCATAGCTGTGTAGATGCCACATAAAATTCTATGGAATATGTTCCACCAGCCAGTACTGCAGCAGAGTGATGGAAAAGGTCACATACCTATTTCTTAAGAAGCAAGTCTTTTCTCATAGGGATTAGAATATATATAAAACTTTGGAACTTATTGTCATAAAAACAAATCATATGATTTGTCATGAATGTAGTATTTTATAGATAAACTCGACGGCGAAGTCCCCTCCGATGTCCCCCGAGGGCTTCTCGTTCCTGTGTCGCGACGGCTCGTACTCCCCGCTGGACGCGCCGCCCTGCACGTGGCTGCAGAGACCCTGGCCCGTCGTCATCGCCAAACGGTAACAGCAACTGCACAACACTGCCTCTCAATGGGCCCTCCTGTGTAACTGAGCACACGTATACCACACATACACATAGCATACTGGTGCACTAAAGGTGCCATCACACACGCCTGTTAAAACCGCAGCGGTACATGTCAAATGGAATCATTGCTCTAATGCTACTTGCTTAATGTTTTGTCTGAACTCTTTCAAGTCGCATTGGATTTCCCGTCCATAATATGTAGAGAGAGCCTGTGTTTGCGTAGACCCTTTGCACAATAATGTGCCCTGTGCAGTTGGAAAAATCATTCAGGGTTCTGATCGGAATCATCCCGAAAACAAAAAAGTAAACTATTCGTTTATAACATTCAACAGAAAAGCAGTCCACGATGTTAGTAAATTGATCTCGTCGCTCAAGGAAGAAGATCTCTTCAATAACCACTGGCGAGGAGCCCTCACAGCTCTCTTAGAGATACGCCAGGCCCCCACACCGCTCAACCCGCCTCGGGTCCCCTTAGACTACTTAGCATCAGCGAAGGGCTTCAGAGAGGCGTACAGTCAAAGTGGATGCGATCCACCGAGGTGAGAATTTACATATATAACATATACTTGTCCTATATTCGTTCTTTAACCAATCATGCGATTGTCATGAAACTGTGTGTTTGTCCTTCAATGTAAAAGGCCTTAAATCAAAATAATAATATACTTTATTTGAGTAGACTTTTACAAGTCGATTCTATTGAGAAGAACCGCCGAGAAATTCAGTAGTTACACTTTTCCAAGTCTTGAGATATATTATGTTAATTAAACATTTTATATGTTATATATCCTGCCCGGAAGTCAACGAGTTAGCTCCAAGCGTTTTTGTCATCTATATAATCTTCGGTTTTTTTTATGATATCGGTAGGCGTATGAAATAGGTCACCTGATGGTAAGTGGTCACCACCGCCCATAGACAATGGCGTTGTAAGAAATATTAACCATTCCTTACATAACCAATGCGCCACCAACCTCGGGAACTAAGATGTTATGTCCCTTGTGCCTGTATTTACACTGGCTCACTCACCCTTCATATCGGAACACAACAATACTGAATACTGTTGTTTGGCGGTATAATATCTGATGAGTGGGTGGTACCTACCCAGACGGGCTTGCACAAAGCCCCACCACCAAGGAATGTGTTGAATAATATGCTTTATTTATTAATGTTTTTTAACTAATTATTTGAAATTTATTTGTATTGGCAACATTGAAATGTTATAAAAAGCCGAAACTGTGAAGGACGTCTTGAAAGTCAGTTGGTACACAGAATATTTAAAAAAAAAAGCACTATAGTATAGGGTAAAAAATTGATGTCAATTGTAAATACATTTTGAACTAGTTGTCGCCCGTAGCTAAGCTCGCGTTTTAGCGGTTGTCAGGTTAGGCTTAAAATAACCTTTGTCCTTCCAAGGAGTTCAAGTTTGCTGTATACCAAATGTCATCAAATTCGGTTCAGTAGTTTATCTGTGATAGATCTATTTATAATATTAGTATAGATTAATAAAAAAATATATAATATTACAAGAAAATGTCGATAATATAATGTCGTTAATGTCGAAAATATTCAGATCTACGGTCTGGAATGAGGATTCTATCGATACGAACCGGCTAGAGGCTCAGAAGTTACGGTTTTTCTGAAATAAAAAACATTGTTATTATTATATTATTATTGAAGCTGGATTTGAAATTTTGTTTAGGCCTTATAACAATATATCAAATCAGTAAAAAGTAGTTAGTTGTCTGTGGGAAATTCTCATAGTCTTTGGTTAGTATCTATATAATTTGTCAGTACGTCAGGATGGTCTGTAAGAGCCCTACAATATGCCGGGTGCCTCTGTTTCAAAAATTAATACGTTTCAAGTGAATTAAGAATCCGCGTTGTTCCCAATAATGCAGAAAAAATTAAAAATAGTTTTTTTTTTATGCCAAAGCGCGGTCTAGTTTTCGTTTTTTAAAAGTAGATGTGTTGTTTCATACTAGTAAAAAATCTCCACAAATCAAGTTTTTCCTTTAGGGAAATTGATCTTAGGCATTTGTATTTATTTCTTACGATAGATTTTAACATTTTATTGAATATATCTTTGTATAGACACATAACACTCTGCACGACGACATTACTGGAGAAGAATAAATGCGAATGGCTGAGTGAGGCGGGCGCGGTGTACGGTGTGAACCCGCCCTTACAGTGCATCCTGCGGGACGACCACACGGCCTGCTTGCGCGCCATACACTCCCGGGAGAGCGACGTCAGTGTTGCCAATGGCGACGCGATACCCACTGCTATGAGGTAAATATAACTGTTAGAGCATAATGTAATCATTATTATTTTTAGATTCGTAAATAAATAAAAAACACACTAAAAAACATGGTCAACACGAAACCACGGAAGTTAAACTTAAAATCGTATTTTTTTTTACAGAGATTTCAATTTACGTCCACTTCTATTCGAAGTCACTCCAATCGTCGAGAAAATGGACACAGTTTTGGCGTACGTGAGAGCCGACGCCGTCATAAGCAACATGGCCGACTTGCGCGGGAAACGAGCCGCGTTCCCGCGCTACGACGGCGTCGCCTGGCATTCCGTTCTACGCTACATACAGAAGAAAGAAAAAATTAATTGTTACGACGCAACGTTCAATTATTTCAGTGAAATATGTGCTCCCGGTGTTGAAAAACACAATACGACCAGTGAAATTGTTGATAAGTTCACGAGTGCCTGTTATAAAGAGGATGGGAGGGTAACGGGCGGGGAAATGGCGGCTTTACGCGCGCTGGTTGAGGGGAGGAGCGACGTTGCTTTTATTAGCATGAAAACCTTCAACATGTATCAGAGTGAGTTTTTTTTAGTCATTGATATGTGGACTGACAAATGGGCCACCTGATGGTAAGTGGTCACTACCGCCAATGGCACCATGAGAAACTTTAACCATACTAAGTATTGCTGTTTAGCGGTAAAATATATGATTGGTGCCCAACGGACTTGCACAAAACCCTACCCGAAGTAGGAGCTGATTTAATATTATCAAAGTAAAGCCGTGTACCAGACAAGTCTACTATGAACACAAGGGAAATTTAGACCTTATTCCACCACGCTATTCCAGACAGAGATGGTGAATATACACGTGGCAAATATTTTTGACTGTTTTCCTTCAACGCAGAACACGAAATGAATTAGACCGTATTAAGCTGAAATGTTGCAAACCGCATAAGGTCTTATTAAAGTTTTTAAAATTTAAAGGTCAAAATCTTGCTTATATTTATAAACACATACAAACTTTTGAAATGTTTAATTTAAAAAAAAGAAGTCATATTTTTTAGTTATAAAACTGAATCCGGCTCGAAGGACCAATACAAAAAAACTCGCAGTACCCATAATTTAATTTTTTTTTTTATGGCATTGGTTGTCGGACGAGCATATGGGCCACCTGATGGTAAGTGGTCACCACCGCCCATAGACAAAGGCGCTGTAAGAAATATTAACCATTCCTTACATCACCTATGCGCCACCAACCTTGGGAACTAAGATGTTATGTCCCTTGTGCCTGTGATTACACTGGCTCACTCACCCTTCTAACCGGAACACAACAATACATTATACTGTTATTTAATGTAACTAATTTAATGAACTTTGTTTCAGATAAACTAATTATGGAACCTTGGGCTAGCACAATCGTCGACATTATCTCAATATGCCCCGAAGAAAACACAAAATATTGTTACATATCTTGGTCAAACATTGGTCACATATTTGCCGCCAACAACATAACAGAAATGAGACGACACGAAATCATAACAGTTTTCACCAAACTCGACCAACTGTTTGGCAAACATCAACCATTCCACAGCGTCATGTTCACTATGTACGGACAATTTAATCACCAACTCGACATATTGTTCCACAATAACACAAAGATACTCGCCACCGAGAATATATTAAACATGCACCCGTACAGTTCTATGCCTTTGAATTTCGAACGAAGTTTTCTAAATAACACATCTGACAGCTGTCAGATTACAGATTTGGCGCCAAGTGCGGCTTACAAAATGGCGCCAATGTTTTTACTTTTAATATCAGCTTTACTCACTCACATATTAAGTAGTTAGCGTTTTTAAATTTAGAAAAATGTTTATATAAATAGTGAAATAAATATATTTTTATAAGAAACTTGGTTTTATTTTTTGAAAGAAGAACATGTTCTATATTGTGGAGAATTTTATTGCCATTGAATATAACACCACGAGTGTTGTGTTGTATGTACGTAGATACGTACTCCGAATGAAGTTAAACAACCCATAAATTCAATTTTTTCATGCGATTTTATTTCACTTAACTTTTTACCTTACCTACCTTTACTTCCCAAGTTCGGATAACAACTTCGCCAACGATGAAAACGGTATTTCTTAAGAATAATAAATACCATAGATTAATAAATGTTTTGACCAATAATATCGCACAAATTATTTAATTTTTTTATATTAATAGAATTAAATTTAAGTAGATATCGTCTTATGTGTTAATTTGTTAGTGTTTGTGTATGTGACAGTGTAGTCTATTTTGAGAAGGGACTAATAAAATTCTACCAACTTATAACGCTAACGAGACGTTTCCGAATCTATTTCGATCCAACTTCCGACTATTCCTCACAAAAATTAACCTCAGCTTAATCGTAATTGAGGATCAAGACTATTTATTTATATCGACTACGATACTATAAATAAATTCCAATCCAATTCTGAAACCCTCTTGTCGACAAATTTTATATATTGTTTGTCGGATAGTCTAACGATTATAATAAATACGTATTTATGCACTATATTAAGAGATCAACCAGATTTAAGACTAATAATTGTGATGATTCATTTACACATCTACCTGACTGTTTTCACTTTTCACGTCTGATAGCGTATATTCATTGCAATTAGACTTAATTTTAATTTAAGAACACATTTATCATAATTATACAGCAGTTCTAAAGTGATTTTTTTAATAAGGAGATAGTATTTGGTTACTTTTTTTCCGTTCTACATCACCGGTATATTGTAATAGTAAATTAATTTTATTTCATGATTCAATACAATAAAATTGCTGGTTGGAAACTAATAAAATAAAAATTTATAAGATTCAAGAAATCAACTGACATATGCGTTTTTAATCTGTATAAAATGTTATTCAGTAATGCGTATTATTACTGTTTGTATCATGAGGATGAACTGGTGGTGGTTATGAATAACACCCTTTATTCACATATTCTACTCAATTTGTTGGCTGAGTTACGGTTTGAGTGAGTGAGCCATTGTAACTACAGACAAAAGGGTCATAAATACTTAGCTTCCAAAGTTCATTGTTAAATAAAAATAAATATTTTGTGAATATTTCGTTTACCTGATGCTGATTTTAATATTGGGCAATAAAACAGCATAAAAATCACATTTGTTGTATATTTCAAGTGCCTACCTGTTACCATTTATTGATATCGAGCAAAAATTAGCAAAAAATGACGTTTTATGTATGGGAGCCTTTTTTTTATTATATTTAAGCCTTTAATATTTAAATATTTATTTTATTTCATTGTTATAACGGCAACAGTAATACATAATTTGTGAAAATTTCAACTGTCTAGCTATCGCGGTTATTGAAATACAACCTGGTGACAGACAGAAGGACAAACAGCTGTTTTACCCTTTGGGTACGGAACCCTAAAAAATTACTTCCCCGAGACGTAAACTTGATGTTACAAATTTGTCTTTATTTTTAATACAAGTTTTGTTTCTATCAAATTCTTAATATTGTTGTACTTGCTAATATTGACTTTTTTTTAATTTAAACTAAGGAATATGCTCAACGTAAGAATTGAAATAGGATAGAAGTAATTACAAGCATTTTGTTTTTGATTTTAAAAAGTGGTAAAACTTAAAGAATTTTTAATACATTAGGAAATAAATGTGTTTTCCTGTTAAAAATGATTTCTTAGTTAGAAAGAAAAGTTTACCTAAAAGGAGAGAGAAGCCTTTGCCTAGCAGAAAGGCAACCTGTCTTTTTATTTTTTACGGAAATGATATCAGAAATAATATTTATGCCCTATCCCGTCAGCCTAACCACTGAATAGTTCGAAAGAAAATAATGCGGTAACTACAAATATTTTTGTACATATTAAATACATTTATTACAATTATTTATATATTAAAGTCGTAAATAAAGATAAAAAAATTGTGTTAAATATCTTGATCTACCAACATTTCGATAAGTTCATCCTTTTTTACTTTTCTCTGAACTTTAGCTATGCTTTAAGTTTGATATGTCAATTACCATTCAAGTCTGACTTTGACAGGTATTGAAAAATAATGTCAAATCAAGTTTTCGCGGCGGAAAGTTTCATTTTATAAATATTAAATACATATATACTTTCTCCTAAACTTTTAACACATAAAATGTCTACAGAAAAACTAAATAAGTTCTTAAAAGCATTAGACGCGGTCACGCTAGATTACACGTGTGGTTTTTGTTCAGAATTATGCAAAGATCCTGTTACTTTAAGTACGTGTTTTCACTTGATATGTTCGGAACATTTTAATAACTTAAGAAATTGTCCCACATGTAATATACCCCTCGCCGGTTGTACGACATTCACAGATGATCGATTGGACGCATGTATTAACTCCACTAAAGAACTTAACAATATATTCGAAAGCTTTCGAAACAAGAATGTGTTACAGACCACAAAAGGCGAGAGTTCCAATGGTACTAGTAAAAAACGCGCCATTAAAGAAAAAGTCCACAGTATTGAGATTAGTGATAAAGAAAATAAAAAAACAGTAAAGTCAAATACAAACATGACCGCTTCAGAAAAATCAAAAAAGCCACAAAATAAAAATGACAATTTAAACTCTACATTATTGTCATCCGCTAGTTCTAGAGTTCATAAAGGTACGGAAAAGAGAAATAACAAAGGAGAAACTGCACTACATGTAGCTTGTCGTTTAGGCAAGGTTGATACTGTTATAGAACTACTGAAGCAAGGAGCAAACACAAACACTAAAGACCATGCAGGCTGGACCCCTTTGCATGAAGTTGTACAAAATGGTCGATTAGATTTGGTGAGAATCTTGTTACAATATAATACACTCATTGACGTCCCAGGTCAAGGCAACGAAACGCCCCTGCATGAAGCCGTCAGGTACAATCATGCAGAAATTGCAGAGGAATTAGTTAAGAATGGTGCAAATATAAAAAGCAGAAATAGTAAAGGGGAAACACCAACAGAGCTAGCATCAGAAGATATGAAAAGAGCCCTCGAGGATGCTGCTGACAATATTATTCAAACTCAAGGTGCTAACGTAACAATTATTTCAGAGTTACATGCAGAATTAGACTTTGAAGATATTAGGGTCTTCTGTGTATCACAATTCCGTACTATACACAACAAACTAAAGATATTATCGAAACATCATTCAAATCTACATATTGAAGCAAAACTCGTTAAAAAAGTCACTCATTTAATAGTAGACACTGAAGATGATGGTATATGTACATCTAGCTTAGATATTTTACAAGGAATTGTTAGTGGATTGTGGATCATATCCACTCAATGGATAACTAAATCGACAGAAACTAATTTGGAGCCGTTTAACGATTATGAGGTCAAAGGGGTCGGGAATAGCTCCTACTTAGGTCCGAAAAATTCTCGATACAACAAATATAAACAGCTACCAGGAATATTCAATGGCTGCCACTTCTATTTACACAATTTCAACACAAAGTATGAAATTTCCAAATCGATTGTTCTCACTAAAGCGATATTAACTAAACTGATCATTGATGCTGGTGGTGTAGTGTTACGACGTGTACCGAACCCAGAATTAATACCAGATGCAGAGAAATTAGTGCCATATCATGCGAAAAAAGATGGAAAACTTGTTAATTGCTCTCATTACATAATTTTCAAAGACATTTATGAGCCAATGTACAATATGGCTCACTTTAAGGCACTACCCATCGGCTGGTTAATCGAATGTATAGAAAAATATGAGTTATGTGAACCTTGGTGAAACATACTATTATATTCAAATCTTCTATGAGCTGGATATTATGATGATAGAAATATATTATTTTTATTATTATATTTATAGTTCGATAAAAAAAAAGATTTTATCAAAAAAACATTCATATAAATATATTATGCTCTGTATTTAGAACATAAAATTATAATTTTTCAATTGATTGTAATCTGTTTTTTCTAAACCAATAAATAAATCGTTATAATAGTTGTTTTCTTAAAATTATGTTAACCTCACAGTGGCAGGTCCAGGATTGTCATTTGGTAGACTTGACCTCACTGAGAGTATGTTTTAGAAGGTACTGTGAGATATTTGATTGGAACGAAGTTGCTTTCATTGTATTAAACATGTTTTAAGACCACAAAATTAATTAACAATGTTTGAATGTTTGTTTGTTTGTTATTGTACATTAAATTATAACAATAAATAAGTTTTCATAATATTATTTAAAGCTGTATATAAAAGAAAGAAAAAGGAAGGGAAAGGTCCCCTGTATGGGGCACAACGTTTTTTCCTTACGTGAAGATTTCTGCTTGTCTGTCAGTTGACTACTATAAGTTACGTAATGGAATTCGTTCCAAAAAGCAAACATTTTATTTTTTTGCTTTAGTAATGTGATTTTTTTGGAGAAAAGGTAATGCCATATATAATGTTAATTAACATAATAACTATTACCGAACAAAAAAACTTAAATGAAGGTATTACAAGTATATCCATCCCTTAACGCAACTATTTGTAAAAGCCCGCCAAAAATGCACATACCTTTCCACAGATAATAAAATACTAATGTTGATCATCAGTCGATTAACAAATTCATCATTCGATTCCAGTAAACATAAATAATAATAATTAATTTGAAATATAATGTAATTAAAATTTACTATTATATATTATTCTAATTTGCCTATTAGTAGTACATAAGTATTTCTTTCTCATTGTTTAAAGTTGGGAACTATGATAGTGTTACCATAATCAAAAAACTTTGTGTGTTCAAACTGAAACCGCATTTTGTCTAGAAAGTCACGTGTTTTTTTAAATTATATTAGCCCCAATTATGTTGAATGATATAACTATAAAAAAAATGTGTAAAATTTTGTAATAATTTATTCTAACTTGATTAATTATGTAAACATAACATTATGAAAAGGAATCTTATACTAAAACCTAATACTTCAGGTTAACATTAAAAGATATTTGAACAGTACTAATTATTTAACAGATTATAAAAATACTATTATATCTATACAGATAATTTATCATTTTGTTTAATTAATGACAATGTTTTTATAAATATTATAAATTGAGGTAATATTACTTAATCTCTATCATTTATCTAATTGGATATTTCATCGTGTATTGAAAACCTCCTAGTGTTGCTAAAGTAAAAAAATATATACTATTAGCTGCGTAAACAGATAGATAGCCCAACCCTTAAAACCTTGTATAAAAATTGGAGACTAATACATATAAGATTTTAAATTAACATGGTTATTTTTATTACTAACATTATCTAAAACGGGATATTTACCATGTTTTTTATTTTTATTTGGTGGAGCTCGATATTTCGACATTATCTACGAATGTCTTGTTCACGAGACTGACGTTTGCGGGTAGATGTTGGCGGCATTAGAAGTGTCCATATCGGACTACCTCCTTTCTCGTACGTTTGCTGCGTAAACACTGGTTACCACTACCACTGTCACTTTCACCCCTACTATTTGTTTTATTTACACTCGAAACTCGATCCCGTGTTTTACAAACGAAACTCACCGTATCGATTCGCGAATTTTTTATATTGTTATTCAAGGGTTTGCATAATTTTATCACTGGATTCCATACTTTTGACAGTTGAAACCCATCTTCCCTATTGAAATTACTATATTTAGTAATTTCAATGGCTTCTCGTACCCGTCGGGGTATGTAATGGCGTTCTGTCGCGAGTATCTGAGCATTATGAAACTCGATCCAATGGTTCGGCCCGGCTTCCAGAAGATGTTCCGCGATGGCTGATTTCTTGGTATCATTGTTTTTTACCGCCTTGATATGTTCGTTGATACGACAAGATACCGTACGTTTCGTCTGTCCAACATAGGATTTACCACAACTACAGTCGATTTTGTAAACTCCGGGTTTTTCCAGGGGAAAGCTATCTTTAGGTGAACGCAACATTTGCCCTATCTTCTTGAAAGGAGTGAAGATAGTCTTCACCGCATATTTGCCCAGGACTCTAGCTATCTTATCTGTCACTCCTTTAACATATGGCATAAATGCTGGTTGTCTTTCAACCCTGTACTGTCGCAGTAACTTATGATCCCGTGTAGCTGTGTTTCCCACTTTATATCCATTCCGCTGTAGGACCTTTTCAACGTGTGCTAGCTCAGATTGTAGGTGGTCTTCATCACAAAGGTCATATGCGCGATTGGTCAAAGATGCTACTACAGCGTTTAAGTGTCGAGGATGGTGGTGTGAGTTAGCATGAAGATATCGGTCGAGACGAAGAGTCCAGTCGCTCCTCTAGTCGCCAACATCTGGATGGAACATTTCGAGGAGATAGCCATGTCAACGGCAAAGGCTGTAACTACGATTAAACTGTGGAAGAGGTATGTAGATGACGTATTTGCCATCATAAAGGGGGACAGTGATAGTGCAACGAATTTCTTAAATCATTTGAACAGCATCCACAGAAAAATTAAATTCACCTGTGAAATGGAGAAGAACAGAAAAATGGCATTCCTTGATGTTGAAATTGGAGTACGTATGGACGGCTCTGTGAGCCATACTGTCTACAGGAAAACAACGCATACCGACCGATATCTTCATGCTAACTCACACCACCATCCTCGACACTTAAACGCTGTAGTAGCATCTTTGACCAATCGCGCATATGACCTTTGTGATGAAGACCACCTACAATCTGAGCTAGCACACGTTGAAAAGGTCCTACAGCGGAATGGATATAAAGTGGGAAACACAGCTACACGGGATCATAAGTTACTGCGACAGTACAGGGTTGAAAGACAACCAGCATTTATGCCATATGTTAAAGGAGTGACAGATAAGATAGCTAGAGTCCTGGGCAAATATGCGGTGAAGACTATCTTCACTCCTTTCAAGAAGATAGGGCAAATGTTGCGTTCACCTAAAGATAGCTTTCCCCTGGAAAAACCCGGAGTTTACAAAATCGACTGTAGTTGTGGTAAATCCTATGTTGGACAGACGAAACGTACGGTATCTTGTCGTATCAACGAACATATCAAGGCGGTAAAAAACAATGATACCAAGAAATCAGCCATCGCGGAACATCTTCTGGAAGCCGGGCCGAACCATTGGATCGAGTTTCATAATGCTCAGATACTCGCGACAGAACGCCATTACATACCCCGACTGGTACGAGAAGCCATTGAAATTACTAAATATAGTAATTTCAATAGGGAAGATGGGTTTCAACTGTCAAAAGTATGGAATCCAGTGATAAAATTATGCAAACCCTTGAAAAACAATATAAAAAATTCGCGAATCGATACGGTGAGTTTCGTTTGTAAAACACGGGATCGAGTTTCGAGTGTAAATAAAACAAATAGTAGGGGTGAAAGTGACAGTGGTAGTGGTAACCAGTGTTTACGCAGCAAACGTACGAGAAAGGAGGTAGTCCGATATGGACACTTCTAATGCCGCCAACATCTACCCGCAAACGTCAGTCTCGTGAACAAGACATTCGTAGATAATGTCGAAATATCGAGCTCCACCAAATAAAAATAAAAAACATGGTAAATATCCCGTTTTAGATAATGTTAGTAATACATATATTTTTTAGCTTTTATACTTATTTGCCCAAAACGGTATTATTATTATCTAGATTTTTTACAGCGTCATTGATTTAGTAGTCTAAATGTGGAACGTCATCAGCTTCTGGCGTCGTTGACGCTCTCTGGCACTTTGACCTCGAGCCCGTCAAGTTCTTTGGTCAAGGTTACTTGGCAACCAAGCCTCGATGTGTCTGTTAATCCATACGCTAAATCTAACATATCTCTCTCTTCGTCACCCGCCTCTTCAGCTAATCTGAAACAGTAAATATATTCAGCACAATACTGCGAAAATTCTACGAAAATCTCAGGTGAAGTTACCACCGGTTCGAAATGTCGATTCTACGGAGAAGAACGGGCAAGAAACACAGTAGTTATAATTTTTCAACATTTAAAATAAAAGGTCATGTTAGCTTAATATAATTATATATGTATGTCATATATCCTGCCTGGAAGTCAACGAGTATTACGCACATCCCTTTCTATCATACATGTATATTTGTATAATTTTGCTTATAAGGTTTCATATTCTGGATTGGGATAATAAAACAAAAAAACTATTAAGATTTCCTGTGGAAAAATACCTAGCAACCCCGACTTTTGAAATTGTCAGTGTTACTATATAGTATGGCCTCGGAAAGAACGAAAAGCAATTATCGTATCTCTGCACTCTTTCCGGTTAGACGACCCATCGGATTATGAGAGTGAGGTAATAGAGTCCACTGGTGTGACGCACTTACTATTAGGAATAAATCATACTAGATGTCGTTCGCGGCTTCACTCGCGTTTTAGGGCATGGTCGTCAGGTGTGAGCTATAAAAAGTAGCATATGTCCTTCCTTGGAGTTCAAGCTTGATGCATACCAAATTCCATCAAATTCGGTTCAGTAGCTCGGCCGTGACAGACAAACATCAGAAATAGTTACTTATAATATTATACAGAAGTATAAAAAGTATAATTTTGTCTATGTCTTTGTTAGAATATAAAATATTTGTCAGTACACCAGAAAGCTATGTTAAGAGTATGTTCTATGTTTGGGGACTGTAATAATAATCAATGTGTAATTAGTAACTAAACGATAATTATATTGACAACAAGAGAGTTGAAAATATAAGTAACAAATTCTCACCTGTCGAAGTCTTCCTGCTTAAACACAACATGACAAGTGGAACAGGTCACGGTACCCTCACACGCTCCATACCCGTCTATATCGAGGTCATTATTTACGACCACGTCTAGCAGGGTGTCACCAACTTTTCCTTCAGCCTCTATTTTTCTTCCGTCGTAGAGGTTAAACGTCACTTTGACCCTGGAAATTTTTTTTTATACTTTGTTAATAATATGTAATTAGTAGCCCAAGACTGAGCTGTATTGGGCTAGCTTCATAAATCATCCTTGTAATAAATAAACTAGTACTCGAAATAGATTTTTATTATTTGTTTAATTTTATTAACATTATAATTCTTAGTTTGAAATAAAATCAAAACTGACATAAATCTCCAATTTATATGAAATCGGTGACAGACATTTTATTTATAATTTTACGCGGGAAAATTCTTGTACTAATTTCAAAGCAATAGAAATGATTTTGTTTACATGAACTGGGCTTTTGAAGTAACATTCCATTTCATCGTTTATAATAAATAATGTAATAAGGCCTTAATTGCAATCAAGTACATAAAGTTTAAAATTAATTAATGTTGTTGCTACGTTTTTTGAAGCGGGCAATATTAAAAAAAAAAAACATTGGCGGGAAAGTTAAGCTCACTTCTGGATACGCTGGAACCGGAACATTGTTATAACATTATCTTACATTACTGTATTGTTTTACATTAATTGCTTAACTTAACCAATAAAGAAAAACATTATTTATTAATTTCGAGAGTAATACATACAACTCATATAAATTCACCGTACAAAGAACTATCAGCAAAATTTCTTTTACATTAAGTAACTAAATTAAAGTCTAGCTGTTTTGTCAATCCATTAAATTGTGCAAATTCTGTAATGTCCGATCAGTTCCGATATCTAAGGTATGTAGATAGAGACATACCTATGTAAATTCATAAATAATAATAAAAAATAGCACTAAACTTTTACGAGTTCCTGCGTCGGGGCGGGTCGCTTAACTTCACGTTCGCTCGGTAAATCGGTAATACCGAGTTGGTAGAATTTTATAATTATAGTTTTGGTATATAACATATGCATTGCTACCGATGTCTCGTACTTTTTGGATTTACGCGTAATAAATACACGGAAATATGCAAGGTAAAGTTATTGTTCTTAGTCTTTAAAATGTGCATACCAACTAATTATTTGTTTTAACCTCGTATTGCGTCTCCCACGAAACATCGCGTTTATTAAAGTTTTAGAAATTTCGAAACCTATGACATGACAGGTTTTATTTAGATTTAATTTCATTTTAAACTGCAAGTCACTCATCTACATTTGGCGCCAAAATGATAAAACCTTATTTAAATGAATTTTTTAATGTCAAATAGTATAACATCAGTTACGTTAAAATTGGAGTTTGTCGAAAACAATTTCATTTTGTTCACGTTTATCACTTTATCTTATACAGCTGTAGTGCCCCCAACAGCCGCTTTTTCCGCTTTCTAAAATTAATTCTTTTATAATTCGTAACAATTTAGTAAAATTACATCAAGAATCCTCTTTATTTCTCTGCACATCTACGACTGGAGCTCTTCAAAATGAGACCATAACCGATTTTTTATATGCAATTATCGTCCCATAATCACTGGGACAAAAGTCGGCTTACGCTATTAATATATAAGAATGATATGTTAAGAACATGTGCCTTCTAATTTAATTTATAATTTAGTAAAGATGATTATCATATAAAAAATTAAAAATAGTGGCTGTTTCGGAGTTTGCTATATTTTAATTTTTTCAAGCGAATTTGTGTTACACTATTTATAGAATTGATAAACTTCGAATTTGAATTAAATGATAGCCTATCAGTTATTCGTTATATAATATTGTGTCTGACGAAACTAGTAGGTCAATGTTATAATTTGCAAAACATCACAAATTACATACATAAAAACACACTGACACAGGGGTGTATTTCCCTGTGGTGGGTGGCTTTGTATGGGGGAGGCTTTGGTCCAGTAGTACATGGCAAAAAAATTAAGGATTCATATTTGTTAAAAACATAAAATTCCACATAACAAGTTGCCTGTGTTTGAGCCTTAAACTAATCTTATATTAATGAAAACTTAAAATAGAATGCTTTCGGCTAGCCCACCTGAATAAGTACATTACATCACATAACAGGAAAAAAGCCAGATAAAAAACATTTGACGCAATATCATTGGTTGAGAGCTTGATTAATCTATGATATTCACTTAGGATTTGCTAAAAAATAGTGTTTTGAATGTTGCCGAAACTGTTATCAGAATTTTGGATGTCAAATTAAAGTGAAAATAAGTAGTTAAATGTAATAGTGTTGTATTATACTACTACAATTGGAATAGGCTATAGGTAACACCTACTCATCACATATCCGCCAACCTAACAGCAATACCTAGTACAGTTAGACACAAGGGATATGACACTCTAATTCCAGAGGTTTGTAACACATGGCAATATGAGGAATAATTAAAATTTCTTACATTACCAATGTCTATAGCCCAACACCACGGTCACCTCTTACCATTTGCCAAATTTGTCTGTCTACCATAACAAAAAATATTTCTAAATATTAACGATAAATCAAGTAATTAATTGATGTAAACATCTTAACTTTACACAGTAAATAAATGAGCTTTCATGCATTAGACACCGAGTTTGAGAGATTTTGACATGATATGCTATGATGGATATTTTAAAACATTTTGATTCATAAATTCAAATTAGTTGTTAAAAAAACATTGATAAGTAAAGCTATTATTCAACACAATATTATATAGATGATAACAAAAATTTTGAGCAAATACTTGTTGATTTTCAGGCTGGATATATTATATATAATTGTATTTAACTAACATAATGTATATAAAATGTTGGAAAAGAGTAACTACTGAATTTCATGCCGGTTCTACTCAGTAGAATCTACAATCCGGCTGGTGGGAGCTTTACTTGATGATGTTCTGTATAATAACGATTCAAAAGTTGTAAAAAACTACTTGAATAAAGTATATTTTGATTTTTATTTAGAGATTGATATATAACTTGCTTAAACATCAATTCTCATGACTATCTTGTATAATTCCTTGTTTTATTTACTTTTCAATTTAGTTTATGACTTCTTTTCATCAAGTTATGTTATGTTTCTCCTATAGTAAAGCAATTTAGTAGATCTTATCTTTATATAGTTAAAATATAACTTTGATTGTGACTAAAACTTTTATGTTAAAATAGCAGAAATTAGGAAAAATTAACTAAGTTAATTCAGATATAAATTAGATTATGTAATTTAAGAGATTTTCATTAAAGTTCAACTTCAAAGAAAAAAACTATGAATACTATTGACATAATAGGATTTAGCAAAAAATTACTAGTTTTATGACTTAACATGCCCCTTATTTTGGTGACTGATCTACAAAGATAATTTTATAAATATTTATTTTGAGTTTATTTTATAAATAATATAATATTTAGTGTATATGTATGTGAATTATTACTAATAATTTATTTAATTTAAAAGTTATTGTGATGAGAGTTTTATCATTGGTTATGATGATAAAATAATAAGAGACTCAAAATGAATAATGCTTGCCACTTCAATTATATCATAAAGTACAATAAATGATATAAAGATAATTATTATGATTGTAATGAAAATAATTTTAAAATTTAATAATCAAATCAAAAAGAGAACATTGATGATTATGATATTTTTTTTATCGAAGCAGTGATCAGTGAGCACTTACTTTTCATCCTTTAACGCGAGTCTAGTTGTTGATAAGGGTAACACACTTCTGTAATTACCGAAAGTCGTAATAACACCGTTATATGTCCGTAAATAAGATGATCTTGATTTAAAGAAACTTATCAAAATGTTTTTGTAAAACATCTTTTGAGCGATGTTTAGCGCACTCTTGTACACACTATGGCGAAAGAAAAGATATGAATAATTTATACGCGTCCGCGACGGCTAAATTTTATGATAATGCAACTACGATAGCTTTTAAATATTTTTACCTGACCCTGAAATTACAACATGAATAGGTTAGTTTTGGTTTCGTTTTACGTTATCTTTCTGTCACAACTTAAGTCAAACAGTTAAAAATACAATAACTTCCTTATTCTAACTATTTTATACATTCATTTATCATACTTAATATATTATTTTTTTTTCTATGCCAGTAGAGATTTTCATATTATTTACAGAAAAATCTTTCTAAATAATATAATAACGGTAGGAATGCAAATAAATGGAATCTCATATTTATATTGTCACGATTGTCGTCTGTCAACGTGTTTTATGTTTCACGCAATATTAATTACATTAATATCCATCTAAAGCAACAAGAAATGGAGTTGTATTTAAAAAATATCTCCTATTTTTAGGATAAAATAAATTGAAAGAAAAAAGTATACACTCGTTAAAAAAATCACTTCATAAATTGACGTATAAAAATGTTGAATTTGTTCTCTTTGGTAAATTGATTAAATTAATAATTCATTGATACGCGCGCATACGGAACGTCGTAGACGATGCTGTCAAACGCAAATAATGTGATAATCCATTAATAATTTCTAATAAATAAGTAATATTATAAACGTGTGTTCGTGTGTGGTTATACCTCATTTACATTGTTATAACTTGTTGAGCTTAAAAAGTACCAAATATTAATAGTGTTAGAAAAATCACAAAATGTCTGACCGATTAAAAAGTACGAACAGCGTTTCGAACGAAGAAGTTATTCAGGATTTGACAAAGAACTTGGAATTTTCTCTACGCCCAGACGATGACGACGGATTGAATTCTAGTGATCATGTTGAAAGTTGTGCATCTGGCGATTCTTCTAAAGCTAGTCCGTCGGGTTAGTTGACGCATCACACCTATTAATTATTTCCATCAATTATGCGTTAGGTTAACGCAGGACGATACATTCACAAGGATATTATTACTTTTACAAAGTAATTTGTTATATTTATTTAATATAATGATCGCACTTAGTAAAACAAAAATGTCTTATCAAAATATACGTAAAAGTCTACTTGAATTCATTCAATTCGAGCACTGTTGAATCGTTATTTTACAAGATTTATTTTTCTAAACCTATTACTGTTTCGGAATGCTGAAAAGCATTGACCAGAAAGTTAGTAGTTACTTTCGCGACATTCCAATTTGCCGGACATCGAAAATCACACCTTTTTTGTTTAAATTTTTTTTACTATCTGTGCCAGACAGGCCAATGCAGCTGGGATACCAATAATATGAAGTGTTTAATCATTTTTAATTTGCGCCAACCTTGCCTTTCGATGGTAAATGGTCACCACACATGGACACAGACAATGGTGCTGTAAGAATTTTTGACTATTCCTTACAATACCAATGCGCCACCAACTTTGAGAACTAAGATGTACCTTGTACCTGTAGTTACACTGGCTCAGTTACCCTTCATACCGAACACAACAATGCCTAAATGTTGCTGCTTGGTGGTACTATATGCAATGAGTGTGTGGTACCATCAGGCTTGCACAGAGCTCTACCACAAAATAAACATGCAACAAATAGTAAGCATATACCATTGCAATAAATAGATGCTCTGTGGAAACCAGAATAATAGTGTTTAATTGTGACTTCTCTCAGGGTGAATTTTACTAGTAATTTAAAGCAAACCAATAAATTCTATTATATATCAATGGTTTTGTTAATTTTTTTTAGTAATTATGCTCGATATTGATGTAGTAAACTTGAATTTATCATTTTTGTTTTACTCTGATGTATTTTTATATATTAAACATGTAGTGTAAATACTAAATGAATCAGTATACATATTACTTAAATGAGACTTTGTAGCTAAGGTCACTTAGCATAAGCACCTATGGCAAGTTTAATGGATTTGTAAGATATTTTATCCACCGAACGACATTTGAGCTGTGTGATAGAATAAGATCCATATTTTATTCTCAGGCGAGAGTAGGCCTAGCTTTGAGATATTGATAGTTGTTACTTTACTGTTATTTGTAACTAGTACAATGTAATTACATTGTATATTTACAATTTGTTCGTCCAAAGAATATGTTTTCCACCAATAAAAACTAATAGAATTTGAAAATGATAAAAATTAAGATTAAGCCGATTAAAAGTTATACATTAAAGTAGAAAATATTTTAAATATTAGATTTTTCAACCAATGACGTAGCTTCCATTTCGTATGTCGAAATACGATAGGGCACGACGGACGAGAGCCATATAAGTTTGCCCGTTCTCGCGTGATATACACGATTTGAAGTATTTAGTTTTAATTACTCGGAGCGCGTCTCTGGACGTCGACGGTCGTATGATATTATAATGTAAATCGTACAAGATAAATTTAACATTTAGGGTTAGACAACTTGAATATTAAGTTAGAAAGGCCGTTTGTAAACTTTGTTTACTGACTGTGGGCCCGCAAATTGCATTCCTTGGAAGGGTAGGGTACATGCCTGACAGCCGTTCCGATCAGGGATTTTATTTATAAAGAATAATAGCAATGCCCCAAATGAATTAAGGAATTATTGATATTCCTATTTACCCCTACTTTTAAGCTGATATAGTGATAAGTGTTAGGAATAAGCGCGACAATAGCCCAAGGGGTCAGGATCGAACCTGCGACTCTTTACACAGCTAGGAGGTCCGTTACCCATTGCGTTATTGACGCTTCAAAAATTAAGTGTTATGTTTTATTAAATAATGAGTTTGTTTCGTCTTTTTTAGTCGACATATCATTCAAAGATGATGATGAAGTTAAAAATGAACAATCTGATAAAGATGACAGCGACACAGACTCCATTGATGAGCTATCACTGAAGGATGCGGAAGTCGACCTGACAGATGATCAAAAATCTGAACGTCGGAGCATTGCTGAAACACTCAAGACAATGGGAAACTTGGCGTTCAAAAACGAAGAATACGAGCGGAGCATTGACAAATATACTGAAGGTAAGAGTTTGAGTGTTTTTTTGAAGTGAGTTTTCTTTAAGCGATTTTTGGTGGGGCGGGGGGTAATCTTATAGATTTTTGTTACCGAAATTCTGTTAACAGCTTGCTACGAATATGATATGTTCGACTTGGCCATATCAAATTTCATCCCAAACGGTTCATCAATTTAAGTGCGAAGAGGCAACAGACAGTTTCGAATTTATAACATTGTTATTATATATATGTCGGAGGAGCAGGATGCCGAGCAGTTGGGTTCGGGAATTGATCCGACATTTGGAAGCCTATGTGAGCGTGCAATGGAGATATTCACAAAATAAAACGTATTTAATATCGTCTAATCACTGTACTAATTGATTCAATAATCGTACAACACAATAATATCAAAGGATTACAATAATTCATCTCGTTTAAGAGCAAATGGATCAGAGTGTTGGGCTGTAAAAGGGATGACTGAAAGACAATTGCATGTGGCGGAGATGAGAATGCTGAGAGGAATGTGTGTTGTTACGCGAATGGATAGAGTAAGGAATGAGTACATAAGAGGAAGTTTGAAAGTGGCACCGGTAACCGAGAAGCTATCCGGAAACCGGCCGTCTTGGTATGGGCATGTTATGCGGAGGAATGAGGACCATGTTGTGAGAAAGGTTTTGAGAATGGATGTGGATGGATATAGAGGTAGGGGAAGACCCAAGAAACGATGGATGGATTGTGTGAAAGACGATATGGTTAGAAAGAATGTTACTAGTGAGACGACGTCCGACAGAGAAGTATGGAAGAAGACATGCTGCGCCGACCCCAAGTAAAATTGGGATAAGGGCAGGAGGATGATGATGAAGAAGAGCAAATGGGTTTGCAAGCAACCATAGCATTCGAGTCGCTTGTCAAAACATAACGACTCGCGTTGCCATGACACATACAACTCCATTCGAGGTGACCCGCTCTTAAAAGTAAATCAGCTATCAAACATTATTGCCAACTATTCATTAATTATCCAAATCAACAATCAAAGTAATCTCGCCCCGTTATATATATATATATATATATATATATATATATATATATATATATATATATGTACATTTCTTGTATGTTTGTGTGTCAGTTTCTTTTTGTATATAACGTATTGTCAGACATTTCGAATTTTCGAATTATCGAATGTCGGCGATGTTGTCAGTTGGATATTTGGAGGCAATATTAAAGTAGGTATTAGTTAAGTCAAATAGTGTTGTATTATAAATAAAGTCGAGTTTCCAATTGCTCTCAACAAACTGGGATTTTTGGCAACGATCGCAAAAGAAACTGGTGTGATTGTAACAACCTTCCTTAGATTCGAATTGTCCGATACTTAGCATTCGTTCTAGGATTTTTACAATAATAGGACTTGACAGGTTTTCTTGCGATACATTCCTTATAATCGCTGTAAGCCTATTTGGTATAGATCCAACGCACACGGCCTTATTTTTTTTTTGACGAGCAAAGATGTCATCTGGTGGTAAGTGTTCACCACCGTCCATAGACGTTCCTAAAATTGGCAATGTGCCACTAACCTTGCGACCTAAGTGTTGCGACTAACGCATCGGTCGCAGACTTGCGCTCGGCAGCCAATGGGCGAGTGTGATGTCGTGTCTGCAGTGAGGAGGTCCCGGGTATATAAAGCCCCGACAGGCCACACTCGCTCTCTTCTCCTACATTTTCAACGTTTAAAATTGTAACAGTAATACGTGGTCTTGCTCCTAAATTAAAATATATTAACCAGTCTATGGACTTTTATTACGTCCCAACAAGTGGTCCTTCGAGCCGGACGTTCTACGTCCCTTGTGTCTAGTTACACTGGCTTACACATCTTTCAAACTGGAACACAACAATGTATTGCTGTTTGGCACTAGAATGTAGAGAGATGAGGCTACCAAGTGAAATACCTTAAATTCATGGACAACTACTTGTAATTATATCGTTGGCAACTAAGTGATTGCCGATTTCAAATAAGAAGGAAAATTAAAATCGAGTTTCTTGACATAACCAAGCATTTTTAAATTTTTTTCGATGCATGTATGCGATACATTGAGCTTCTCTGCAATGTCACGTGTTGTACTGTGACGATCTGAATCAATAATGGCCTTGATATGGTTTGCATTGACTTCGACTGGCCGGCTAGATCGTCGAGCATTTTTCGATGAAAAATCACCAGAACGAAATCTGGCAAACCAAAATCGACACGTGTCTTTCATTCAAGGCTTCATTTCCATATGTGGCACGTAACTTATTTTATGCTTGCGATGCCGTTCTTGCCTTTTCGATAGTGATACAGTAAAATATATCTGAAGTGCAAGTCCTGTTCTTCCATTTCTTAATTGGGATAAAAACAAAACTAAAGCACTAATCGATATATATATTTTTTACTAAATTAAAGGTAGAACTCCACACAATACGAAAAGAATATAGGTTAGATATTTTGACCACGTTAAGAAAACAAAAGAAAATGTAAAGTCTACCTACCCACGGAATCGGCAATCACTTAGTGGCCGACCCAATAGTAAGACATATTAAAAATTATTATATTTTTTTTCAGCATTGAAAATCTGTCCGCTGCAGTTTAACGAGCAACGTGCGGTACTGTACTGCAACAGGAGCGCAGCGAAATTAAAGTTAGAACGATACAAGCACGCGATAAAGGACTGCACGAAGGCCGTGGAGTTGGACGATAAATACGTGAAAGCCTATTACAGGTAATAATAGTTTTATAATAATCTCAACATTTCGCAAATTTTGCTGGAAAAATGAATTGAGCGTTCCCACCACGTGAAGTGGAGGGTAAGTGGTACTCGCCGGTGCCCAGGACGGCTAGTACACCAGAATCCCCAGTAAAAAACCAGCGCTACCCTCTCTTTCTCGTCGGCGGGCACCAAGGAATTGCTTTTACACAGGGACTTAAAACGTTATCTATAACGGAATTTATAACGATATAATAACGTTACAAATAGTATCGGTACCTCAACCGATATATCGGTTTCAATATTTTGTATAACGTTTTGAGTATCATAACGAAACGACGACAGCAAAATAACGTTAATATAACGATAAAAACTCGACGTTGCCAAATCTATTCACTATATAAGTTTATTTAATTAAGTAAAACTAGTCGCCATTAATATTTTAGCTACTCGCATAGTAATTTTCATCGCGTTCGTTGGAACATTACGTAAAAATGAGTAAGCAGTATTGAGTAAAAGAGATGGTATAGAACAATAAATAATAACGTTATTATTTTTATTAACAATAATTTAGAAACGTTTTATTTACGAATGTATCGTAAAGTATTTATAACGTCATATACTTTCTAAGCATCGCAAGCATCTAAAACATAACGTTATTGTGCACTTGTAAGGATAACGTTACTGTATTTTTACCGGTATTTAAGTCCCTACTTTTACATGCTACGGTGAAAATGTTAGTCTTAAACTTTTCTTCGCAAAAAATTTGCTTAATTTAATTTTTTTATCATATAACTAGCGATCCGACGAAATAAAAAAATTGTTCTGATATAAAAATAATTTATACCCTAGGAATAATGTAGATTGCTACCAGTAAACATAATTTTAGAATTAGACTATTAGTTCCTGAGTTTACCCCCTACATATACCTAATATTAACACAGAAACAGCATTAGCGTTTAAAAAAAAAAAACTGTTACCAATATTTATAATCTGTATTTTTCGATTTTGACAGACGAGCGCAGTGCTATGAAATAACAGAGAAGTTAGATGAGAGTTTAGAAGATTACAAGCAGATGCTTCTAATAGATCCGTCACACAAGGAGGCCCAAAGCGCAATGGTCCGTTTGCCGCCACTGATCGCGGAGAGGAACGATAAATTGAAATCGGAAATGCTGGACAAACTCAAAGATTTAGGCAACATGATACTGAAACCGTTCGGTCTCTCCACGCAGAACTTCCAAATGGAACAGGACCCCGAAACTAAAGGGTACAAGATTAACTTCAAGCAATAGACGTTTGTCTGTATTTTCTAATGTAGAAATAAGTTACGCCTTGTGATATTGTTAATATATTTAGCTTTGAAAAATTTAATTGTTTTATTATCCCTTAACATCCCTTGTTCTTCTAGTCCATGAGAATTGGTAAAAATTGCCCATGACGAGCTCCGTGGTCGAGTGCGTATACCGGTTGCCGAGTCGATGTAGAAAAAGTTCATATATGTTGTCTCGGGTCTGGGTGTTTATGGTACCGTCGCTACTTCTGATGTTCCATAACACAAGTGCTTTAGCTACTTACATTGGGATCGGAGTGATGTATGTGATGTCCAATATTTATATATCTATACATTGGCCTCATTAGAAATAATTATACTTACATCGGCAATACGCTGACAATCTTGGCGTGGTAGGTACATACCCAGACGGGCTTGCACGAAGCCTTAACACTAAGTGAAATTAAAGTATTATAGATTGTCTAGTAAACTTTGTTTAATAAGTCTATTTATGGTAAGATTAAATGTATACGCAATAGAGATGTCTAATATCTATATTGTTCCAGGAAGGACGTGTTGACTTTGTAAGAAACTTCGTGTTGTATTTAGATCACGTGTTTAAACAATGATCGTTGGTTACATTTATCATAATCTTTATCAAATAATGCAATTAAGTCAATACTAAAATGTAAATTAAATTGAATATTAAGTATGTTGAGATTGAACTTGGTAGTAACATCTTAGTTCGAACGCATTGGTTATTGGGCATACCCTTACTGATATTTTGGTATATGTCGTCACCCAGTACGCGGTAACACGCGGACAACCGTAAATATCAGATACGAAATCAAAGTAGACTTTGACAAACATTTCTGAATCGTCATTTTATAGAACTATATAACCAAGAAGGACCGTCAAGAAAATTTTCCAACACTTCGAAAACAAAACTTCAAACGGTACCGCGTCCCGCGAACTTCAATTAATCTATGTCCCTACATTTTAAATCTGTAATATCTTTGAAAATATTAATTTAAATTACATACTGTAAAGGCCCATATTGATCTATATTAAATGCACAATATATTTAAGGTACTTGATTTGATAAGGATTAATGCTGTATTGCTTAAAATCGCTTAAAAAATAAGCCATTATTTCTCGTAAAAAGTAAAGGATAAAAAATGGTTGTTGTGGACTATCCCTAAGAGATAGACACATACCATCGCACTTTTCTAAGGTATACAATACTGTAATACATTATTTTGATCTATCTCGTAGGGTTCAGCCAGCGTTTGCAATGTAAGCGCAAAAAATGTGTTTATTTACGACATCTTTTTAGAAACCTCTAAAATTTTCAGTGTTTCTCTACTACAGTGTGCATGTATTTTACTTATAAACCTTCCTCTTGAATCAATCTATCTATAAAAAAACCGTATCAAAACTCGTGTTATTTTAAAGATCTAAGCATACACAGGTACAGACAGCAAGCGAGGTAAGCGACGTTGTTTTATAGTATGTAATGATAAAGTTTGAAAAACTGCGTTAGTAAAAGTGAAAAATATAAATGAAATTATCCATAAATGGTCTATAACTTTATGTCAACACTGCTGCAGTTTTGTTAGTTTATATCATAATATTTCAGTTAACCAGCGATGTAAAATAAATTTGCTCTACTGGCGGCCCTGTGAATTTAGTAGTCGCTTTGCAGATACGGATTGAGTCGCAATTACCTGCAAAATGTAAATTTTATTTGTAAACACGGAACAATCACTATGAATACAATTTTATTTTGTATTTACATTAGCAGCCTGTAAATTTCCCACGGCTGGGCTAAGGCCCCCTTTCCCTTTGAGGAGAAGGTTCAGAGCATATTCCACCACGTTGCTCCGATGCGGGTTGGTGGAATACACATGTGGCAGAATTTCGTTGAAATTAGACACATGCAGGTTTCCTCACGATGTTTTCCTTCACCGCCGAGCACGAGATGAACTATAAACACAAATTAAGCACATGAAAATTCAGTAGTGCTTGCCTGGGCTTGAACCCGAAATCATCGGTTAAGATGCACGCGTTCTAACCACTGGGCCATCTCGGCTCATGAATACAATAACCACAAATAATTATTGAATAATATAAAACGTCATTTTCTGTAAATTTAAGGCGCGGATATGCGTTTATGCCTGAAACTTCACATTTTAGAGTCACTGAACTTGTAATCTGAAAGGTTTTAGTTGTGCCGACGTGACATTGAAATAATCTGTGTAATCTGTGCCCAGATGATTTCGCCAATATCACGTAGGACGGGGAAGAAAAACTCATCACATATTAGTAATATTATATTAACTGAAAACGGAGTGTCCTTAAGACAAAATGCCAGACTATTTTAATGTATTGAATATTATATATATCTATGAATAAATCATGATACGATTTTTCCAAGTAACAAACAATTCTCGATCTTGAAGTCACCGGGCCTGACTGTTAATATAAATATGGAAAAAATCTCAGGACTACGAGACAGCAGTCACATTCGCAATTCAACTTTAAACTCAACTATTATTTGCTATATAATCTGAATTATCTATGACCATTTATTTTTGAGTCAAAGGTCCTTTTAATCCAGGGTGCTGAAATATCCAGCGTTAAAGGGACGCCTTATCAAGTCTTGGGTCATTGGCGAAGCTCACCAGAAGTTTTCTGACAAATGCTTTTTTGGATGGAGGAGAAGAAGAAGATAGCCAGAACAATGCTTCCACCAGGGCGCTTGTTAAGCTTAAGACGGGACTACAGTTCTTCATTTTGCAGAAACTACTACATTTGGCAACTTCTCTGTTGAGTATATTCCGGGATCTTACGTGCTTCCTGAACACTCTGATTTTGAAAGTAAGATACTGTTATACTTGGTGGTAGGCCCTTATGCAAGCCCGTGGGTAGGTACTACCTAACATCATATTTATATTGTACCGCCAAGCAGCAATACTTAGTACCTTCATACTTAATAACATCTTAGTTCTCGAGGTTAGTGGCACATTGGCAATGTAAGGAATAGTCAACATTTCTTATAGTGCCATTGTTTATATACCTGTGGTGACCACTTACCATCACGTGGCCCATGTGCCCGTTCGCTTGCCTTTTTCATAAAGAACAAACTGTACCTGAATGGTTTGCCTGTTATGTTAAACTGTACAGGTAAACTTGGTATGTTGTACAACTGTTCAGGTTTCCAGTGCTCACGTTCCCGTATAGGCAACCCAAAAAATATGGGTTTTGATATTTTTTATTAGTACGTTAAAGGTTTATATATATGGAGTTTAACATTGCAAAGATAACTGAGGGTATTTCGCAGTCGCCCTGCATATGCGTCACTTGACCAGTGATTGCGAAAGGTCATGACACCAATTTGTTGACACAGTGTTCTAACGATCCCATATCCCCAAATACGAGGGTTTTAGGAGATCTTTTGGGCGCTTCGCTTCTAGTCCAAGACTTGACTTGAGTTGAATTTTTCGCACGCCCGAATTACACACAATTACTGGATACCCCTGAACGCAAACAAGGCTTAACCTGGGGCGCTTAAGACGAGCCTGGTTTGCGTCCAATCATCTGCCCTATAATATCTCGCATAAATAATTAGTCTTCTATGAGAATATAAAAGTATAACTTTTATAGTACAAAATAAAGTCTCAAACAAAGATATGTTTTGATTTATCGAGCGAACCTACTAAAAGCTCTTTAGTTAAGAATCTGAAAAAAGTTCGTTTAGAAAGAAGAATTGACAACATTTAAAAACAGAATTATGAAATGACATTTTACTTTTTCGGAGAATAAGTGACGCATTTTGAGTTTTTTTTTGTATTTTGTGTAAATTAACCAATGTAAAATTTATAAATTAAATTTATTTCAAATGTATACAAAATTATTATAATCAAATAGGTGAGTCGTATTATTTTATTACAATAATTAGTTTGGAGTGAGTAAAATATACCAACAAACGCTATTGAATGACAGTTCTACAAGGACCCCTTAAATAAGTTTTTCAAAACCAATGGATCTGCGACGCGCTGTGAACTGTTTTTCAATTAGTTTTGACCTTTCAATGGTAAATCTCAGAAAGTTGGTTCTTAAAAAAAAAATTATATAACCAATTCTTGAACATAATGCCATGATCTTCAATTTTTATTTCAACTAATTTCATGATAACATTCACCGTTTACGAGAAATGTGCAAAAATCTAATCTTCTGACATTATACGTGCTTACGATAGGTGTGGATTTGATTTATACATTTACATTAGCAGCCTGTAAATTTCCCACTGCTGCGCTAATGCCTCCTCTCCCTTTGAGGAGAAGGTTTGGAGCATATTCCAGCACACTGCTCCAATTCACATTGGTGGAATACACATGTGGTAGAATTTCGTTGAAATTAGATACATGCAGGTTTCCTCACGATGTTTTCCTTCACCGCCGAGCACGAGATGAATTATAAACACAAATTAAGCACATGAAATTCAGTGGTGCTTGGCTGGGTTTGAACTTGAAATCATCACTCGTGGATGTCATTAGTACCATAATATTTAATCTGAGAACACCAATTACCAGACCTATGCCTAGTAATGGAAACGTAAACGCAACTTTTTAAATCTATTTTGACTATGACACATTTCTGGACTCTTAGTCTATTTTTTATTTTTTTATTTTTAATAAGTAAGAATATACCTTTAATTCAATAGCTTTATACGATACAATTTTCATAATATATCTCTATTGGGTTCTTGTTTTTTTTTTTCAAATTATTTTATTTTAAAAGGAGGTTTTTCTTAAGGAGGTTCCATCCATGCTGCTCAAAAAATTCCTTGATCCTGTCTAGTTACTATTTACACTAAATACTGATTGTTACTACAGAGTTCTCAGGCATAGACCTCACTACATAGCCTTCTGGCGTACTGTCAAATATAACAGATACTACTAGAACTTATTAAAATGATACATCAATTCCATCGCGCACCTAGAAATGAAGCAACACTTTTCGTAGTTGCACTGCCAAAAAATTTAATTCTCGACCAGGATAACCTTCTCATATAACCTGGGTTGAAGAGGAATCTTAGGGCGACTAGTGCAATTCATTCTCTCTGACTGACTGACTGACTGACTGATCTGACTCCGCTGCCACTTACCATCAGGTGGAGTGGAGTCATATGCCTACCCGGTTTATGAAAAATATACATTGAGATTTAGACATTTACTACGTTTTATGTTATATTCCTAAAAAAATCTATGTACCTATGTACTTCAAATAAAATTAATTGTAAAATGCTAGTGCTTCGTTTTCGAACCTGATTTATTTTAAACCCAAGCAAAACCGTCGGTAGGCATATATATAATTATATAATATATTTTGGTATAAGTCTTGTGTATATTGGTGTGGTAGATTTTTCAGATACGAAAAAAAATCGTCTCCCCATTTAATCTTTAAACATAAAAAATGTATGGGTTTATTTTTTAAATATGTAAAGAAATATATATTTTTTTAATGTTTTGCAGACACAATGGCGAAATGTCGAAGGAAACGGAAGTATGATCTTTTTATGTCTCTATAAACTGCTATAAAGTAATTTAATTATGAAAATTAATTTTATTTAACTATATTTTTTTCTTTTTTCAGAATGTGTAAAACGTGAGTTTTTTTAAACATAATATGACAATGAATATTATTGATAGGTGCTCTAAAAAAATTATAGTGTACAGTATTCCTAATAAGTAGTTTAATAATTCATTAACATTTCGATAATTATAATTATATTTAATGAAATCATTTCTAAATGTAAGTCACCAATCGGATATAACAATCGACACATTTCAATATAAAACTCATAAAAAAAAAACTATTTTTTTTTTTTTAATAACAGATTAAGGTCGATTTTTTTTCAGCCGTTGTCGCACTAAGCAGGGTAGATTCAAGCGGTGTAGATCTGGCGATCGTCATTATCGTATAAAACAGTGCTGTAAACGGCGGCGATGTCGATCTAGGTCTAGACGAAGGGGACGGTGAGATATTTCTGGACCTATACTAATCATCCAATATATGTCCCCTTTGAAGGGCCGCAGTCTTACTTATGAATTCTTCTGTTTAAATAACTTTATACAGTTGCCCATAGACAAAGGCGCCGTAAAAAAACATTATTTACATCGCCAATGCTCCACTAACCTTGGAATCTAAGATGTTATGTCCCTTGCGCCTGTATTCAGTTACAGTTACACTAGCTCACTCGATTGTAACCGGAAAAAAACAGTACTAAATACTGCTTGGCGGTAAAAAACCTCTCTAAACGCGTCCAGGTTTTTTTTTATCCAATCCTAAACAAGACTTTAAAAATACTTTTAGTACCTGTCTAAAAACTGGCTTGGAGTTGAGAGTTGCGGATACCCCATCATCTCATACAGATAAAATACGAATAAAATATTATATATATTATTTTCCAACAGCTATTCGTGGCGTTGTCGGTCGCGATCGGGTTCCTTCAAACGCTGCCGTCGGTGTGACAGACGCTATCGCTTGAGACGCAGATCTCATTCTTAAGATTTTCGATGATGGTCCTTTATAATTATTTCAAACGGTAATTATATTATTAATAAATGAAAATGATTGCTTATATGTTTGTCTAATATGCGATTCTAAGCGTTTCGTCATATTTTGGTGAAATTCTGGTGAGTCGTTCTAGCAAAGGTTTTAAGCCAAAAAACAAGAACTCTTCTTGGTATGTTTGTCCTTCAATATATATGTATTATTCTCACAAGAGTTGATGGTCTGGTTCAGTCACTATTTACACTGTATTAACTCCTAAAGCAAGTAAGTTTAGACCTGTAAATTTCTCACACACAAAAACGAATGGACGGTTTTGGATGAAGCTTAGAATAGAGATAGCTTATACCCTGACTTTAACAGATAGCCTGTGACCAGGACAACAGCCTGTAAATTTCCCACTGCTGGGCTAAGGCTTCCTTTCCTTTTGAGGAGAAGGTTTGGAGCATATTCCACACGGTGCTCCAATACAGGTTGGTGGATACACATGTGGCAGAATTTGGTTGCAATTAGAGACATGTAGGGTTTCCTTCACCGCCGAGCACGAGATGAATTATAGACACAAATTAAGCATATGAAAATTCAGTGGTGTTTGAACCCGCAGTCATCGGTTAAAATGCACGCGTTCTAACCACTCAATCTCGGCTCAGGCTTACTACAGTGACAATGAGATTTAGACATAGACAATGTTTCTACTTTTTACATGTGTAATATTCCTAACAATATGTATATATTTTTATATAGTCTTATTTTACCCGTACGAAGCTGGGGGGGGAGGTAGAGAGTATAATATTATCTATTGTCTGATATAATAGATAAAGCAAATTGTTTTTCTTCCTAAAATGTAACGTTATTTGTGTTTCAGATTGCCGTGTCAGTGCCGAGTCAACGATTTGTTCGAAATTGTTTGTATTGTCTATGATTTTTTAAATATATTTTCATTTATTACTTGCTGTCTTTTATTTTTTAGTTTGACTTAGCCTAATTAATAATTAATAGAATTATTATTTTACGTTCAACAAGATGACGGCACACGTTGATATAAATATGTAGTCGATTACATTATTGCGCGCCATCTTGTTTATTTATACTATTTGGAATAGTGTCAATGGTAGCGGGGCGGCCATCTTGGATCGACGGTAACATTGGAGTTTTCCCGCGCACCACGTATCGGTAATTTCCAACATTATATTTATTCTTTTAATGCAGATAATTTTAATAAATATAAATTTAAGAATGCAGTGTTAGTCTATCGTACAGACTATTTGAATGCAACGAAAAAAATCGATCAAACGGCACTTACTTCTGACTTTCCAACGATAAGTCTTGCCTTCAACCAGCACTGTTTTAGATTTAATTTTCAAGGTTTTCAAGGTTTCAAGGATTAGATATTTTTTTAATAACGAAGGAAACCGCATACTCAGTGGCGTAACTAGGAGGGCAGGGGCCCGGTGCATAGAAAAAGAAACGGGCCCTCACCCCCTCTTTAACTTCCATTGCGCTTCAAAATTATAGATAGGAATAAGAATGGATACAGGATACATTGAGATTAACTTATCATTAGTAGGCTAAATCCATATGTCATCTCTGTTCAAAGCTTAGGTTAGAGGGCCCCCTGAGCTCCGGGGCCCTGGTGCACTGCACCACCTGGCCCTACGATAGCTTCGGCACTGCTCATACAAACTTACGTCGACCCCTTTTTAAATCATTTTAAGGTAAAGTTGACAAAAACATTACAGTCACGTAATAGATCTTATTTATTTACACCTTTAAAGACGTATCTTTAAAAACATATATAATGAGCTAAAACCCCAGAAAATAAACAGTTATCGAGGTTAGTCCACCATGCTTTAGTTACAATTGTTGCTATCAAACGAGATTGATCACAACACATGGTTTTCAGCTTCACCATCCAGAACGAAATACAGAAATATCTTTAAAATTATAAGCATTACATTATACTTATATACTTACTCCTTCTTCGTCCCGACTCGGCTTAGCTATATTACAAATTCTATCATTCTTAATTTTTCAATGTCGGCGAATTTGTTATCGGAACTTTCAAAGTAAATTCAAATTTTATTTTTCCATATTATGTTAAATTTTTATCTTTAATGGTTAATTTAATGTAAATAACTATTCTATAACATCATTCTCCTTTCCATATAAACCCGCTTAATCTGAAAGTACCACTCATATCCCAGTTAAAGATCCTCTCTCCTGGACCTTCACCACCGGCCCCAGCAATCACTATGAGTGGCATTAAGTACTCAGCAGCTCTTGGTGGATGGGCGTCTCTCGCACCAGGCAGGGAATCCCACACTATCAAATCGTGTTTCCTTTTGTCGTTGCTCGATGTACAATCTTTATTAAGGTATTCATCGAATTCCGCGTTCACTAACTTTCCAGTATCGCGTCTGTATCTGATTTCATGCATGTTATGATATGACATACCAGATCCAATTATTGCTACACCTTCTTTACGGAACTGGTATAAAACTTGTCCAAGCGCATAATGCTATTCTGGGTCCTGATTTGACAGAACTGATACTTGAATGATTGGAATATCAGCACTTGGATTGATGAGCATCATCGGTACTCCATGGTCCCAACATCTTTTCGGGTCTAATTTAGACTCAATACCGGCATTTTTCAGTGATGTTTGAATGCGTTTGGCTAGTTCTGGGTCTCCTGGGGCATCGTACCTGTATTGGTAAGTTTCTGAGGGGTACTTGAATAAAGTATATTTTGATTTTGTAGGTATTGATATTGGCGCTATTGAATTTTTTAAGTATTCGTTGTGTTTTATTTAGATTTTTAAGCTTAACTAAACTAGTAATTTACTTCAATATGTATGAATTGGTGATTTATTTATGTTAAGATAAATTCGAAGTTAGAACTATTTTGGTTTGTCACTAAAATATTTTAAGTAATTTTAATTATTGTTTTTTTTTTTTTAAATATATTTCACTTTTGTACGCTAAATGTATAATAATAAATAAGGCAAAATCTTTCAAACATTTCTTTTGTTAATCGTATGTTCTCTAACAGACAAAGTGTGCCGTGTGACTCAGGCAAAATGAGGGTACTTGAAATGCAACCGGAAATCTTGGATTTCTGAATAATGTTTAACCGGGTATCCCACTGGGACTAAGGCTAGTTCACTGTAAATTATCATTTATTTAATTTCTATAAAGTTTTGGTACAGAAACTAAGGATTTTGAATTTTCAACCGCCACGTTGTGTATGTCAGAAGCGTGGATCGAGGTAAAATAATGATAACTAACGCAAACGCAGATTATAAAACTTTGTTTTTTTTTATCTTTATCATGTTTGCGTGACAGTTCTGTAACCTGTATGCATGCTGTGGCAATGAAAATAATCCCACATTTATTATATTATAGTAAAATACTAAAACTCTGCTAATCCGAGAGATTATACGTAATTTTTTTTGGGAAGAAACTATTTATTTCTAATAATACTGAAAGGATAAATTATTTTTGTATAATTTAAAAACCATGATAACAGTTTCTACATTCTAAATGAAATAAAAAAAAAATAACAATTATTTTTTATTCTTAAAAATATACAACAATATAAAGCGCAAATACAGATAAAAAAGATATAATTGCTATAACAATTTACTAGTGGTCCCATTTTATCCAGTCCCAGAACAAAACATTTAAAAAAAATGTGTTTTTATTTATTCTGTTTCTATTAAAACAGTATTTGACGTTTCAGCAATAATCATGATAATGATAATGCAACTTTTGATGGGCGCGTTGTTAGATAATTTTCAAGGTCATAATGGAATGCAAAGGCGTTTGTATTTAACATTTTTTAAATCAAAAGACTGCACTTAAATTACATATAATAATAAAATTTTTTTTTGCTTTCCTGCAATCTGTGGATGCGATTTTGTGAAAACGGATGGAAGTGTATAACAGGAAGCCGGGGAGCGCGCGCTTTTTTTGACCAATGAGTGTGCGCGGTACTAGAAATGGCTGTCAGATAGAATTGAACTTCGAATCCATTTTCTGATGATATTTAAATTCTAATGTAGCTTAATACCAAGCTAAGATGTCAGATATTAAACATCATATCAAATAATACAAGACTTATTATTTTTTTATTGAATATATATAACATATTACGCTTAATATCCATGGAGACTGGTGAAAATGTAAATTAAAAAAAAAAGTTTAATCAGTGATAAATTGAAATAATGTATAAGTTATTAATTTTAATAATGGAGAAATTGTAAAATATTGATATTTTTATTAATAATAAATAAATATAAACCAGATAAACCGAACCCATTTGATAACCAACCTTTTAAAATAATAATTTTATATAAAGCAACATTTATAAAAAAACATATATAAATTTTGTAGAGAAAAAGCAATGAAATGCATGTAAATTAACATATTCTTCAAGTGAAACTTCATCGAGTGCAATGAAGTTTGTTCATTTGAGTGACACAATATACTTTCCCTCTTACTAAATTTATCATGTATTTGGCAACATATTTCATATTTTCTCGATTGTTTCATGCAATTATGCACTCATATAACGAGAAATACTTGATATTATTGAATACATGTTTGTATATTTCGCTATAAAGTTAAAACAAGATTTGTTTTTAAAGATTGTGTCGTTTTATATTAAAGTATTATATAATTATTAAATTAAATATTTTCTTTCTTTATGATTATATATATAATTTTAATATTGCTCTGTACCTATGTGATATCATTCATCTTTCCAAATAAACCCGCTCAATCTGAAAGTACCACTCATATCCCAGTTAAAGATCCTCTCTCCTGGACCTTCACCACCGGCCCCAGCAATCACTATGAGTGGCATTAAGTGCTCAGCAGCTCTTGGTGGATGGGCTTCTCTCGCACCAGGCTGGGAATCCCACACTATCAAATCTTGTTTCCTCTTATCATTGCCTGATGTACAAGCTTTATTAAGGTATTCGTCGAATTCTGCATTAACAACTTTTCCAGTATCACGACTGTATCTAAATTCACGCATGTTATGATATGACATACCCGATCCAATTATTGCTACACCTTCTTTACGGAACTGGTATAAAACTTGTCCAAGTGCATAGTGTTGCTCTGGGTCCTGATTAGACAGAACTGATACTTGAATGATTGGAATATCAGCACTTGGATTGATGAGCATCATTGGCACAAACACTCCATGGTCCCAACCTCTTTTCGGGTCTAATTTAGACTCAATACCAGCATTTTTCAGTGATATTTGAATGCGTTTGGCTAGTTCTGGATCTCCTGGGGCATCGTACCTGTATTTGTAAGTTTCGGGCGGGAAACCGTAGTAATCGAAGTACAAGTCGTGATGTTCCGCTGACGATATAGAAACTTTTTGTTCTTCCCAGTGAGCTGTGACCAAGATGATAGCTTTCAATACCTTAAAGTTGACATGTTTCTTTACTTCGTCTCGAAGAAATACTGTTAGACCTAAATGGTCTTTTTCTCCTAATAAAGGCAGAGGACCACCTCCATGATTAACGAATATCGCTGGTGCTAATACGGCCATTCTTTTCGCACTACCAGAAAAGTGACGAATAATATTCATAGACAATAATGACATAAAAACTATAAAAGCAACTTGAATAAGAATAGTGAACGAATTGAGAACGATCATGTATATGACTTTATACTTCACGATAAATAGATACCTAAAACATTATCATTTGTTATTATAAAAAAACTATGGTCGAAGTGGAGACCTTGAAACAAGGAAAATTGCACTATAAACCGTCATTTGAGTTCCACTCACAATTCGTAATGTTTATAATAACACTTTAAAAACACTTAATCTTTCTTTTAAGAACATTAATTAATCATTAATCATATAAATATAAAAAGTACTATTATTTTGTATTTTTTATTTTTGACATTGACAATTAGAAGTGTGCCTATCTCTGTCTTTCATAGAGTTGAGTTTATTTTTTATTTTTGAAGCGTTTTCGGATGATAACTCGATTTTTAAACGTATGGAAATACCAGACAAAGACGAGTATACCATTAGAGTGAGATAGGTATATAAATTTCACGATTAGAAATGGCGTCTCTGTGAGTTGTCCTTTTCGCACAAGATATTCTCATTTTATTACGATCAAAACAAGAATTACTGTTTACAAAAGTTGAAAAATGTGGCCGTGTGTTGTGTTATAGCATTAACTAATTAAATATATATTAAATTAGGATTATTAGGATAATTTGTATTTAGTGGGACAATGAATTACACTGGGCGAGGCGTTTCGATATATTTCTTACTATTGAAAATTCGTAAAAACCCCTCGTCCAGGCGTATTATATGCGCGTTTTAGTGCAAGTCGATATATAATATAGTGAAAATGGACAAGAAAAGTAAGAAGAAAACTGTGATTAAGCGGAAAAGTGATGACCAAGGTGAGGGTGAAAAAAAACAGAAAATGATCAATCGCGCGAAAAACGACGATGAAAAGGACAAAATCGAGGTCCAGGTCAACCAGGTGGTAGAAGTTCCGGTCGAGCAGGGTCAGCAAATAGTTCACACGGGACAGTTGGTTGAAGGAAACTTCGAACAGCCAGTGTTTGTTAACATGAAGGGGGAACCAGTGCAACTTGGTCCGAACACTGTGATACTGTATGAACAAAGCGGGAATCCTTCGAACTTTGCGTTTGGCGGGATGTGGAGCATGGATTCGTCTGGTAGAATTGTTATGGCGGAAACGATATACGATGTGAAAGGAGAACCCGAGGAGGAAGGCAGCACTTTTGTTCAAAACGCAACTGAAGTCAATAACGTATGTCGATTTTGTTTCATTATCTTGGTAAATCTAAATATATAGAAGCGAAATACCACTCAGTGATTAATCCCGAAATCTCAGAAACTATAACACCTTATAAACTTGAAATTTGGCAGGTAGGTGTCTTATAGGGTGTAGACATCCATCAATAAGGGGGGAAAAACGGGGGTTGGAATTTCGCGCGGGTATAGCCGCAGGTTCAGCTAGTATTGCAATAAAACAGCTAGATATTGTGTATACTTAATTACAATTAGTAATCATAATTAACCAATCATCATCATCGTCATCCTCCTGCCCTTATCCCAATTTACATGGGGTCGGCGCAGCATATCTTCTTCCATACTTCCCTATCTGATGTCATCTCACAAGTAACATTCTTTCCAGCCATAACATCTTTCACACAGTCCATCCATCTTTTCATTGGTCCTCCCCTTAATTAATTAACCAATCATAATTAATAAATCAACAGAGACTTCTATTGTTAATTAGTAGTATAAGTAACGGGATCCTGTGGTTCAGATTTCAATTACAGAGTCTGCCTAATTAAAAGCTATTAAGGTTGTTCGGAAAATTTTAATAGCTGCCTGGTGCTTGGGCATTAGCAGTGTTATATGTGTGCCTCGGACAGCATTTAAAGCCGTTCAACTTGTGTCTGATCAAGAGAAACAACTAAAGGTCATATTGTTTTACCTTATTTGAGAAAAACTATTGTCATTATGCATTTTTTTTGCACACAAACCATGATAGCAACAAACGATGAATTATAAACACAATTAAGCATATCTAAATTCAGTATTTACAAGGTTTTGAACCCACAACCTTCCAGTTAAAATTCAAAGTTTCTATCTATAGGGTTATCAAGACTCGTTGTGGATCAATGTTTACATATTATACAATATATATTTGAGAAATTATGTCTTATTCCAGCAACCAGTTGAAGAAGCGAGCAATACATATCAGCAGTTTGAATTGAGTAATAATGCTCAAGTCGAAGGCCAAGAGTATGAAGTGGCTATCATCGAAAACCCTGGGGATGCATCGGACAGGTATTAACTCTTATTAATTTGTTTTATACAAGATCTGTATTTGATATATACAATAAGAAATTCTCAATTATGTCATAATTTTATGTTCGAAAATCTAAATATGCTTTATTTAATAGTCTTAGTACTTTTTAAATGATGTAAAACTTAGCGATATTAAAAAATTAAAGTTGTTTTGTTTCTAGTCACTTCAGCTTTAGCCTTTAACAGATTTGATCTTAAAATATTTCAATGATTTGTCTAGATAAATACTATAACATAAAAAACTTTAATTAAAATTACTTCACTTTTAATTACTTTTAATCAAACAATTTTATTTTTCGATGTATTTATTATCTATGATATAAGTGGAGGATATAATTTATTTATATGCCTAGAAATAACTACATAATATGATATTACATTATATTTAATAAGTAAAAAAAAATATATATATATTTTGAATATCTGTATTTATTAAAATCTATTATAAATTAATTGTTTTCATTTGCAGGGCAGAAGTTCAAATTATAACAACGGAGGCACAACTGGTGGCGACTGGCACTGGTGCTGTGCGCTGGCTCAACCAAAAATATGATTTTGTTGTTAGGAAACTCCAACTGAACTATGGTAAATATATATATATTAATAACATAAGACATTATTTTTCGATGAGTCTTTGAGCTTGTGCCGTTAGGGAAACCTAAATAAAATTGCCTTTATTAACATAAAACAGAGTTGTGTATCAAAAGTTTTTAAAGATTTCCATGTGCCCTTTGGCAAATGCGTCCAACTGGTGCGTCTGAACGCTGTTGGTGCTCTATTCCATAAAGGTCTGTGTGTTTGACAGATTTCGTCTTTGTATTCTCTTTTGCGTTTACTGTCTATAAGGTACCAGTGTGTTACTTGTATGCTTCTATTCTATGTTGCATTTTATTAACTGACTTATTTTTTTGCATTTGAACCTTATGGTGGAATATTCATATTTTTAAGTACGCTGCCCTGACAACTCTATACTAGTTAGTTGGTCGACCGCGAAACTTAGCGTTTATTCAACATATTTTTGGGACTTTCGGAACCTGTGACATGGTTTTGTTTTGATTAAATGTCTTTGTACATTGACGAAGTCTTTTCGCACGTTTTACATTCGCGCTTCGCCCTAAGTAACTCTTTACCGCTCTTAAAAATTATTATTATTTGTTAAATCTTAACTATTTAGTAAGTCACAATCAAGAATCCTCTTTAATTTACTGCACATCTATGGTTGGAGCTCTTGAAAATGAGACCATAATCGATCTCCTTAGATTATTTTTTTTTATTTGTTTCTACCTACTAATATTTTCCATTTCCTACTAATAAATTTATTTTAATTTTTGTATGATACCGTTCTTGTCTTGTGATGTCTGTGTCGTCGTTTTATGTTATCTGTTTTAGGTGTCCTGGAACAAATCCCTGACATTTTTCAAAGCTAAACACCGAACACTTTCCCTGCGTGTTACTTTCATATAACGTTGTAATTGGCCAAATACGTCTCACAAACAAGAGTTTTGAATGCCATTAAAGAGGAAAAAAAAAAAATCGAACTCCTACGGGCAGCTATGGTCCCATAACCACTGAAACAAAAATCGGCTTATCCTATTAATATGTATGATGCGGGTTCATAATGAGTGTTTTTGATTCTCATTCGAAGTGCTTTCAATGTTTTCAGATGCAGGCGTCAAACTTTTACACTCACAGTCCGGTTGCATTCAGTGCGTATATCTCACAACACCCAGCATGCAGTTAGCGTTCAATGCAGTACCACAGTTTCTATGCATCGAGACGGGTATGTTTTTAATGTTAAATGAACTAGAATAAAGCAAATATTTTTAAAGAACTGTTGTATAATCGTCTTATTTTTTTTATTGAAAGATTCTGTACTAAATTCAGAGCTGTAGAGTTAAATCATTAGCGATGTTTGTCGTATATATCCTTAGTTATTGTCATACAATGAATATAATTTATTTTGGTGAGACCTCTTTAGGAATAACCTTAAATTATATATTTTATAATAAATTTTTCTGTACGTACTTTCAGGCATAGAGTTCAACAGTGCAATCCCAACAGTGGGCGGAACGACTAGCCCAAGTGTCAAACATAATGTCACACTGTTCCTAGCCGAAGACGGCAACGGAAAATCGGTCATCGTCAGTGCAGGTATATATCGATACAGGTGTAAAACCGCGATCTCCGATCGGCCCGGCCACTGCATCCGATTCGATTCCCCAGGCATATCGACGCTGATCGGCGAGGACCTGACGTGGCTGCTGGAGACGTTCAAGTCGTGCAACCCGGCGTGGCGGCAGGTGCGCTGCGTGGTGTGCGACCCCACGAAGAGCCAGCAGGACGTGCGCGGCGCGTTCCCGGCGGCGCACGTGTCGTGCTCCGTGTGGCAGGCGGCGCGCGCGGCGGCGCGGGCGGCGGCGGCGGCGCGCGAGGCCGACGCGCCCGCGCTGGCGCCCGACGACGTGGCGGCGCGCTGCAAGACCTACGCGCTGGCGCTGCTGCGCGGCGACCACACGCCGGCGCAGCTGCAGGTGCTCAAGCGCGCCGTCATCGGCACGGGCGCCGGCACGCTGCGCGTGTGGGAGCAGCTCACGCGCGCGGGCGGCGCCGTGGCGCGCCTCGACGCCTGGCTGGAGCCCGACAACTACACCAACATCCTGCACAAGGTACCTCCCACCCGCCTGCGTGCGCTGCCTACGATACTGATCTTAGTTAGCTTAGCCAGGTTCATTTTTGTCTTCAATTTAATGTTGTTGATAAACAAGAGTTCTACTCGCGAGGTTTCTGGTGTATATATCTATTGATGTTAAGATTGTCTTGTTGAATCCTTATATTAAGCATCTCATTAGGGCCCAATGTTTATTCCTTGTCTTTCCAGGGTCTGGAGCGATTAGTCGCGAAGTTCCAAGGACTCGTCCGCAGTCAGATGCAACCGGACGAGTTCGTCTCGCTGTTTTTCAACGTCGCCAACCAGCTCGAAGACGAGCGACGTAGCTTCGCCGTCAGCAGGTTACGGGTATGTTAACTTGTTTTACCATTTTAATTAGTTTTTAAATACAAATGTTTCTAAGATGTTTCAACAGAGTTGCCTTTCAAATATTTTGTTTTAATTCTTCTCAACCGGTAGCATAATATTTCATATAAGTATATTCATTTTCCACATGGATGGTAAAACTTTTACAATATTACGTTCTGATTTCAATGAATACCTTTTTTTTTTTTAATAAAATTTAAGTTTTAGACCAAGGATTTAATGTCAATTCAAATTCATTATTTTTTATTTATCTACTGCCATTGTAATCGGATACAAGACTCGAATCGTATCGAAATAGTTGCTATTAAAACGTTTTCCTATTCTAGGAACACAACGTTTTAGTTGCGGTTCAGAATAATATCGAGAATGTCCCATAACTGTATGTTAGTAGAATTGACTGATTCATTGTGACTCGTTAACTAATTGATCACTAACCACATTGTCTTGTGATTATGTTGATGTATACATGGTTCCAGGATACGGAAACGTTAAAGCAGTCGCCCACTGATACGATAACACAGTACGCTTATAACCTTATGAGTCACCAGACGAAGCTCGCGCAGAAGTGCCTCGACGACAGAGCGGGCAGGTCAGTTATATTGAACCCCATAATACGTTCCCGTCAGGACGAATTACTGCACTCTATTTCCTCACTCAATCAATATGAAGATCAACGGTTTCAAGTAATTTCTAAGACATTTTAAGGCCTTTCGCGTCTGTTAACAACACAACTTATAGAGCTCGGAGCACTACTGAGAATTTTTCGAGAAGCCTAATAAATAAAGATCTACCGATTAAAGATTAGCCGACTATCCGGTCGCATTCATAGTCTGCGACTATTCGGCAAAGAGTGTCGACTAACTGGCTGCTTTTATTATATATATATATTTCTTGATAAAATGTATAAAGGAGGAATTACATTAATTTATTACAATTAAATGAATTTTAGATAAATTATCATTTGTCACTGGCAACACTTGACTTTACGTGAATAAATATCCAGTTGGGCAAAAAAAATTCATAATCCGCGAGTATTTATTTTTGACATGATTAAATTTTAATTATCTTTAGGTTTTAAGCTTTATTTTAATTATCTTAAGTTTTCACTCTATTGATCAAGAACACTTTATTTTTTATACAATAATGAAGAGGCAGAGTAGTCGGTCTCTTTAGAATTGACTTATCGGTTAGTCTGCTAGTCCGCCAAAGTTATAATCGGCACATCTCTACTAATAACTTTTTATGGGCTATACTCTGGCTTTGAACCCAGGTCAACGCTTTTTGTGTCATTAAAAGCTAAACATTGGAGTACTAGGCCATCGAGCCATATATATAGAATATATTTTAGACAAAGTTTTATTTTTTTAAACATTGTTGTGCTTTAATGATAATGTTTGACGCAGAAGGCATAGCAGTGCGGCGATATGCAAGTACGGGACGTCAACACAGGAGTGTTCGTGTCTCTTCAGCAAGGTGTTCCGGCTGCCGTGCAGACATATCCTCATGCTGACCACGGAGTTGAAGGTTTGTCTATGTTATCATATCAAATTCTATTTAATAATTACTCTAAAGAAGGCCATATAGCCTATTCCAATGGAAGCAGGAAAAAAAGAAAAAAAAAATCTTACATTTAGCGATTCAGTAGTTTCATGCGATTGGTTAATAACTCAGCTATATCGTGCACTACTAAGAGTTGATGATTAATATGTCTTTATTTATAATACGACACTGTTATACTTAACTACTTGTTTCCACTTTAATTTTACTACCAAAATTCCGATAACAGTTTCGTCGACGTTCTTCCGAAAAACTCAATTTTTTCGCAAATCCATAGTGAATATCATGGATTAATCAATTATTGGGCTTTTCACCTCTTATGGTTGGAATAATTTTACTTTCAAAGTTGAGGGTTGAGAAGGGTGTTACTACAGGCAAAAGGGGTCTAATAATCTAGTTCCCTAGATTGGTGGTGTATTGGAGATGTAAGGAATGATTAAAATCTCTTACAGCACCGATATGAGCGGCGGTGATCATTTACCATCAGGTGGTTCATTTTTCATAAATAAACTTGTTAATTATTATATCATACATAACAATATTCAAATAATTTCAGGTAAAAACTCATATTCCATTTGAGCCTCGTTGGACGGTGCAACATTGTCTGTTCGGTTGTGAGGGAGCTACAAACGCTGGTGGAAATAATACTACAAGTAAGTCATTCATATAATATCTGTGGCATATAGATGCATCATCATCATCATCATCACATCAGCCCGCATTCGTCCACTGCTGGACATAGGCCTCTCTAAATGCACGCCACTGTGGTCTTTCTTCGGCAACTCGCATCCAGCTCCTGCCAGCCGTCTTGCGCAAATATAGATATAGATATATAAAAAAATAAATATATATATCAAATATCATATAGATGCATTATACATATATTATTTGTAGCTATATATAAGGCCGCAGATCCCGATTTCCTGGGTTAAAAACCCCAGGTCGGTGAAATCGGTCGACCGATGAAAAGTTATTGAGGTTTTCTATCGGAAAGATTCTCAGTAACGGCCCGGAATCTGGATTACGGAGAGCACCTGTGTTTACGCACACACACATGTGGGTTATAATATTTCCGGCGTAGTTGGCTAAGTTTCCATTGAGATTTTCCGCCGTGACGACGTAATCACAGGTTACATTTACTTACTGATTGGCAAAAATCTACGGTCGGTTCGGAAATAATAATTCTTTTGTTTATTTCATTAATTTTGTTATCAATGTATTTGATTGTATTTGAAACCGCCTTGAGGCGATCGTTTTGTACCAAATGTGTGCTATCATCTGATTTGTCAATACCTTTTTAATAATCTTTAACATCTAAATGCTCTATAAACGTTATTTTTATAATTTTACAATTTAAAATTATGTACATAGTTTGACAAAATAATTGATAGCCCAGCATAGTAACTGATCTAGTTACGCCCAAGGTACAAATAGTATTTACTTAAGAATTTCTATAATTTATTTATGTGTACAATAGATATACGTCATGAATTTAATTCAAATTCAAAACTATTAAGCCTAGAAAGCTGATATCTGGAGCATAGGTTTATTTTGTAACATCTGATAAAAATGATTTTGTATGAATTTTAAACAAAGTCAACAACGGACAGCTAATGTAAATTAAATGTTATGTTATTCAGCAAGCGGCAGTACGTTCATGGAGCAAGTGGTGGTGGAAACAGAAGGTCACCGACAGACGATTCAACAGCCTCAACAAATACATCAGGTAAAGTATACAAGATCAGTGGTACCCAAAAGAAGGCGAGTGTAAACTAATGAATCACATATATTGTATCAAATCAAAGTATACTTTATTCAAGTAGGCTTTTACAAACACTTTTGAATCATCATTTAACAAATTATATTAAGTGAATCTACCACCGGTTCGGAATGTAGATTCTACCGAGAAAAACCGACAGGAAACTCTGTAGTACTCTTTTTGAACATTTAAAAATACAGTCATGTTAATTGAATCCAATTATATGTGTGTAATATATCCTGCCTGGAAGTCAACAAGCATTAACTCCACGCTTTTTTATCATCTGTATAATCTTGTATCGAATAATATGCCTTCCTTACCAAAGTACTATAACACAACTGTACTAAGGCAAAGAAATGTATTTGACATTTTAAAACTAAACTGCATTTTTAAACAGGTCGTTTTTTGAAATAAAATCACTTTCTGAATTGAAAGTTAGGAAGATAAACTAACCTTTGATTTACCAATAATTCTGCTGAATATATCTTTATTTATAATAGAACACTGTACAATTACAACAAATATAATATTATTATATCAGAATTGAAAACAACATTTTTACACAAATCAAAATTAATTTATACCACAGTTTAATTAGATCTCGATTTAGGATATCGAGCCAATCCAAGGTATCAATGTATATTTATGTACTGGAATTGCTACTATCATTGGAATGTGTTATATCCAAGTTGAAGGTTTCTTCTTGATTACCGCTAATTGTGAATATTGAATTTGAAGGTCGGCGGAGTCAGGCAACAGCAGTATGTATTAGCGACGCCCGGACAACCCGCGACCCCTGTATCACAAGTAAATATATTTCATTACTAATAAGAGTTTATTATAATACTCTACAAGATGAACCAGCTTTATATTATGGCACACAAACTGTCACCGCCGTTTTACCCCCTCGAGGGGTTAGTTAAAAAACTAACTGAAACTATCTCCATACTGAATTGCATCGAAATCGGTTCGGCAGTTTAAGTTTGAAGAGGTAACACAGACAGACAGACGACTCTGTGTGTCTGTCTGTGCTACTTTCACATTTATAATATTAGTATTGATCTTTTAATCTCATGAGTGTTGTCTCTGTTCTAATGACAATCTTCTTCTCGAAATTTCCTCGCACTTGTCTTCCTTTTACAGTAAATCTTTTATAATGTGGGCTGTCGATTTGTGTCATAACTTGCCTCTGTGTAGACGATTTGCACAATTAATTATAGTTTTTAAAAATGCTCTTAAATAACGTTTTCTTACACTGTATATATTTATGAATTTAATCTGGATTTTGTAGCGGTCTTTGTAACATTATATATTTGTGTATGTTTGTATGTCTAACCTAAAAATGCCTGGAAAATATATCTCCTTAGGTATAAGGCCGTGTAAAGTCATCTATAATCATTTTATATATTTTTTTTATCTATTAATATATTTATTGAGAAATATTTCGTCTTTGAAATAATAAAAATGGATGATGGATATCGAATGTTATGTAATATGGAGAGAATTAATGAAAGTTAATGATAATTTGAATAATCACGTGTTCGTGTAATTTCAGGTGATATTCTGCGGCGGAGGCGTGGGCGGCGTGGGCGGCGGCGCGCCCGTCATCACGTCCGTGCTGCCGCCCGGCGGCGCCGTGCTCACGCCGCACCACGCGCTGCACCACTAGGCCGCACCGCCGGCCGTATCAAATTCATTGCAATAATCGTGGGAAATGTAATCGGGGACACAAACGTGTAAAGTTTATATATTTATTGAAGGCCGTGCCCTCGGCCGTACGATCGGATCGACTCGCGGCTCACGAATAATAGATCTGTGTGTCCGGTGTTAAAACGACCAAAGCATATCCGAGAGTTTATTGTGAGCAACGCATTTGTTGCTGTCATTTCGCAAAATATTAGTACTAAAATGACATCACTAAGATCGACGATATTACCAAAAGGGCGTATGTTATATGAAGGTGCCGACGTTCGTTAATTATTTCTATTCTGATTAGCTAGAGGATTGTCGGTCCTTTTAGCGACGGGGACACAGAAATAATACGAGTATAGAGATTAAAATCGCGTCAGATACAGAAAATGATACGCCGGTCGTAGGTTTACTGTAAATATTTTTGTAATATGTACTTTTACATAAGTCGAATGAATTCGAAAAATACTTAAATATGAAATAAGCAGCCCCGGTGTCTGAAGGGCGAGAGCGGGGTGTTGCGGGCCGGGGGGAGAAGTAGTTTTTTATAACGCGGCGTTATGGACACGCACAAATATGTCGATACTCGTATTATGTGTTATTCTTTGCCTATTGAGTTATTATTTTGTAAATTAACGAAAAATATCCATTTGACGAAAGAGATTAATCTTCCTGTCGTTAAAACTGCATACCTAAACTCTCTTCTTGGTAGGATTATGATAATGAGGGATTAGACAGTGCAGGAGGATTACTAACGGTAGTCACCACTTCACTCGGTGGAAGGGCTTTAGACAAGTCCGCTGGGTTGCTAATCACTCAGACATTCCACCAAGTTATTCTACGCCAAACTGCAATATTAGTATTGTTACTGTTCTGATTTAAAGGATGAGTGAGCCAGTGTAAACCTTACTTATAGGTTACCAATAGGTTGCCCCTACCTGTATTATTTTAAGCACATTTATATATAATTAAATATTAAATATCATTGGATAAGTTGCTTGGGATCTTGTTTGTGACGTAGTTCATAATGGCGCTTATAAGATCGTGATTTAAATAATGTTGCTGTTTCCGTCGATTGGATATTATTCGTTTTAATTTACATCTGATTATGATATTCTTCCGAAATGATTTTTAACAGTTAAAACACAATGGTCGACTTCTGAATAAAATCGTGTATAATTCTAAGTGATGTTTTTTAACTTGAACGCGATTGTAATATCGATTCGTTGATAAATTAGCTGACAGATTAATATTATTATTACTATTAACATAGATTAATTGTTATCTGCTTTTATTTAAACGACCATTTTCATGTACAGTAGCGATGTCATATTTTTTAATATTTATTAGAAATTAATATTGTTCTAAGTCGACCATTCAAATTGTTGGCGGTTCTGTAATACGCAGTCTAAACTATTTCGTTTTAGTTTCGTACTTAAAGACATTTAGGATACAGTCGGTATTATTTCCCGGTTAAAAGTAATTTTGTTTATTGATAGAGATTAGTTTTATCTAAATGTGTACAAAACATGTAGTCATTCAAAAATATACCTTTAGATTTAGAAGACTCGTCTAGTCTTCCCGTGTTCCACATGTCAAGGGGAGGGGAGAAATTCATCAGGACCTAGAAGTGTGCCACACATATATATTGTGGTGGAGCGAGGAGAGGGAATCACAGGAGAGAGGTTCAAGGACAACTCGGCGGCTGTCCTTGAAAGTTTAAAAAGACATGGGACCCAGTGGCAGAAATAAATCAAACACAACTTGAAAGTGTCGTAAAAAAACCTAACTTAGTTGGTGAAAAGTATTTTTTGACCGGGATTTAATACTGTAAAGCTATTCTGTGAGAATGAACTCTGAACTGACCGCAGTACACGATCGGGAATTATCAGTGACTTGTGATATTGACTAAGAATTCTGTGATCTGGTGTTTAAAGGGCTGAAGAAAATTGAAACCATATTTTGCCATTTGCAAATCATTTAAATAATAATGAATTGATTGGTGCCTAAACGACATAAATTATTAATTCTGGCTGAATACAATGGAGGAATAGTAGAAATATATATATATTCATATCTATAATATATATCCCACACCCGGTGCGTGACCGTCACTTTTGCAAAAATTGAAAAAATGAGCTAAAATGCGTAATAAGTTTCCTGAAGCAACCTTTACTCGGTGCAATAACCTTGCTTTCGTAGTACGCATAGTTTCCGTAAGATGGCGTCAGTGTCATTATGGTTTTGGCGCGAATCACGGCGACGCTTGGAGAATGGCAAAGTTTTAAAAACTTATCCTGAAAAATTGCATTTTTGCAAAAGTGACGGTCTCGCACCGCGGGTGCGATATATATATAATATATCAGTAATCAAGTAAATATTGAACACGATGTTATATTTTTCAATGAATTATTCGAATTCTGAAGCAATAAAAAATTAGTTCTAAATTCAAAGAAAATTTAATATTTTTTATAAAAGTTTTCTTTTGTATTAATTTCCTTCAATCGCGTATCGATTTTCTAAAAATCTTATAAAAAAATCTCAAGAGTAGGTATTCTAATTCTTCAGTGTCATAAAAGCATTTAAATTATTTTTAAAATGCAATGAAAATTAAATTTTAACGGTCACGATCGCGATCTAACGCGACTTCACCTGAATAGTTCGTCTTATCGAATTAATGTACCACGATTTCAACATTTCATAACTGAGATACGAAGTGAGTTCTTACAGAATAACACTGACGAACACATACAACAAAACGGCGTCATAAATATAAGGTGTAGTTTGAGGCTAACGTTATGAGTACGTATATACATGGTGTGGGGAGAGAATGGAGGGGATGCCCCTAATAAGTTGCGTCTTTTGTTATAAAAATACGTAAAATGTTATCTTAGATGTAATATGTAAATAAGTTATTTTATAATAAAAATATTCTTGATTTTGATTGTATTCTGTTGTTTTATTTTTAAGGGTTTTGTCTTTAATTAAATATATTGGACAACATCACATACATTACTCTGATCCCAATGTAAGTAGCTAAAGCACTTGTGTTATGGAATATCAGAAGTAACGACGGTACCACAAACACACAGACCCAAGGCAATATAGAAAACTAATGAACTTTTTCTACATCGACTCGGCCAGGAATCGAACCCGGGACCTTGGTGTGGCGTACCCATGAAAACCGGTGTACAGACTACTCGACCACGGAGGTCGTCGAATATATCGATTAAAGTATTAGTAAACATCGATTAATTGAATACCTTTTTTGTTATTCGGCTGTATAATCTGTGCCGTTAACTTATATAATAGTACGGATTGAAGAGGTAAAGAAGTATCGTTGTGATTAAATAAAAGTAGCATGTACTTTTTGTACACGTATGTAAGTTTTACTTCTTCGGCGTAAGTATAAATAGTTTACAATAAAATAATAATTATTATTATGATGAAGATGAAACAAATTTAAACATTCACAATTCAAATTAGTAATAAAATGAACATTGTAAAATAAGGTGTGAAGTTGTCTATTTCGAGCGACTTGACACTTCATTGCGAGCGAGCAACTTCATGTAGGCTTCATGTCGCCCTGCGCGCGCATCATAAATATTGACTCATTATTTTTTCACGCGCCGAAATAAGTATAAAGTTCAAATAGCGCTGGAGTAAGGGGGAGAAGGAACAGCAAAGAATTAGAGAGAGACAGATAGACGCCGGTCTATCTGTCTTCGAAGATCTATTTTAAAATTATTCAATTAATATGTATTTTTTAATTCTAATAAATAAATGCGTAATTGATAATTTCAGATATTTAATCTAGTTACATTCTTGCAACTTATGGAACCTTGAGTTCATGCGTTTCGCTAGACACTGTTGACGGTTTGAAGTTTGAACCATTCGCAACAATCGTTTTGACATGTGACAACATTAACGGACTGACGGACCTATGAGGCCTTGGACTTCAAGATCAAACAAATTGATGAAGTAGCTGATGCTATTTATGAGGATGTCTGGTTAGGGAGGGGAACCTCAATGCCTAAACCTAGTCTGACCTAGAACACGCAGGGATCATACACTTAAGGATGAAGACGTGATGTAATCACTTATTATTACTCTCGCCCACCACACATCATATAAAATACCAATTAACCACAAAATCAAAATATACTTTATTCAAGTAGGCTTTTACAAGGACTTTTGAATCGTCATTTAACAAACTATTTAAAGTAAAGCTACCACCGGTTCGGAATGTAGATTCTACCGAGAAGAACCGGCAAGAAACTCAGTAGTTACTCTTTTTCAACGTCTAAAAATACTGTCATGTTAGTTAAATACAATTTTATATGTATGTTATGTCTCCTGCCTGGAAGTCAACAAACGTTAACTCCACGCTTTTTTATCATCAATATAATCTTGTATCGAATAATATGCCTTCTTTACCAATGTATTTTCTACAATTGACTTGAATCTATGAAACGGCAAAGTTCTTTACCGAAAAGCTAAAGCTCCAACGAATCGGAATAAAGATTTCCAGAAAAGAACCGACAAGAAGTATTACTTAGTAGTTACTGTTTTTCAGCGGTAAAAATATAAAAAAATCGTAAATGCCGTACAAAAAAATTACGCATACAGACTCCAGCCTTATTTGTCTTTTTTATATGACTTTTTAAATTATTTTTAGGTTAATTCAAAATGGTCTGAATTTTACTAAAGAGTTAAGTGCGGGATGTCAGTGTTGAATTCTTGTGAAGTCTTTAGAAAACTTAGTTTAACAACTTAACCTTTACTTTTCGAATTTGATTTAATTGCTTATTAATATTCAAACTTGTATATCCTATAATATTAACGTCGACTTCACGCTGATCTGACTTTTTTCTGACTTCCTGAAATATATAATTTTTAAAGTGAAAAAAGTAAAGTAACGGTTTGTAAACGTCCCACTGCTGGGCTAAGGATTCCTCTCCCTTTGAGGAGGTTTATAGCAAATTTCACTACGCTTCTGCTGGTTTGAAATTTAACACATGCAGGTTCAAGTTGTTTTCCTTTCAAATTATAAAAAAAATTGCGCGCATAAAAAAATTGATCCCACATTCATCGGCCGAACGGCCTTTTTTTGCAACAACAATGGTATTTTTACGCTGTTTTGCCAACACCCTAATCAAACAAGAGAAATATTTGACTGTAACAATTTTAAAACCTTATTTCCCAATTCTTGGCCCGCTTTGGTTTCCTAATGTATAATCCAGCTCTACTAAGTCATTAAGGTCATAATTAATCATATCACATTATAATTAGTAATAATGCCTGTCCCTTTGATTCTATCGCCTTTTGTATTCTAAGAGGCCAATGACCTTAAAACCGATCAACCATTTTTTTTAATTGTTTTATTATTAACCAATTAATTTGAGCCAGTTTTTTTTTATAATAGTACAACTATATTTAGAATTTTTGTCTGTGATTACTTATTTGTTGAGCGATTTCTTTTTTGAATTCCGTACAATAATTTGGAATGTTTTACTTAAATTGAGTTCGCTTCAGATAAAGTAAAATATTTATTAACGCCATCTATCCATTGCGTTGAACACTAAATAAACGTAATTTTTAGCTAACTAAAAAAATATCCGCTAGATGGCACTGCCAAGTATAAAACATGCAATATTTGTGTTTAATCTATAATAATATTATAATATATAAAAATGAGTCCTTATTCCCTTCTTCAAATCAATCAAGCCATTCTTTAAGAACGACTTCACTGATATAATTTACTTTTTTCTTAAATTTTGTAATACTTTGTAGACGGTTCTGAATTTCTCATGGAAAGAATAATTAAAAAAAGATGTTTAGAAAATTAGTTAATAACTAAATTTTTTATGTCGTTTTAGCTGTTTATACGTGTTTTGTAATAACGTGAGCCAAATATTTATCTGTAATTTAAACAAAAAATACTAAACAAATGCTTGATATCTTATTAAGAGGAGTTTTAAAAATGTCACAAATATTTATTTTTTCGGGTTCCGTATGTCTAAAGGAAAAAGGAACTATTATAAGATCACTTTGTTATCCAAATGTGCTTAATTTGTTTTTATAATTCATCTCGTGCTCGGCGGTGAAGGGAAACATCGTGAGGAAACCTGCATGTGTCTAATTTCAACGAAATTCTGCCACACGTGGATCCACCAATCCGCATTGGAGCAGCGTGGTAGAATATGCTCCAAACCTTCTCCTCAAAGGGAGAGGAGGCCTTAGCCCAGCAGTGGGAAATTTACAGGCTGCTGTTGTAAAAAAAAAAAAACTTAAAATTAACAATAGCTATATATAAACGTAAAAACGTACAAACTTAAATAATTTTAATATTAGTGAGATTTAAAGTCACAGATATCAATCGATAAATTTTTGCCGCCATCAAATAAAAAATTCAGACGGCTGTATAATTATTACCTTTTATATTTTCTATTTTTATTTCAGTAATGCATCGAGCTTTGTAATGAGTAGACGCGTTACGAAGTTCGAGTCGTTTAAGGTTTTTATTTACGAATCGTATATTATTTCGATTGTATAATAATGTTTTAAGTAAAGACTAATTAAAAAAAAAACAAAAACGATTTTTTATATTTGTTTTTGTTAAAATTTAACAATAAGTTTAAAAAAATAGTACGTACGTACCTTTTATTTTAGTTTGTGTTTTATAAATTCGGATATTGGTATTTGAGGTAAGTGTTAAATATTTTAATAATATTAAATAAAAGTGATTAATTCTGTATATTTGTGGATAATATTTAGACGTTAATGTCGCAAACTACTAAATAAGCATGACATAAATATCACTACTGCCACTAGTATAAAAAAAGTCGCTTCCCGCTGTCTGTCTGTCCCAATGTATGCTTAAATATTTAAAACAACGCGTTTTGATGCGGTTTTTTTCAACAGATAGTGTTTCAAGAGGAAGGTTTATATGTTTATATGATAATATTAGAGGTTTCTGAAGTGATGTCGTAAATAAACACATGTTTTGCGCTTACATTGCAAACGCTGGCTGAACCCTACGAGATAGATCAAAATAATGTACTACAGTATTGTACACCTTAAAATGGTCTACAAAAAAGTCTGCGATGGTACATGTCTATCTCTTAGGGATAACCCACAATAACCATTTTTTATCATTTACTTTTTACGAGAATTAATGGCTTATTTACGAAGCGATTTTAAACAATACAGCATTAATCCTTACGAAAATAAATTCGACTCTTCTGAAGTCGATTGCAGAATGTACTTTGTTTTTAATTGTAAACTATATAAATTTGTTTTATTTTAAAACAGTTCACTATCTGTTTATCTGCCGTTCGTGAATAATTATAATTGATTCGGCAATACTTTTGTAATTTAAATTATAATTTTAAAACATACTGAACGTGCGACGTCCTCCTTTTTATTGGATTTTTTTTTTTTTTATTTGTTTTTCTTTGTGTCGAGAGGGTACAGATTATTTCGCTAATGTCACGTGCGAAAATTATTCTTTGAATAACAGATTTTACGGTCAAGTTGTCAATGTCACTGGTCATTTGGATTATTTATTTACCCCCTATTTTTGTTTCACCATCCGAAATATGGATGGCCACACTCGCATCATGGTTCGTGATGAACTTAAAGTTCTTGGCATGGCCATCCAGCTCCACGAAGTATGTATTTTTATTTTACGCGATCAGATTATCTTCTTCAAAAGCGTTCAGCGCGCGTGGATGAAGTGAATTCTTCCACTAGTCAACACTACCTTTTGTATTTAGATTTTCAATATATCGTATACCATGTGTTTTTTTGGATTTTCTGCGTCGAAAATATTGAACGAGTTACAGTTGAAGCGGAGTCAGAGGCCGATCGAGTTTGTCGCGAAAATTTAATTTCCTTTTTAATTTGGTGCTCCTGTTATTAATTTTATTATTTTCAATATAAATTTTAATTTTATTATCTCATATGTTCAATAAAAATATTCAAAATAAAAAAAGTATGGCAACCATTTATAAAAAAATTATAATTATTATTACCTATTATTATAAATAACTAATTTTAAATAAATTTTAAATTACGGGCGGGTAGCAGCTAGTGTTTAATATATATTTTTATTAAAATATTATAATTAATATTTATAACCTTAAATCCAAACCGACTTTGAAGTAAGGAGGTTTGATGCCCAAGGCCTCCTTCCTACCATCAACGTCAGTTATGTAGTCATTACCCCATATCTGCCTTTATTAACTGTGTCTGGGTTTTTCATATTTTTAAAGGTCACATCTTTCCTATTCGCTAACTAGGGTGAATGATCTACTTAGTTAATTAATAATGTACACGCGACGTGTCTTTCCCTTGAGAATTCACAATCCCCTTTTAAACAAAGGTTACATTATCTAACTATAATCGTACGTATAAATATTTTTTTAGCTCGTCTTAGGTTAGGACGACAATAGCCCAAAGGTGAAGATCGATCCTGTGACTCTTTAAATTCCGGTTCTTAAACTATTGCACTATTGAAGCTTCAAAATTTATTATATTATATTGATAACACGGTATCATTATTCAGTTACGAATCACGCAAAATAGTGATTCTTACAACCGAGCCCCCCCATAGAACCTACTCTAACATAGTCCTCTGGTGTACTGTTAAATATAAATACCCATCCATCCATAGACAATTTTGGTACTTTTTTGTTTATTCATGTAGGCTCATAAAAGCACTTTTGTATCGTCATGTTACAGTTACTAATTAAATCTAAAGCTACCACCGATTCGGAGAGTAGATTCTACCGAGAAGAACCGGCAAGAAACTCAGAAGTCACTCTTTTCCACCAAAGGTTGAGCAAACAGTACGCATTTTGTCTTTTTATCATTTACAACTAAGTTATTTTTTGTAAACCAACTTCGTATCAGTGATAAAGCATTTTTTACATCGTCATAATTAAATTTTTTTCTGTCAACTTTAAAGAGTATTGAGGTATCATCAGCAAACTGTACGATACCACAAATACCTTTAACATAGAAAGGAAGATAATTTAATTATAACAAAAATAAAAGGTCCCAAAAATGATCCCTGTGGAACACCCATTCATAATACAGATCCGGAAGATTTTGTTCCATTAAATAGACACCTGTTGAATTCTTTGATTCAAGGACGAAGCAATGAGATCACAAGATTTGCTATTAACACTTTAATGTTTCAGGTCGTACAAGAAAGTTTCGTGCTTTGAATAATCAAACGCTGTGGATAAATCACAGAACACGCCAATAGCATTCTGTGATTTCTTCCATGCATTGTATAGATGTGTATATGTCATATGATACATTCCTTACAAACACTAAAGGTCATCAATATTTACCGAACAAAAATGCCTTCTTCGCTTAAAAGAATCGCTTCAGTTATTAAAGCGTAAATGAGTAACAGACAGACAGAGTTACTTTCGCATTTATAATATACTACCTGAACCTGCAGCTTTACTTGCGAGAAATTTATAAAGCTTATCTATAGCACACAAACCGTCTACCCCAAATTTAATCCCTCAAGGGACCGAATTAAAAAAAGTAGCCCATGTCCTTTTCGGAGACTCAAACTATCTCCAGAACCATCTTCATCCATTTTGAGACATCTCCATTCCTTTATCGGAATACTAGGCGCAAGCAAACGTTTCATCCAAATATTGTTGACATACCCAAAAGTCGAACTAAACGGTTTGACAGCTCGTTAGAGTCACCAAGATTTGGAACGACCTGTCTGGGTCTATTTTTCCTGATAAGTTGAACTCTGGAGCCTTTAAGAGTAGAGTGAACAGGTTTCTTTTAGATGGGCGTGTACCACCTTCGTCTTTATCTACATTTTCCATCAGGTGAGATGGAAGACAAACGCCTATTTCATTATAACTAAAAAAAAAGAGAACAAAATTTCATCGATATCGGTTCAGCGGTTCAAGTTCGAAGAGGTAACAGACAGAGTTACTTTTTTTATAATATTAGTTTAGATACCACTATTTTCCCATTCAATAACACCGAATCGATCGGTAAATGTGCTGTTTATTTATTTTTTAATATGGTAACCCCTTTTTTTTCAGTTATCAAAATGTGCGGGAAATTTGAAGGAACGTCAAAATTTGCGGCATTCCTTCTCGTTACGATTAATTTCACAGCCATGGTTTGTAAAAAATATTATGAAATATTTAGTTGTTTAATACTCATAGATTTCTCACTTTCGTATCTCACTCGAGTAATGTTAAAATTTACGGCGATACGCCATTTCGATGCGTGTATCCTTTGGTGGGAAACGGATCACCTGTTGGTAAGTGGTCGCCACCGCTTATAGACATTAGCTGTAATAAATGTTAATTATAGTAAAATCTTAAATCCTCTCTTGTCCTTACACTGGCTCACTCACTTTCTTTACCTAACACTCGACGACGAACACCTAAAACTCGAGCAAAGCCGCGGGCGACAACTATTATCATACAACAACAACATAATAAGCCTTATAATTCTTAATGTCAGCGTTTACTGTGATAACGATCATCTAATATTAGGCGATCCATTCAACAGTAAGTTTACTTTAATGGTATATGTCGACCGAGCAAATGGGCTACCTGAAGATATATGGTCACAACTATAGACAATGGCGCTGGAGAAATATTAACCCATCTCACCAACCTTGGGAACTAAGATGTCATGTCCTTGCCTGTAGTGTAACAAATTATTAAAAAAAAAAAAAGAAAAGTCAATCGTTTTTTTCAAACAGCCAAAAACACAAAGAATTTCTTAAGGAAATAATATTTATGACATTATATTAAAAAAAAAAAAAAAATTAAAGTTCAAACAAAACAATACTTTTACAAACGGGCGTACCCGTAATGGTCACGAGTAATCAAAATTACATATGAATCGAATGAGTTCATACAACCTCGAGACATTCAAACAGCGCCGCAGAAGTCCTTGTAGCTAAATTATTAAAAAATATTTAGTACGAGGACGTTTATATAAAATCAGTTTACGCATACGACTTCAGTCGCGTTCTAGGAGTCTCGTCTAGTGTTAGGCATAAAAAAGTAGCCTTTGTTATTACTTAGAGTTCAAAGTTAATTAAAATCGGTTCAGTATTTTGGCCGTGAAAGTGCAACAGAGTTACTTTCGAATTTATAACATTAGTATAGTCGATTATTTTAGGGTGTGTCCTGTGTCAGAGTAAATCCATGGAAGGATTGTCAAAAATAGGCAGAGATTTTAAGAGTTGACAACGGGTGAATCCTAATTTAAGATCACTAGTTCACACAGACACGCTATAACATTTTTGTGAATTCAATTTATGTTTAAACAATTCGCATTTTTTAACGCAATAAAAACGAAATTATATCATTGTTGACCGGTTCCAGCAAAGTAACAGTGACACAGGGGAAATCTTGAGTGATACCCGTGTCTTGGTTATGTAGTTTTTTAAAGAAGGACAAATTGAATATGTAATAAAAAATTGTTTTGAGAAATGTAATTATATTCTTATTATTGTTTTAAACACGCAGTTATAGATATTCAAGAAAATATTAGGGATGCATTCGATACCGATACCGATTCCGATTCCGATATATCGGCGATACGGCAGGTTTTCCGATAAATCGGTATCGGCGATATTTTTCTGGCCGATACAACGATACTGTTCAAATTACATGTTTTAAAAAAGTAATGTAAACGCGCCTCTTGTTTTGTCATTTTCGTTGCAAACGAGATAATGTTTTGTTTTTTAAACAAAAATCTGATTATTATTTTTTTTAATTAGTAACTCTTATTAATGAACCTTAATTACTGAGCTTAATTACCAATATTCACATTCCAAGTCTGTAACGTTTTATTTTAATATATTTTTTTAAATAAAAACAATCAATCAACATGTCTACTTACATTTATTTTACCTTTATTTAAATTCGATAAGTGATACTTTTCTGGAAAATATACAAACATAGGATTAATATTACTGAACCAGAGCCTATTGTTCTAAAAAAAAAAATATCTATCTTTAAACTTTCGCGGCAATCAAAGTACTTATATCACCCTCATACACCAAGTCCTGCTCGCATTTGACAATCTTTCTTTTTTTCATTATTGTAAAACGTGCACTGATTTCGAATTATACGGCCAAGTTTTTTTTTTCAGGTTTTATGCATGGCTGTGTTTGCGATAAGCCTTTGGGTTATTGCATCGCCTGAAAGTCTCGTTCAGACCATACAACTGTTTGGAAATTCTACACTAAATGTAAGTTGTTTTAATTTTTCTAAGTTGCCGTGTGCTTTTGGAACTGTTTTCATTCTGCAATTTCTTTGCATCCGTCCGTCCGGTCTAATTATAAGCTTGGAGCTCGAGACTCCCTTCGGGATGTTTTTAATAAATTGGGTATACTTACAGTTGCTTCACAGTATTTTTAGAACAATATTATGTATATTCAAAATAATATAGATCTATTCGAATGAAACGGTGACAATAATTATATAGAAACGAGGAGGAAAGGTAACCTAATAACACCTAGTTTTCGTGTTCGCTAAATTAATAAATCCACCCTGGTGCACGCAAGAAAATAGTATTTATTGATTTCTAGGCACGATATAAATAAATTTGTTTGTACTTTATTGACATGATATGCAATTAAAATGGTGGTAAAAAGTAATTACTGTTCCTTTCTGGGTTCTCGGTAGTATTTACTTTTCGAACCGAGCTTCCAATACTGTAAAATGACGATTCAAATGTGTCTTTATGACCCTGATTGAATAAATATTTTCATTTGATTTCATTACACTCTACTAATACTTCAAGTACTTTCCCAAACTACATAAGTATATATATATATTTTTAAACTCACAAAACAGATAAATAAAGTGTTACCATTAATTTCTAAACGATATAAAAAAATGTTTTTATCTGTGCTGGATAATGTTCTTTTTTTAAATTCGCTACATTGATTAAAGTATCAAGTGATTCAGGATTAAAACGGCCGTGTCAGTCACGGGATGGTACGATTGTGACCTACTGTACATAATAAAACGTCACTGTAACATTAAATCTGTGGCTCCCAAACTTTTCCAATTCGAGAAATACTAATGTTTGATTTTTTTGTTGCGTCAACAATAAGTTTAATAATACAGTTAAACAAAATGTTTAAAAATAAACTATATATAATAGAAATTATTATCCATGATATTATTATTTATATGATACATATATACTAATATATGATAATTTGTTTGTTATATAGAGCTTGCAAGCCTAAGGTAGATACTACTCATCAGATATTCTACCGCCAAACAGCAATACTTCGTATTATAGTGTTGTTTTGTAGGGTAAGTGAGCCAGTGTTACAGGCACAAGGGACATAACATCTTAGTTCCCAGGGTTGGTGGCGCATTGGCGGTGTAACGAATGGTTAATATTTCTTACAGCGTCAATATTTCAGGGATTGGTGACCGCTTAACATTTGCCAGTCCTGCCTTCCTATTTCATACTACATTTGTACCTAGATCGATATCCCTACTGTTAGCGTTTAATTATTTGAACAATAACCGGCGGCGAGCTGTCAATGGTTTTTTTTGACGGATAAAACGTCATATTTCGATCGGAGACGACAGCGAGTTAGAGTGTGTCCCGTGAAAATAGTGTCTGTGACATTTAAAATAAAAACTGTTTAATACATTTGATTGTGTTTTCTTACAATTCATTTGGAAAGTTCGGATCCACTCAATAAATATCTGTTCCTACGAGTGATTTCCAATACTACAGAAAAGATCAAAATTAAAAAAAAATGGTGTAAATAGCTAATATTAATCAAAGAGATACTCGCGAACTGATGCAATGCCCTTATTTAAACAAATGTCTCCTAGAGATGGGATAAAATGGGGGATTTGATACTTTCGTAAAGACGGCTCTCGTTTTTTAAGCGTTCATGAAGAGTTTGCTGTATATCAAGTTATTAGACCTTGTAGATATAATTATTTTATTCAACACAAGATTACATAGATGATAAAAAAACGTGGAGCTAATACTCGTTGACTTCCAGGCGGGATATATTGTATACATTTGTATTCAACTAACATAACTTTGTATTTCAAATGTTGGAAAAGAGTAACTAATTAATTTCTTGTCGGTTCTCCTCGGTAGAATCTACATTCCGAACCGGTGGTAGCTTCACTTAATATAGTTTGTTAAATGACGATTCGAAAGTGCTCGCAAAAGCCTACTTGAATAAATTTTGATTATAAATATAAATAAAAATCTTCATATAACCTAGTAAAAAGAAGATTACCCATAATAACGTAATAACCCCCTACTGGTATATCTATCTATGTAGTTTATCTATTATAGATCGTGTAATAGCGGCCGATTATATTATTTATAGGAAATGAGGTCAACGCATCGATACACGACACCATACTACAATAGAGCTTAAGTTTTCCACATTTTCCATGCCGTCATGGCTTAGTGGATACAATATGAATGTTCACGGTTCTTCTCAGGTCAGCGTATTTTCTTTTGCGAACCGGTGGTAGTCATTTAACTATCAAAGTAAGTGTAATGCTTCTTTATTGAATAAAGGAATTTGAGTTGAGTTTGATATGTAAGATATTGTTACCGACGAACTAATAAAAACATTATTATGAATCGTTCAAAACAAAAGGAGGTTATTAATTAGGTCGTCTGTCTTTTATTGGAAAAAAATAAAAATAGTTTTGAAAACAAAACGGAAAATTCGTCAAAGCGATCCAAATCGGTTTATAAATGATGGAGTTCTGAGTTAACAAACGTAAAAAATAGAACCGAATCGATAGACGTTTGCTATTTCAACTTTAAGGGGGGGTAATGAGACGAGTAGCTTTGTAAGCTCTGGACTGGATAGTATTATTATGTATATATTTTATAGTAAGTATGGATGGTAAGTGGTCATCACGAAAGGAATATTAACCATTCCTTACATCGCCAATGCACCAGCAACCTTGGTACCTGTAGTTGCACTGGCTCACTGACCCTTCAAACCAACAATACTGAGTACTGCTGTTTGGAGGTAGTATATCTGATGAGTGGGACGTACCTACACAGACGGACTTGCACAAAGCCCTATCAACAATAATGAACAATAATAAATTGTGCGTTGATAGATAAAAAAAAAAAAAGATTTTATAATTATTATAGACTAGTTTCCGCTCGACTAAAAGGGAGATTACGTTAAGTTAGGGTATATGTACTATTCCATACTAGCGTGATTGAGTAATATCCACCCATACAAACATTCATAATTATAATATCAGTAAAAAAAAAAATCTTATAAATGGTCAAGGTATAACACTATACAGCCTTGACGTAATACGATTAATCTTTTTTTTTATTCATCAAGCTGCTCGTGATGGATGCATCAGTTCAAGTTGGAATATCTGGAGCTCTGATTAGTGGTTTAATTTTCTTCATATCAGCCATGGGTCTTTATGGGGCAGTTACTGGATCTCAGTTCTTGCTGTTTATGGTAAGGATTTATTGAAGGGTAATTGTTTCGAGCACAGATTTAGAGAAGCTAGATACCGCATGTACATTAGATAGTGCGAACAGAGCGCGTCATTTTTTTTATACCTACGATGACGTCACCCGTACAAGAGTAGGTACGCAACAATGATAAAAAAAGCAAAGTACAGAATATATATAATATCACCTATGTCTAGAAATACATATAGATATATTGAAAGTAATATATAACATTAAAAATAAAAAGTTCAGCCAGTGTAGACAACGTCTTTCAAAAAGGACGACGAGCTCCAACTCCAGCGAAGATCTGCTGATGTTTAATGGATAAGAAAAATTGTCAACCGCCACACTTAACTAAAGCTGAAAAGTGAAAAGGCACGGGCAGCTGTGAGCCCGCGGGTGTATTCAATTTATAAAAAAACAAACATACTTGTAAATATTTTAAAATTAACGAAAACAATTTCAGCGACAAAATTACATACCTATGATAAGTTATACCTCCGTTGACACGATTTACTACCCGAGAAGAGTTTCTACAGTTTATAATGACACAATCACACGAACGCAATATAAAGTTATAGAGCGTCAAGTTTGTGCTTAGTGCAATATTCGGGTACACTCGGTCAACCGGCTTGTCGTATCTAGACTAATCTAAATCTGTGGGTACGACTGTCTAAATAAGGTTGCAGACCCCTGGGTGCAAACCCGAGCCCGGTTCAATCGGTTATGACCAGGGATGTTTTCGATATGTAATTTAGGATCTGGATATATATTTATGAATAATATTTTACTGGTTCCAGATACGGTTACGGATACGAAATTATTTCAATTTATCCGATTGTTTCTAGTCAAAGATCCGGCTGCAGAATCAGTGTACCCATCGAGTGTTTGCTAAAAACCAAATCTTTACGCATATTTATGATTAGGAGAATTTATATCTACCTATGGTTACTACCTAGGTTGCCTATCAAAATGTGGCCGCTAGTATTTTAAATTAAATTATTAATAATTCTTATTCCGTCAAAAATTTCATTGACTTGTTTCTTCAGTAAAATGTCGTCCACTTTACGGCAACCCCTATAAAGACTGATGAAAAATCATGGTTGCCGTTGCGCATCTGGCCGCACCTCTTCGCAGCCTCGTATCTCGTACTATTCGGATATTTTCGTAAATATTAGATTATTCAGATATTGTAAATGAAATAATACAAGATGTCAATTCGACTTTATTTGTAAGCTATTATTTAAATTATAATTAGACACTCTCTTTGGGTACAACACTATGCTAAAACAAAATTATAATGTAAGCATTCCAATGATTCGACGACCTCCGTGGTCAAGTAGTGTGTACACCGGTTTTCATGGGTACGTCACTCCGAGGTCCCGGGTTCGATTCCCGGCCGAGTCGATGTAGAAAAATTTCATTAGTTTTCTACGTTGTCTTGGGTCTGGGTGTTTGTGGTACCATCGTTACTTCTGATTTTCCATAACACAAGTGCTTTAGCTACTTACGTTGGGATCAGAGTAATGTATGTGATCTTGTCCAATATTTTTAATGATCTTGTTCGATCTCGTACCTTCTAAATAATATATTTAAGTTTTGTTTTTCTTTTTTAAATTTTCTAATTTGCTTTATTTATTCCTCAGTACAGTATTTTATCTTTGTTGTCTTAATTTCATTTATTATTTAGATATTAAAATTTGATATTATATTTTACTAGCGAACCGCCACGGCTTCGCACGGGTGCAATGCTTATAGTAAATATACTACAGAATGTCTTAAACGTTCACAGTTTTTCGGTCATTAGACAATACAAACCGCTATGTCCCTGCGTTTTAAACCTGTAATATCTTCGAAAATATTCATTTAAATTACATGCTGTAAAGGGCCATATTGATCCATATTAAATGTACAATGTATTTAAGGTACTTAATTGGGTAAGGATTAATACTGTATTGCTTAAAATCGCTTCGAAAATAATCCATTATTTCTCGTATAAAGAATATAAAGTGGTTATCCCTAAGGGATAGACATATATATATAGTATCATAGACTTCTTTGAAGACCTTCTTAAGGTGTACATATATATATATATATGGCTGAACCTTTATAGATCAAAATAATGAACTATATACATATATATATATATATATATATATATATATATATATATATATATATATATAGTATAGGTATATATATATATGTATATAGTTCATTATTTTGATCTATAAAGGTTCAGCCAGCAATGTAAGCGCAAAAATGTGTTTATATACGTCATCACTTCAGAAACCTCTAAAATTATCAATGTTTCTCTACTATATGGTGCATGTATTATACATATAAAACTTCCTCTTGAATCAATCTATCTGTTGAAAAAACCGCATCAAAATCCTTTGTGTAATTTTAAAGACCTAAGCATACATATGGACAGACAGCGGTGAGTGATTTTGTTTTATACTATGTAATGATGGTAATACATAGTTTAAAGACGTATCACAATTAATGTTATCTACATCAGTTATTAATTTTATTTAGTTGATGATGTAACTTATTCAATAAATAAAATAAATAATAAATAGGATAGGATATCCGATATTTTATGTTACGGTCAAAGAGCTCGATAACATCCCTGTTTATAAAATCCTTATTTGTGTCTGTGTGTCAGTGTTAATTAAGAATGTCAATGTGCTCATTAAATCACTTGAATCATTTTCGTATTACAGTACGGGACACTGGTGATACTTATGATGCTTCTGGAGTGCGCCCTTCTGTACTATTTTTCTTCGAATATAACTGAGGTGCGTACTTTATTATACGGATACTAAGGACGCAAGGGTGTTGGTTTTAGTTTTGTTAAGTTTTGTAGTTGTCAGGGCCGGATCTACCATATGGCTTTTTGGGCTTCAGCCCAGGGCCCCGTGTATTTAAGTGGGCCCCAGCTAAGTCAAGTCAAAGTCAAAAATAGACTATAATGCGAAATAATCCATAACTTTATTAAATTAAACAGATCGTATGGTTTGCAGCGCTGCGAGTCCTGCAATTAATCAAACCCATTCAATTAATTTTATTCAAGTCTACGTTCAGATATGTCTTAGGTGGGCCCCTAAGTAGTGTTAGCCCAGGGACCCCTAAATTTACGGTCCGGCCCTGGGTTTTGTGCAGGGTCGAATTTTCCGTCCGTCAATATTTCGAAGAAATGTTCGGATTGGACAAAAATGAGCCTAAGCTATAGACAATTAGATACTTATTTTGTACGTCTTTAGAAACGTTTACGCCCTTCCGATCCTCTACACGTTGCCACGTGGATATTTATTACAATTTTTTTATCAAGTTTATTGTGATTATATTCACAGAAAGGTCTCCAGGAACAAGATGGCTTCATCAACCACGCGTTGCGCGTCCAGTTTCGATGCTGCGATCTGAATAACACGTAAGCTTATTGAAACTTGTATTTTAAGTTTAATTTTGCCGATTCATAGATTCAAATCATTTGTAAAAAAATTATGAATAATAAAAAAAATATTATTCAATACAAAGCACACGTGTTCCCCTCCTCTTGCATCCTGGGTGCCTTCAAACGAGCCGTGAAGAGGCATCTTGCGGGTCGCCATGGGTGACTAGTGCAGTTCATTCTTGGTGACTGTACTAGTCGTCTTCGCGTTTGGACTCCACTTCCACTCACCATCAGGTGGAGTGGAATCATATGTCTACCCGGACAATTTAAAAAAAAAACCAAGATAAAAAAGTGTGGAGCTAGTACTCGTTGACTTCCAGGCAGTATATACTACAACCGTACGTCTCAAAGGTGACGTCACTTCCTTGACCACGTCCCTCACTTTTCGTTTTCCAATAATATATTGTATTTAACTAACATAGCTTTGTATTTTAAATGTTGGAAAACTACTACTGAGTCTCATGTCTACATCCCGAAACGGTGGAGCACTTATTATAGTTCTGTAAAATGACGATTCAGAAGTGCTTGTAAAAGTCTACTTGAATAAAGTATATTTTGATTATGATGATTTTTAATTAAACCATAAATTTATTAACATAAGAATTGATAACATTAAGTGCTCAAATATATACAAATATGAATTAAAAATAGTTACTGTATAAATCTTGACCGCGTGGAATGGTGGCAAGAATGCTAGCAGCATTTCCCCGTTGAATCGCAATTCCGATCCTCTGGGCTAAAAACGAACCAGCCCTGCTGTCATCAGTGGAGGCAATAAGGCTTCATGATTTTTAGATAATGCTCGTAACCGATTATGCTGTTAGAGAAGATAACATTTGTACTTTCTTTTAAATTGTAACCAAGAAACGAGATGGCTCAGTGGTCAGAACGCGTGCTTCTTAACTGATGATTACGTTTAAACCTATCCAAGCACTACTGAATGTTCATGTGCTTAATTTGCGTTTTGCATCTGGTGCTTGTTGAAGGAAAACATCGCGAGGAAAACTGAATCTGTCTAATTTCAATGAAATTCTACCATATGTGAACTCAAAGGGAGCCTTAGCCCAGCAGTGGGAGTTACAGTTTGTTTCTTTTACAGTGTGACCATACTATTAAAAGGCAAGTTTAACACGAATTAATAATGATCACCACAGACTCTCTAAGACCCTGACGAATGATTTCAAACCAATTCAAGTTTAAAATGGTTTATATTTTAACTCTTCCTGCTATTTAAATAGGCTAAAGTTATATTTATTACAGATTGAGTCACGTTTGTCGTTAACGTTAACATTCGTTAACGGTTTGTGGAATATCTATTTACTCAGGATAGAGCGCCGTTTGATAGATTATCGGTGTGCATTAGTGTGCGTGGCGGTCGTGATTACGAGATGTCTTTGTGTGTGTTAGACCACTAAATGTAAAGACAGCAGAAAAAGTACAAATTTGATTATATTTTTTCATGTTAAAAAAAGTTACAGTTAGTAAATTTCTTACGACTGGGCTTCCACCGAGCTTTTTTTTTTTTTATATTAAGAGGTGGCAAACGAGCAGGAGGCTCACCTGATGGAAAGTGACTACCACCGCCCATGGACATCTGCAACACCGGGGGGCTTGCAGGTGCGTTGCCGGCCTTTCAGGAAAGAGTACGCTCTTTTCTTGAAGGTTTCTAAGTCGTATCGGTTCGGAAAAACCGCCGGTGAAAGCTGGTTCCACAGAGTGGTTGTGCGAGGCAGAAAGTGTCTTAAAAATCGCAAAAAAGCTTCTTGGTGGATACGCGACATAATTTAAATCGACAAAAGGTTTCCTCACGATGCCTTCCTTCAGTTCATGGGACGGATTATAAACACGAAGTTATTAACTAACATCTAACTAATTATTTTCTTTCGTCTCCAGAACTCCCGTCACGATACCCTGGTCATGCTGTGACGTCACTCATTCAGGCAACTGTACCACAGATAACATCTACAAGAATGTGAGTAATTTCATATCCTCCACTGCGTTTAGTTGATTATTTATTGTTCTGATTTTTTATTCGTTATCTGTTACAGCATTATTTTAGAGATTTATGGTCGTACAATCATTTTATTTATATGATTGTTATAAATTTATTAACATAAGAATTGATAAAATTAAGCGCTTAAATATATACAAATATGAATTGAAAATAGTTACTGTATAAATCTTGACCGCGTGGAATGGTGGCAAGAATGCTAGCAGCATTTCTCCGTTGAATCGCAATTCCGATCCTCTGGGCAAAAAACGAACCAGCCCTCCTGTCACCAGTGGAGGCAATAAGGCGAGGTGTTATACTTTTGATGAAGCTTTTTGCATCACTACACCGAGGGCCAAGTGTTTCGACTGCAAATTAGACAAAAAAGTAATTTGACACGACACTAATATTTAGATCTTTCTTTTGCTTCAGCTTTTATTATTATTGAATTAGACTAATATGTAAAATCAGGGATATAGAATATTCAATCACACACTATTTTTTGCAATTAAACACACAAACAAACATCTTCATAAATCTACATATACAAATAATAAACTTTACAAGAGTCGGATATCTGTTCAGGAATCATAATGTTCCTTTGCTCTAGAACTGACATTTTCGTTACACTTTGACAAAAATCCATCAAAGACTACAACATCTATAGTCTATGTCACGAGAGGACAAAAGCCAAATAAACAACATTTGACAGCGAATTGACGCGATATCATTGGTCGAGAGTTTGATTAATCTATGATTCATTATGGATTTGCAAAAAAATTGCATTTCGAACGTCGATGAAACTGTTATCGGAACTTTTGGAAGTAAAATTAAAGTGGATATACTGTCAAATATAATAGATACTCAAGTCTCTATTAATCAAAGACAATGAGTTTTAGACATAGACAATTTTACAACTTTTTACTGATATGTAATATTCGTAACATAGATCATGTTTATTAAAATATATAAAATGGCACTCATAGAGCAGGAAGCCCAACTAACACGATAGAGAAGAATTATTTTTTTAAATGAACGTACAGCTGAATAAATACAGATAATATTTATTCAGCAGTAATTAGAACAAAACGGTTTTGTATATCTATACGAGTTCAGTTTTTGTCCAAATAACCACCGTATATCGATTTTACAAAACCCCACCACCAAGTAGACCAAAATTATAAAAATAACTACTTAAAGAAATTACCTTATCATTTTCTTTCAGGATTGCAGAACAGAGTTTATCTTATGGTTAAATAAATACCAAACCATTATATACTCGACTTTAGCGGTTCTTCACATCCTATTGTCGTCCTGCTCACTCTTACGTCGGCCGAGATCGTCTCGCTCGGACGCATAGCGATCGCAGCGCCGATCTGGCGGTAAGTTGTCAACTTTAAGAGCTTTTACAAATTTCCTTCCAAGTTTAAATATTTCTTTGACTGTGTGCGTGTCTGCGTATGTGTGTATCTAATGAATATATTGAAACGTTGATGACTGTCCGTGGTATGACTTTACGTGGTACAACATCAGCCATCTTGTGGCTCCTTTTATTTTAGTGTGTAGACTAAGGGAGCGCTCCTAAGAAGAAAGTGTCTTCAAGAGTAGGAACGTATTAACATTATCCGATCCCATATTGATGTCGGGCGCCGATCCGGTATCGCTGGAAGTAAAATGTATCAAAATCAAAATCAAAATATACTTTATTCAAGTCGGTTTTTACAAGTACTTTTGATACGTCATTTAACAAACTATATTAAGTGAAGCTACCACCGGATCGGAATGTAGATTCTACCGAGAAGAACCGACAAGAAACTCATTCTTTACTCTTTTTCAACATCTAAAAATACAGTTATGTTAGTTAAATAGAATTATATATGCATGTAACATAACCTACCTGGAAGTCAACAAGTATTAACTCCACGGTTTTTGAACATCTGTATAATCGTGTATTTATTTCTTGTATTTATCTGTATAATTTTGTATCTATCTTTCATATTCCGATACGATCCGATATCCGATATCGGAGCCGACACCGATGCGCTGGCGGTACCATAAGATGCCCTTGAGCTGTCGGACGATACTGTTTTTAAGTGTGCGTTTAAATTGTCTATGTGTGGGGCATTTTGCGTTTTTGTTTTAGGTGTTTCGTAGCTTACTAAAAAGAGTATAAAACGCTCCCTCTGAATAGCTTCCACAATGGGATGTATCCAATTATTTCTTTGTACTGGTCTTGTTTTGCGTCACAAATATAATAGGCACAGTAAATAGAGTTTTCTATTATAGTCTGCTATGATGACCTTCCCGCACGAAGCTATGGAGCAAATGGAGGTATCTGAACGATTTTATAAACCTGGATATCAAGGAATCAATTCCCCTTTTTATTCATCCTAATGCAATGGGGTAACGTAGCCGCTCTCTCATAGCATTGGTACAAGGAACAAACACAGACTTGTTACTCCTGTTACTCGACTGCATAGAGTCAGTGACTCTTTTATGGGGCAATGTAAACGGTTCTACAACAGGATCCCAGAAAGCGTTCAAAATGCCTCTGTTGCCAAATTAAAAAAAAATGTTAAGGAACGCTTGTGTGCGAATGGTTTCCGAACCGGTGGTAGTCATTTAACTATCAATAAGTAAGTGTAATGCTTCTATATTGAATAAAGGAATTTGAGTTGAGTTTGCAGTCAACTTATCTCTGTGTGTGCAGTGTATTTAACATTTGCTTTTGCCGGATTATGTGAGTGATAGAATAGAAAGTGCTGTGTGTGCACACACATGTGCCCTATCATATGTCCTGCGTAGTTGGCTGGTCAATCTTGAGATCGGCCGCTATAGACGCAATTTCTACTAAAATTCATCATCCTCCTGCCCTTATCCCAATTTACATGGGGTCGGCGCAGCATATCTTCTTCCATACTTCCCTATCTGACGTCATCTCACAAGTAACATTCTTTCCAGCCATACCATCTTTCACACAATCCATCCATCTTTTCATTGGTCGTCCCCTTCATCATATCCATCCACGTCCATGCTCAAGACCTTCCTCACAATATGTTCCTCATTCCTCCGCATAACATGCCCATACCGTGACAGCCGCCTTCCGCATAACTTCTCGGCTACCGGTGCCACTTTCAAACTTCCTCTTAAGTACTCATTCTTTATTCTATCCATTCGCGTAACACCACACATTCCTCTCAAAATTCTCGGCTCCGCTGCGTGTACGAATATTATAAATACGAAAGTAACTCTGTTAACTCTTCACTTTTAAACCGCTGGACCGATTTAGATGAAACTTGGTGAGGAGATAGTTTGAGTAATGAGGAATGATATAGGCTTAATTATTAATTATATATTAATTCACCCCTCTAGGGCGTATAATGGGAAGAGACGGTTTCTGCGCTATAGGTGAAGTTTTACACTTTTTATGTCTAACACCTGACTGATAGTTGTGAGTAAATTTATTTATAATTCTAGCGTCAACTCCTGAACAGCGGTCACGGAGAAATCGTGTGTCGCCGAACATAGAACCGGCGACCGATGACGTTCTCATGCTAGTCCTTGGGAGAGGCAGGTTTGGTTGGGTTGAGAAATCATAGCAAATCGTTGATTCTTGGTGGGTTTCCAGTGTATTTTTTGGAATTTTCGGTGTTGGCAACCGTTTGAAATCCATCAGAAGGTTTCATTGTTGACAACGCGAAATTTGTCGACTTCTTTGAAACATCTTTAAAACAATTGAGTATCAAAAGACTGGGTTTTTTTTTTAAATAATCTTGTTTTTAATTCTGTTTACGAGAAAAGTTAAAAATTTTACTTTAAGTAAGAAATTAATTTACTTAAACGAGTACTAAAAAATGATTAGATATATAAATAAAACTTTTAATTATTATTAGTATAGTTATCGCAAATTAAATTATACCGACTTTAGTGTACAGTAAAGTACTTTAAGGTAATTATTTAATAAAAAGTATAAACAAGATAGACATGTTTAATCATTTCCGTTTGGTAGGCAAATGTGATTCAATATACATCCTTGACTTAAAATAATAATCTATGCTAATATACTCAAAATTATCTTGTATGTTGTTGGTAGTTATGAGAAGTATTTCATATAAGAATCCCATAAATGTGTAAATCCCGTAAAATACAGTTAATGAAGCTTAAATAATCGACTGAATTTAAAATACAGCGTTTATTAATTCGGATTGATAAATTTGATTAACAGATTATTTTGAAAAAAGTACGTTGAATACGGATATCTATTTAGTCTATATTTCTCTGTTAAATGTAACCTATTCTCCATCAATAACAGCGCCATCTTGTTTACAGACATTTTAAGAAACACTAAAAAGTGTTCCATTTTTTTAAATTAAGATCGTCTGCCTGCTTTAGCTAGTATATACGAGTATACGTCGACGTAAATTATTATTTAACTGTGTTAATTTAAATCACGTATACAAAAAATATACAACTTTTAGGTAGAACTACAAAGATAAAAAGGAATTATCGGCTTTCCTATGTTATAATGTTTGTATTATACATATAAACTTTACTCTTGTATCACTCTGTGCATCAATGAAAACCGCATTAAAATCCGTTGCGTAGTTTAAAAGATCTACGCGTAAAGATGGCGGGAAGCGACTTTATTTTATACTATGTAGAGAAAAAATCTCCTTAACTCTAAGCTGTATATCTAACATATGTTTGACTCGCTCTTTCACACCAAGTATTTGTTGTTAGAGAGGAATAGACACATGACGTACTTTCTATGTACGTAGTATAATCTTTGGTCAACTGCCAAAGGGCTACTTGGAATTAATTAACCAATTTTGAAGTGATAACTTCTTTATAGGAGGGTAAACCGCTTCGTTACGTAACGCGTTACGGCACCAGTCTGTCTGGATTCCCTTTCTCTTACGCATACCGCAGCGATTAGTTTAAGTTATCAATTCTGTTTTAGTTTTATATTTATCCGAATTCGGGCAAAGACCTGCTGCGTAGTAGTAGTAGTAGTATTTAAAATTAAATAAAACAATTTACAACTTATTCTATTCAAGGATTAGTAACGACAATAAAATCAACTTTGACGTTGAATTGACGCGTATCATTGGTCGAGAGCTTGATTAATCTATGATATTCATAACATAACATAAACAGCCTGTAAATTTCCCACTGCCGGGCTAAGGTTCTCCCTTTGAGGAGAAGGTATGGAGCATATTCCACCACACTGCTCCAATGCGGGTTGGTGGAATACATATGTGGCAGAATTTCGTTGAAATTAGACACATGCAGGTTTCCTCACGATGTTTTCCTTCACAGCCGAGCACGAGATGAATTATAAACACAATCTATGATATTCATTCTTGATTAAATAAATGAAGTTTTGTGTATCGGCAAAGTTTTTATCGATACTTTGGATGTAAAATTAAAGTGAATATAAACTAAGTGAAATAGTGTTGTATTATAAATAAATTTATATTAATCAAGAACTATTTGTTTCGATCTATTAACAAATCGTATTGAATATGTGTACACTTTTTTATTTATCGAATCAACTTATTCGATTGGAATTGAGTTTATGAGAATGTAATTTATATGGTTTTAGGTCAATTAAATAAAAGAATTTATTTAAAAAAAACGTATTTTATTTCAAACCACTCTAACACATGCAATGCGTGCCCTTGTATGAACCGAAATTATATCCAATATATATATACTTTTTGCAATGGATTTTGTAGAATACTAATTTTGCAGACGCATAGCTTTGAAAACGCCAGACTGCGATAAACCGCCGTCGAGTACGGATGTCTAAATTGTTGTAGCGTAGCCGTTCTTCGATACCATAAATAAAAATTATTATAATTATACAATTTATTATTTGCTAAAAATGTTTATTGTTATTAAATATAAAAAGGATTGTTTAAAGTTTAATTTATTTTTATTTTTAATAGCATTGTCATGTCTGTGCTTGCTGGGCTTTATAGTTCGGTGGTAACGCTTGACGATTCAAAATCACTTGGCAGTTGTAAACTAAATTTCGGTTTTTAATTTAATTTGGAATTACAAACAATCACACTTACAAATGTATTTTTTTGTAAATATTTTAAATATAAAATGCATTTACATTTTCGATGAATAAATGTAGAAAAATAATATCATAATTTAATTATTTTTTATTGGAAAAGGCAAAGGTATTGCACCAAACAACCACTGCTTACTACACTTCGGAAAAATATTTGTTTAATTGAAATATATGTATGTAATAAATTTCATGACTACTCTAAAAACATAAGTAATAAAATAGTAAAAAATACATATTACAGACAGCAAATATTTTTTGGTTTAATTCTTACCATTTTGATAAGGCAAGGGTAACGCACCTTACGTCCTTGATTGTCAATAATCTACTCTAACATATTTTGCTTCACTCTTTCAACATTACATAAAACAGTTATATAATATACATGTACTAAACTTACTTACAAAATTGTATATAATCTAGCTAATAAAAAAAGTTGCTAATATGCCTTGTTTGAAAAAAATAAATGTCATGTAAATACAGATAATGGAATAATATCATTAACTGAAGTGGTTTTTTTTTTTTAATCTAAAAAATTACATGTGTTTTAAAACGTATATTATCTGTGTTTTTAATTTTTCAAGGCACCAAGCAGTTCGAAAGCGCTTAATTCATAACGAAACGTACGACAAGAGAGGTCACGATCAGGGTGATGAATGAGACGAAGCTCCTCGTCGCAAGCCCTGGTAGGGGAGCAGCTGATCCTGTACAAGACTCCAGGTGCTGGAATAGTTCATTATAGTTCTTTATTGGTTCGCTAGTTGATTCGCTGGACGGCTCTGATAGGCCGATGGCGGTATCTTTGAAGAGCAGGTCGCTGATCCCATCAAATGGAGAGTACATTTCCAGGTTGATTAGTTGAGCGCCATTAGCCGCACTGTATCCAAAGTGCATTTCAAGACTGTCCAGCATCGTGTTGAGGCTGTTCAAGAGAGGGTCGTTGCTGTAATAAAAAAAAAAAATCAAATGTATTATATAAATAATTGCACATGCAACACCGTACACGCGATAGAAATGAAACATCTTATATATACAGGGTTTTTGGTAATTCGAAGTATTCCCGTTAGGAGATGATAGGGGTGACTATGTGCAATAATTTTAACCCCCATGCATTATGCAAAAGTGAACCATTTTTGAGTTATCGCGTTTTTTAGATTTTTTCAAAATAAGTCAAAATTGCAACTTATGACATATTCTATGAGCTGTCCTAACCTACACAGTTGGTTGTCTGAATGAGATCGCTATGTACCGATAAGGTCAAAAATTGTACGCCTCTTTTATAAAGGCTGTATCCATGTTTTCTTTTTATTTTTCAGTTTGGCAGACGAGCGTATTGTCCAGTTGATGGTAAGTAGTCACCACCACCCATAGACAATGACGCGTTAAGTAATATTAACCAATTCTTACATCGCCAATGCGCCACCAAACTCGAGAACTAAGATGTTATGTCCCTTGTGCCTGTAGTTACGAAGGCTCTCTCACCCTTCAAACCAGAACACAACCATACTGAGTACTGCTGTTTGGCGGTAGAATATATGATAAGTGGGAGGTACCTACCCAGACGGGCTAGCATAAAGCCCTACCACCAAGTAATACAGTATAAAGTAAAGACTTTTACTAACCGTCTAGCCAGCACCTCGGAGTCGACCACGTAGGCAAGGAGACAGTTCTGGTCGACGGTCACTCCAGTGCTCGCCGCAAGTGTGTTGTTACGACAGAGCATTCGTACGTCCGTTTGTTGCAAGCCAGCTGTGCGCAGGTGAGCTGAACGAGAAACAAAATTATAAATAAAAATATTGAAGCTATTAACACTTTCTGATAGGTAGATTACACACACACAAATTTCAAAAGCACACACATGTTACGTGCATAGCACATGCTTAAATGTAATTTTAAAAATAGAATTTGAATAATAATAAAAAAAAGCCAAAACAAAGCACTTGAGTTTTTATTAGTCAATTTTATCGAAATATAATGAACTCTAAATGAACTCGACAACGAAATTAGGGGGGGGGGGGGGGTTCAGCAGGAGTCATAAAATAGGCCGGATGCTGACAGCCCATCTAAGGGTATGTGAGGATCTCCGCTTAGGATGCGTCGCACAGGGGGGCAAAAAAAAATTTTTTTTTCTTTAAATTTGATTTGATTTTATTTCTATATCACAATAATACGTAAAAATGTTTTACAACGATTTTAATTCACTACCGCTATTAATATTTTGTGATTTATCTAAATCTATAAATTATACTTCTGCCTCTGTTGAAGAAGCAAGTCTTTGGCTCTTGGCAGTATAGCCATTGCCAGTTTTCTCATACGAGGTCTAAGAACATCATCTTTGGGTCAGACGACAAAAGAATATTATATAAATATATATATTGGATAGATTGTATAAAGAAAAAACTGATAAAACAAACTTGTACCCTAACCCTGAGTCCTCAAATAAAATTCCGCAGACACTTTTAACTTTGCCGTTTCATAAATTCAAATCATTTGTAAAAATTTTATTCACTAAAAGATTATATAATTATATTTAACTAACATGACTTTGTATTTTTAAATGTTGAAAAAGGGTTTCTTGCCTGTTTTACCGAGAGGTAGCTTCACTTAATATAGTTTGTTAAATGACGATTCAAAAGTGCTTGTAAAAGCCTACTTGAATAAAGTATATTTTGATTAGATTTTTTTGATCACGAACACGAACTCTGTTATAAGTCTGAATGTCAGCGCGTAAAGCAGGACCTCAAGTTCAGCCAAATCAAGATTTAGAATTCATTTGAAGTCGTTATTGTAAATAATATTTATATTTGTCGTTGAATTATATAAAAATAATTTTAACAAATCGTAAACTTAATTTTTCCATGGAGAAGGTTTTCGTGCATAATTTGTTAAAGCTTTGTGTAAAATGGTTGGAATATGTCGGTGATTGTATTTACTGGTTCAGCATAAACCAATTTACTTATACCCTTACTCTACCCTTGTGAAGCCGGGTTCGTATCTAGTTAATAAATAAACTTACACTCAATATTCTGCAGCTCCACAAAAGCGATGTCTGAGTTCGGATCAGCCAGACACAGTATCGAGCCATTATTGCCGTAGAACATGTTTGTTTCATCGTAGGCGCACGTGACTGCAAATATTACCAAAGTCATATTAAGATAATATCTAAAAATATTATTTATTCTTTATTGTGGACTGTGTGCTCTGTCTGGGTAGATTCAGTCATCAGATATTCTACCGCTAAGCACTGCACATAATATTGAGTCACTACAGGCACAAGGGACATAACATCTTCTAACTCGATAATGATGATCAGGGCTCTAGCCCAGCAAGCCCTGATCGTCCGATGGGAGGAAGATCTGGTCACTGGTGACAGTGGAGGCGCTACGTCCCCGCTTGAGTCGCTGGTTCAAGAGAAAACGCTGCACGCCCACGCTGGTGGTCAAAGTTGGTGGCGCATTGGAAATGTAGGAGCGATTAATATTTCCTACAGTCCCAATGATTATGGGTGGTGGCTACCATATGGTGGTCCAGTTGTTCGTCTGTTTATCTATAGTAAAATTTAATAATGAAATGGACTTACAATCGTTACCGCCGGCTACTGATACTGATGATTTGCATAAGCTGCACAAATTGGTGGCGTTGTAGTTCTGAAATACGAGAATATATATGTTTCGTGTGAAGATATAGTCAAACCCAAATGATTGGATTACTGTCGAGGATTTGTGTGTTAAGTGAGTCTCTGAATAGCTTAGTGTGAATCCGGTAAAATAAAATGTTAACAGGAATCCCTTGATTGAATTACAAAAGACCTACCTGTTAACTCCGTGCGTCTAACAATGACTGTGACTCACAAATTTAGTCCCAAATTGGTGTTTGGGGTTGTAGTTGACTAAATTATTATTTTAGGGAAATATAATTACTGTGTCAGTAAATCTAAAAAAATGTTTAAAAATATATTTAACTCAAATATTTATATTATTGCTATGGAATTCGTTCACGGACAAACCGACTCCCTCTCCTTAAGATAAAATATATTGCCAATGGAATGCCAAGTCTACCGTCGAACAGCAAAGTTTTGCTTCTGCCGTGAAGGGCGAGTCAGTTAATATCACACGAAACATGACATCTTCGACGGGGCCATCGCCCGTGGAGCGAGTACTCACGGACTCGGTGAGGGCGTGCGAGTTGTCGAGTGCGCCTGGCGCGCATGCGCTGTCGAGGAACTCGCCGACGGCGCGGCCGTAGTCGCACTCGGAGCTGCTGATGACGCCGCGCTCGTGGGCCGCGCGCACGAAGGCCACGTACGCTGCAGAACACTTGCCGAGTTAGTGCGCTGTGGACCGCAGTTGCAGGTCGAGGCCGTTTAAATCGAAAATCGACTTATAATACCAGTTACCTTTGCACACTATTCTAACTTCCGAGTTCTAATAATTTGATTAAAATGTAATATATCATAAAATGATCAACTAATAATTAAAAAAGGGAAAGGTAGTATTATAAATTAACGTTGGACGATAGAAATCTTAGTGTAACCGTGTGTAATAAAGGTTTATTAGTATAGATTTGAATTTATTGGTTCTATTGGAACTCTCGCTTGTTTTGTCAAATCTGAAATATACGCGATTAGGAATGTTAGACAGCTAGCTGATATTTATACTGTTTAACTATAATGTATAACTTTGTGGTAATTCGGCAGGTTTAGAATACGTATTCACGTATTTAAAGAAGGGGATTAAAGCTATTTATAATCTCGGAGCACAAGACCACCTTTGGGATGTTTTTTAACAAAGTTGGTACTCTTAATATCCATAATAGTATTAATTATTTTGATTGAAACAATGACATACATACTATGTATAGAAAATTTTCAAATGGTTTTACAAGTTAAATAAAAAAAACCTATACTATCAGAAAATCCAGAATGTACATGAGTACTTACAAATTCCTCCAAACTCAGGGAAGCAAGCCTTCTTCCCTCTTAAGTTTTCGAACCGTGTGATCGACTGCGTGCTGCTTTCGCGCAGCAAGGCGGCGACGCGAGTGAATGCCAGCGGGTTGCTGCGGGAGTTCTGTACCAACTTCACTGACGAGAGCCTGTAGTGTCTGCGGACAGGGATTCGGAATGTTAGTTTATGATGTGTCAACTTTGGTTATATTAGAAGGCTAAGGTCTTCTCTCCTTTTGAGGGGAGAGGAATTGGCGATCATATATGTGGCATATTTTACTCCGACAGGTTCCTCACATGAAAATTCAGTGGTGTTTGCCTGGCCTTGAACCCTTAATCTTTGATTAACTTCACGACTTCTTAATCAAAATCAAAATATACTTTATTCAAGTAGGCTCTTTTGAATCGTCATTTAAGATGGATAAATTAAATTTAAAGCTATCACATGTTCGGTATGTAGATTCGACCGAGACGAACCGGCAAGAAACTCTGTTGTTACTCTTTTCGGACAATTAGTAGGTTACTTATTCACTGGTTTACTCTGCAAATATTTCTATAGTACAGATCCCGAATTTAGAAGATTCAATAAAAATAATTAAATCTTCACTTACTGTCTGGACAAATAGCCATAATTAGAGGGAGTGACGGTGAAATCAGCGGTGTTATCTCTGATATCGGTCAGACATTCGAAGATGTTGCTCCTCTGTTGGCAGGATATAGCGGGTTCGATGCCCAGCGTGTATGCGGCGCTACGGATCCAAGTGCACTTGTTGTGCTCCTGAGCGGAGATGGTACACCAGCGACGAGCCGGGATGCATGACGAAGAACCGGTGATTGTTGTGAAGTTCCGAACTGAAATGTAGAAGTATTAAGATAATTATTATTTATTATAAATACGAAAGTTGGATGGATGTTTGTTACTCAACAACACCGGAACGGCTGAACGGATTTGCAAGAAATTTGGCGTAGAGATAGAGTGTAGTTTGAAATAGCACATGAGTTACTTTTATCCTAGAAAAAACGACCCATCCCCTGAGGATTCCCTTTGCTGTGCAATTTGTCTGATTGAGTCTAGTATCGTTATAAAGTACCAGTTGCAGCCCGCTTTTTGGTCATAATGTTAGTGTATCAGGTGTTCGATACCCTAGTGACTAGTAGAAAATAAATTCACAGTTGCTCACTTTAGAGACTTCAAGCTCACCGTTTGATGTGTAGTTCTGGGTTGTGGGAATTCCATCTTCAAATGTAAGGCGCGCATTTGCACCACCGATGACGGCGTTAAACAGAACCGACTGCCAAGAGTTGCCTCCAGGGTTCGCACCGTTCGGCCACCATTCCCGCATACTGGCTTGGACTGCTGCTGCGGTTGAACTGAAAGACACATGAATGAGTAAGTCCTAAGTAACCTTCATTCAAGATGGGTTCAAACCACGGCAAGCATCAATTATTTCTATGTGCTTCATTTGTGTTTATAATTCATCTCGTGCTCGGCGGTGAAGAAAAACATTTGAAGGAAACCTGCATGTGACTAATTTCAATGAAATTCTGCCACATGTGAATCCACCAAACCCCATTGGAGCAGCGTGGTAGATTATGATCCTAAAATTCTCCTCAAGGGAAAAAGCGCCTTCGCCCAGCAGTGGGAAATTAACAGGCTGTTATTATTATTTATATTATTAACCTTCATTATGAGATGAATGAAGTTAATCAAGTTGAGACGTCATCACTGTTATTAATTTGGATTGATCTCGATATCTATTAAATAATTTCCCCCCAAACCTATCCCGCGCGTTTGAGGGGGGTGGGGTCGCGTTTAGCGTCTGTCTTTCTGTATACAGAATGATCAGTTTATTAGTTACGACTTGAAAGCGTAATAAACGAATATAATATTAGCTTATAATTGGATCACTTTGGATCATCAAAGAGTTCCGATGTTTCAGAGCCAGTATCTCGTTTTTCGTTTGGATTTACGTCCTTTTTTATATGTCTGTATGTTTATATGTTCGGTATACCTGGAGTTTTGGGTCGTATACGTTCACCGAGGAGTTCACGTAAATTTTACTAATTTTGCATTGTCTAAATATTGGAGACAACCAATCACGAGCGTTCACGTTATCACCGTCGAGTCTTATCAATGTTTGATGCTTGTCAACGGCGGAGTAAAATAATCAATCTCAAGAATTGTGATTCCGATTTCTGTCACCTGACAACGCTGTTTTGATTCCATACAAATCGCAGTAACCGTCGACGCTATGCGCACAGGCGCACAGATAACATTTACAAATTTCAATTGGACTCGAAATCTTGTATCATTTAGTGGCTGTAGATATCCGTATCAATGTCTTATATGTTATACTTTTATGTTCACGCTCTACCAACACACATTTACGAAGCGTTACAGTTGGACAGTTCGCGATTGGGTTGTCGGAAAATATGAAAAACTAAAAGGTTGACCTGACGGTTAGCGGTCATTAGAAAAAAAGAAAAGTTTATTTAAGGCACGGCAAAATTGATAAAAGTAAAAACAATCCTGACAAAAAAATCACACACACACAGAAAAAAAAGAGATTTGAGATGACAGCAACCGTGTCCTAAATAGATATGCTATATAGCTTCCAAGTTGGGTACCGAAACCCAACGCTGATCCAACGTCGCTTGGGCCTGTAACAGTGGCTCACTCACCCTTCAAACAAGGACACCATAATACTGGGTAGTACCACCAGACAAGCTTGTTTATACGACTGGCGAAATCAGCGATCCTTATAGAAAATTGGATAACTCACCTGGAAGCCACTATGGTACTCCAGGGTTGCTTGACGAAGGAACAAGGCGCTGTAGCGGAAGTCAAGACTTCTGTAGTGAGGACTCTCAGAGAACCATCCTCGCAGATCAAAGCAAACGACGTCGCGTCTTGGGGATTGCGAATCTGGTGAATTTCAATGTTTATAAAAAATCTTTACAATATAAATCTTTATAAATATAAGGAAAATTGCTTTTTTTTCGGCGTGAGAGTCGGACTGGTCCTACGCCAGTCGTCGCGGAATTGTTTGCGAATTATTTGAATCGCTTTTTGTTTTAAAATCTTTAATTTTCACAGCGCAAAAGAGATAAAAAAATAATTTATGTTAAATATCAAAGTCTCTTGATAAATAAAAAACTTGATTTTTATTAAAAACTTACAGTGAAGAATTCTCGGACGTGTTGCCAAGCGACGTAGGCGACGGTGCCGTTGTTGTTGCTGCGGAGACACTCCAGCGCTTGGATGTGCCTGTTGGTGTTCTGGATGCCAGCCACCGTGACTCCCATGTCCAGGGTGTATCTGGAGCAGTTGGCATTCTCACCGCAGAGCGAGCAGAGACTTGGATAGCGATTTCCTATGGATTTAATATAATTTTTAAACAGTACATAAATAATCAGCCTGTAAATTTCCCACTGCTGGGCTAAGGCCTCCTCTCCCGTTGAGGAGAAGGTATGGAGCATATTCCACCACGCTGCTCCAATGCGGGTTGGTGGAATACACATGTGGCAGAATTTCGTTGAAATTAGACACATGCAGGTTTTCTCACGATGTTTTCCTTCACCGCCGAGCACGGGATGAATTATAAACAAATTAAGCACATGTAAATTCAGTGGTGCCTGCCTGGGTTTGAACCCGAAATCATCGGTTAAGATGCACGCGTTCTAAGGTGTCACCCACACACCAGATATTCCACCGCCACCAAAAGACAGCAGACATATTATTGTGTTCCAGTTTAAAGGGTGAGTGAGTCAGTGTAAAGACATAAATGACATAAGATCTTAATTACCAAAGTTGTTAGCGCATTGGCGATGTAAGGAATGACTAATATTTCTAACAGCACCAAAGTCTATTGGCGGTGGTGACCATTTACCACGGTGACCCATTTGTCCGTCCGCCTACCTATCACATAAAAAGACACATAAATTACATTATAAAATACATACTGAGGTCATTATCGACTGTGGTGTTTGCGCTCCAGGGTCCAGGGCGACAAGCACTGGTAAAGAATTTGCTCAATGTATCCACTTCCAGCTCTTCCGCTGTCTTTCTATCTGTGCTACTATCTGGGCAACGGTCAGTGCGTGCGACCTGTGCAAAAATATCATGATTAATGATAGCTTTATGGTGTATGTACTTAACAAAAAGCTGCCCTTAGGAGAAGCTTTGGAGCTTATACCATCATTATGTTCCAATGCGGTTCATTTTACCACCACCGAACATAAATTGAATTATGGACAATAAATGGCCCATGCTCATAAACATATAAGCATTACTCTGGCTCATCATCTTATTCCTAAAAAATACTAAGGTGTGACAGTTGACTAACTGAAGGGAGATATATGACCTTTGAGCTTGCTGAAAGTCCAACAATAACATAAATGACTAAACTTAAAACCGCTTTAAATCCTGGAAATAAAAGTTGGGGCGGATGACTTATTTTAGGATTATCTTAACTTACCGCCAATTCAAAAGCCTTTAAGACACGTGGCGACCAGCGTTGTTCATTTTGATCGAAGCCAGGGTGGCAATATTTACCACCACGGAGCCCTTCAAGACCACCAGTGTGGTTGAAAGGCACCACCGCTACCGCTTCAAAGGCGAAGGGCTCTGAAGCGAAAACACACAAATTAAAAAAAAGTGTCTCAGCGACAATTTATTGTATATTCCTTAAGTCCATCTTTGTCATATTTTTGTGTTAGAAATATAGTTTGAAAATGATGATGGCATTTAGGAATCTCTAGTTTAAACAGGAATGACATCGTTTCTTACCCGTTTACCTACGGTGAGGAATAATTTAGTGATCTCTCGGCTGAGGTTATCTGTAGTAAATGGAGTACAATCACTACCGAAACACGATAGCTTACTTTATAAATGTCAAAAATATAAAACGCTTGTCCAAAACCTATAATCTTGTAATAAGAAGTCACCTGGTCTAGAGACATCTCTGATGGAAGCCACCACCCGGTGTTCACTAGGCTGTTGGTGGCCGAGCAGCACTATTTCCTCCTCAGAGAAAATTCCAATATCAGCTGCTCCTCGTGCTATTTTTATGGCGCAGTCTACCCTGGAGACAAAACGTATTTGTAAATAAAAATAAATCGAAAACTGGGTGTTTTTAACAGCTTGCAAATGTCCCACTGTTGGTCTTTCACCAGGCTTATTCATTGCTGGTTGGTGGTACCATATTGCAGGTATCCACGAGCGGAATTCTCAACAAACAATCAGAATCCAAATTAGCTGGTGTTTGAAGGTTGTGAAATACCAGGATCACTTTCGAAACTGGTTCTTTCACATTCAAGGAATCAATCATACTTCGGTTTTGGTCTTCACATTCTCTCCCCATAAGGATAAGTCTTAGACGTTTTTCTATCACGCTGTTCCAATTTTACTGCAGAATTTCTTTTGTTCCATACAAGGCGCCAATTCTACTAAATTATAACGATTACGGTACGTTCCCGATTCCATGAGAATGGCTAAAGAGCAATGATTACGTTTCATTTCTATAATGACATTTTGTTAATAGTATTGGCTCCCTGGTTTCCTCACTGTATTACCTTTTAGCCTCGAGCTCAATAAGCTCGACCTTTTGTTGTCATCAATGTTATATCAACGCGATTTGGACGCGGTAGTTTAATGAATAAAAAAAAATACTTACTTCGTTTCTACTCTTTCGCAAATCACTTGGCTGCCAATGTTGTCTAAGTTTTGGCATATTTGAGTGCTGGTGGTCGGTATGCAGATGCGATCTAAAAGAGAAAAAAAGGGAATTAGTCCAGACGGATTAGTGGTCTAGTTACTATGAACTCCTCTAGCCCAAAGGCGTCGCCACCATGTGCACCTTCTCCCCAAACCAGAAGCGTCGCACGAGGGTTAGATTGGAGGCCCACATAGACGGGTCTACCGTCGGAGGGTCGCGGTTGTATGCGCAAGCAATCCCGTTTCGCTGGCATTTTTGTGGATATACCGGCAATCGGGGCCGATGAGTTCCAAGATTTTTTTTTTGCTTTATTTATTACATGTGCAATCCTAAGTTATCTTTCAAAAAGAAAGTAGCCATAGTTACTAGATAAAATATCAAATTCGCCTCAGCTTTCAGAGATTGCCCTAACGTTTAGGGCAAGCTGAGACCGTCAGTCTGAGTCAGACGGTCAAAAATTTAAAAGTGGTTTTTATTTGTTTGTGTATCGTTTAAACATTATTACAAACGGACAATTCAATTTAATTACACTTTTAGTATTGACTAGCGAAACATAAGTTAGCGTATGGTCATTTTTATTTTTAAATATATGACGGCGGCAGCGATATCTGAGCGTTATGATTGTCCTTTTCTGTGTTCGATGGTGATGGTTCGGGGTCCATCACGATGTATCAAATTAAACTCGTAGGAATTAGCAATGATTTATTACTACGAATTTACAAATTAATTACAAATAGGTAAACCGACAGTTTCGCCTTGGAGGTGTGGGCTGATCGGTTACTTAAACACAAGTGTCCTTATACAGTCCCCATGGTCTCACACACGACACTGTCCACGTGACTTCAACAACAAATGACGTCACCGCGTTTACAAGTTACTACTACAATCGTATCAGTGACTTTTAATTAAAATTATTGGTTTTCCACGACATATATATATAGATATATATATTTTAATAATTTTAAAGAATTATTAAAACTATTTACTAGTTAGCTTGTGTTGGGAATAGGAACGACAATAGCCCTAGGGGACTGGATCAAACTTGCGAGTTTTTACATCGTTAGACGGCCGTTACCCCATTGAGCTATTGATACTATAAAATTATATAGATACTAGATTTTATATTTATCGTGATATGCGTAAAGTAATCGTCAAACAGTCATGTGACTCGTATGAATTATACGCGATAAGCGCTAAGGCGAGCCAGTGACTCATAGCGGCACTAAACAAACCGAAGTCGTATGTTTGTTCGTAAAATATTATATGCTAAATGAAAACGGCTTCGCTTGGGCGAAATAAATAAAATTAAACAAATACGGTTTATCTTTATATGACTTTTTGATTATCGTGCATCTATATTTTTCATTTAAAGCGATGAAAACTAACAATAATCATTCTTTACACAGCTTTCTGAACGCACCCGTAAACGTCAAACATGGCCGTCCCTTGAACTGTCTTGAATGTTATTGAATTTCATTGATTTAATATCGAATTATCTCGATGATTCGAATTTTGCGGATATAGGTTTATGTTGTAAACTAAAAATGATTATTTTTTATCTATCTATAACTGTGGATAGGTTTCGATTAGGTCTTTCGTTGACCTGCACCAAATTTGGCTGTATTGCCAGTTCGAAATAATGTTTGTTGATTGTTTTTAAAATACTATATTTGGCATTAAACTTAGTTTGCAGTATACATATTGTATATCGATATATGACGTAATAATCGGATAAATTATTTAAAAAAAACAAAATATTATATAACTAAATTACTAGTGACCGCCCGCGGCTGCGCTCACGTATAAGATGTTGGTACGAACCTAATTATTTATTTATGACCTCCAATACACGGACAATTGTGTTTTAAAATGTATATCATTTTACAGAATTTTATTAAACGTAAAGCGACCGATAGTTCGGAATGTAGATTCTACCGAGAAGTACCGCCAAGAAACTCAGTAGTTACACTTTTCCGACGTTATAAATACAAAATTATCACCTATATAATTGAATAAATTGCCTAAATATAACGTTGGTATACAAAGAACAGACACAAAGTAATTACTGAAGCTAATTTTTTGAAGCAACGTATACGGTTTTATAACGAAACCTTTCATAATTAATGTGTTACCAGGTTAAAAAAAAAAATTCTAAGTGTCCACTTATGTGCAAAGGGTTATTGTACAATAAATGAGTTATTATACAGCACATCGGAAATGAAACGGTCGCTTCCTGAGTATTTTATTTTGCGTTTATTATTTTACGTTCCGGTTTGAACGATGAGGTAGCCGTTATAACTACAAGCATAAGAGACATAACATATTAGTTCCCCAGGCGCATTGGCGATGTAAGGAATGGTTAAAGAAGTGGTTTCTTACAGCGCTATTATCTTTGGTGGTGACCGTTTACACACATAAAAATATCTATATTAATAATTTCGTCCAGGTCTACTGTAGTCCCGATCGAAATATATCCACAATTATGGATCGATAAAAAATAATATTGTTTTAGTCGACAACATATTAAATCCGCAAAATTCGTATAATCGAGATATTTCGATTTAAATCCATAAAATTCGATGACATCAAGTTCAACGGGCGTCCATGTTTGACGTTTACGGGTGAGTTCAGTAAATGTGTTCCAAGTAAGAATTTCTTGCAGGGGTACGGTAACTCAATGGAAACTTATTCACGGTAAATTATTTATAAATGATAAGCCGTATTTGTTTAGTTTCATTTATTTTACCCGCGAAGCCGGGTTTTTATCGAGTATATATAAATTTTCTTTAACTGCACATATTTTTGTTTAATTTATTTGCTTAATTCTTGTAATAAATTATTTTAATATTGTATATATCCCATTGACTAATATGTTCGAGTATCGAGGCGTTGCCGGCGTGACGTCAGACCCGATAAGATACTTTATATGTAATAAATTTTCGTGTCCGTGACATAGTTTGTAATAATACTTATTAAACACAATTAATTCTACAGTTATAACACTTGAACCTCAGAGTAGTCGTACAAAAACCTTCATTAAAAGTATAACACCTCGCCTTATTGTCTCCACTGACAGGATGGCTGGTTCATTTTTTTTGCCCAGATGGGAATTGTGATTTAACTGGGAAATGCTGCTAGTATTGCTTGCCGCCATTGCACGCTTCCATGCTTTGTACAGTAACTATTTTCAATTCCTATTTGTTTATAGTTAAGACTTTTGTATTAGCAATTTAAAATATAATAGCGATCCTCCCCGGCTTCGCACGGGCGCAATGCTGAAACCGCTATGTCCTTGCATTTAAAATCTATAATATCTTAGAAAATATTTAAATATTAAATTACATGATGTAAAGTTCCATATTGATCTATATTAAATGTACTTAATTGGATAAGGGTTAATGCTGTATTGCTTAAAATCGCTTCGAAAATAAGTCATTATTTCTCGTAAAAAGTAAAGTATAAAAAAATGGTTATTGTGTGTTATCCCTAAGAGATAGACATCGCGGACTTTTCGTAGACCTTTTAAAGGTTTACAATACTGTCGTATGTACATTATTTTGATCTCGTAGGGTACAAACAGTGTTTGCAATGTAAGCGCATTAAATGTGTTTATTTACGACATCACATTATATACCTCTAAAGTTATCAGTGTATAATATGCCTGTATTACATATATAAACCTTCCTCTTGAAACACTCTATCTATTAGAAAGAAACACATCAAATTCCGTTGCGTAGTTTTAAATATCTAAGTATTCACTGGGACAGACAGCGGGAAGCGACTTTGTTCTACACAATGTGTTTAAAATATATATGGCCCGGTGGGTCCGCCTAGCAACGAAATTGAGAATAATGATTATAAACACAAATATTAAGCAAAAAAAGAAAATTTAACCGAGCACGGGTACCGTTAATGTGAATGCCTCATCGTCTAGTGGCTACATAAGGCCGCAATTCCCGTCCATGATTCAAACCCTAGATCTGGCCGATTAAGATTTTCCATCGTAAAATTCTCAGTGACAGCCCGGAGTCTCGGAGTTGCACGTGTGTATACGCCCGTGCTTCGGCGCGGACGTAAGGCCGTCGCGCCTCCGCCGGAAGTCTTACCGCTCGTGTCGGATTTGCCGCCACATGAGAGTGACAGAATGAAGAGCGCACCTGTGTTTGCTCTTAATAAACATAAAACATAATCAGCCTGTAAATTTCCCACTGCTGGGCTAAGGCCTCCTCTGCCGTTGAGGAGAAGGTATGGAGCATATTCCACCACGCTGCTCCAACGCGGGTTGGTGGAATACACATGTGGCAGAATTTCGTTGAAATTAGACACATGCAAGTTTCCTCACGATGTTTTCCTTCACCGCCGAGCACGAGATGAATTATAAACAAATTAAGCACATGTAAATTCAGTGGTGCCTGCCTGGGTTTGAACCCGAAATCATCGGTTAAGATGCACGCGTTCTAACCACTGGGCCATCTCGGCTATTATGTTCGCTCACACTTGTACAATATACTATGTCCTGCGTACTTTGCTGGTCTGTCTTGAGACCGCCGTAACCGAAATCGGTCAGGACGACGGCATTATTAATGTGTTCCTATTTTTTTAACTTTGCCGTTTCATAGATTCAAGTAATTTGTAAACTCAACAATCTAGGCGCCCCGGGCTGGACGTGTATTCGGCACCCTTTTATATGGCCAAGGTCGGATCGGGAAGGAAGACAGCCCTTAGAAAACATGGAACGACGATCGAGTCGAGGACCGACTTTAAAGATATTAATAGATTGTTGAGTGTGTAGAGGCAGGAGACTCCAGATCTCGGCTACACTTTAAACTTTTAAAACACGCATCGTAAGCAATGTTAACACCAAAAAAAAAAAACTACTAATTCAAATATCTGATGTTATGAATAATAATCTTATCGGTTTCAGATACGGTTACGGATACGAAATTATTTTGGTTTAATTATCCGATTGTTTCGGAAAGTTTCACTAATGAATGTTAGATTGTTTGGTTATTGGAAATACAAATTATTACACGGTTTATTGACTTTATACGTAGGTTATTATTTGGTATTAATAAATAAACAATTAGCTATAATATAATATAAAAGATTACACTACTCGTACTATATAAATATCGAAATCGGTTATGGTTTCGGATAGATTTAATTTTCGGATATCCGATGATTACGATTACGGTTTTGGATCTCCATAACATTCCAAGTCTATATTAATTATTTAGTACATCACGTCTGTACATTCTTGACGTTTCAGTCGGTTTTAATAAATACTCCGTCCCTATCTGTAGTTAAAAGAGTATTTATGTCCCGACCTATTTTATATTTAGTTCCCATTTATCTTATTTTAATTTTTTAGATATTTTTTTTTTTAAAAAAGATGCATCTTCTAAATCCTCATTAAGCCTGAATCTA